>NC_047529.1:50419653-50724341 GCF_012275295.1 Melopsittacus undulatus | reverse complement strand
ATGAAATCAAGTTTTAGCGCATCCCTGCCCATGCCAGGGGGGTTGGAACTAGATGATCTTAAGGTCCTTTCCAACCCTAACTATTTTATGATTTTGTGAAATGTGAATGACATTTTATATACAGAAAACTCTGCAATGTTAAAAACGGTATGGAGTAGTGACATTGATATTTCGAATTCCCAGTTATATATAAGAAGAATAAAGTCGTGTCTAAACCAGCAGTGAATACTGGACTCTTCTAGTAAGAGGAAATCAAAACCAGTTCCTATGCTGTTTTTTTAATCATGTTAAAGAAATTAAAAGAGAGTCCTTTTTAATAATTTCATCACAATTTCTGTTTAGTATTTCTCTTGCTGCCTTACCATAAGAAATACAGTAAATATTACAGTAAACATATTGGCCAAGAAAATGTATTCCAATGTTTGGGAATCTACGTGTGATAAGTTTGACATTTTGTGTCCTTTAAGGTGATACAGCAGCCTGATTTGGTGATATTTATATTTATTTCAAGAAGTTAGCTTGAACTGTGCAAGTGCAGAACGTCTTCAATTCTGTAGTTCATTACTTGAATGCTGCATATAGGTTCTTTGCCGTGGAGCTTTGAGGGCCTGGGGACCTGGTCCTGCAGGCAATGAGACAGTAATCTGCTAAGTATACACAGAAGTGCACTGTTGAGCCTGTCCCTGCATGGGAAAAGAATATAGCAAAAGGCAGGTTAGGGCTGTGGAGGTAGGAACCCAAGTTAAGAAGTGCCAGGTTAAGTGTTGTCTGTGCATCCTTAATTCCTCCCTTTGTTTTACGCTAATACTGAGCTACAACATGTTATTTTCCCTACAAGCAATATTCAGTCTGCATGCTGAATGGATAATGCTTGCTTAGTTAGAAACTGTCATGTTTAATTTCCCATTACTCCTGCATCCCCCACCTCACTGATAACAACTCCTCTACAAATTGAAGTATGACCTAAAGAGATAACTGCCCTGTGCATCACTGCTGTGGTCATTGCCTGGTGCAGCTTCACCCTATGCTCTGGAGAGCCCAGGGTTTGCACAGGAAATTGGAGTGTGCTCATGGAGTAACAGCTCCTGGCTTTGTACTTTGACAGTAGTTTTTTCATATTTCCCAGGGGTCTGTCATTCTCTGTCATTTACATTGCAAATCTGGGTGAAGGATATTGGTGACAGCTATTTGTATGAAGTTGAGGGCATTCGTGCTGATGTACAGGCTGCCAAGTGGTACACAAAATCCAGGACTCACAACTAACAGAATGGTTGGTTAAACTTGTTGTCATCCCTGTTGTACTGTTATCATTGAACCTCTCAAGTAAAAAGTTAGGTTTTCTGCCTTTAGTATTTAGAAAAGTGCAGGGTGGCAGCTCTTGCTGCCTTCCTTAGGTAAAACCCCTCTTTTCCTGCTGCTGTGGAGGGAAATGGGTGGGTTTGTCATTGTTGAAAGTCAGAAGGCAAGGCACAGAAACTACTTGTCCCTAAGGAATCCCTCTTCTTCTTTGGGGCTGCCCCACAAAGCGGCTGTGTCTGTGGTTCTGGAATCAGGCTGGCAGAGGTTGGCCGCAGAGTGCTGCTTGGGCACGGAGGTGTCAGACCAACACGGTTGCTGTCTTTTGCAGTCACATCTACAAAAGGAACCATGACATGACCAAAACCTGGAAAGGAAAGACAGAGCAGCTTCTCAGAGTCGATGACCACGACTTCACCATGCGGCCAGCTTTTGGAGGTGAGAATAAAGCAGTTGTCTTGATTTCATGCTCGTCTAATTAGATACAACCTAATTAGCTAAATAAAAGTCATCTAATTAATGAAAAAAACCAACCCCAAACCTCTGGCCAGGTGTATCAGTGTGAAGGGAAAGGACTTGGCTGGTTTTAGGAGATGTTCAAGGCAGCTCAGAAAGGTTTCATCCTCGCAGCCTCCCATCTCACAGCCCTTCATGCTCTGTACAGCTCCTACAATCCTTCCTGTTGCTAAGTTGGCTCTTCTTTTGGCTAGTGTTCCCCAGAGCTCAGGACATGCCAGTCCATGCTTCAGTCTGTTGAGAAGATGAACAGGCTGTGGGTTTTAATGTTGTAGTTGGGATGTTGCAATGTGCTTTTCAGCTGATGTGATCAAAGTGCAAAGTAAAGGACTACTTGGTATCCTGTAGATTCTCTGTCCTCTCCCTATGGCCTTTAAAGAGAGCAGTATGGGAAGCTCCTGTGGCTGCTTTTGAAGCAGTAACTTTTCTTGGCTTCATTCTTCTGTGCTCAGATAGGAGCCCCTATCATATAATGATCTTGCTGCAAATACATTGTCTTCTGACCATATTCACTACTTGCTACAAGGGTGGTGCTGGTGTTTCTAGAGATGGTGTTTCTGGTGCTGAAGAGCATCCTGGCTAGCCCCAAGGACAGATGCAGCACGCATTGTATGTAGCTGCAGGCACTGAATGGACAGGACCACACACAGCTTGTAAATTATGGCAGTGGGAAGGAGGAGAATCCCAAATACGTGCCTGTTGCCAGCTCATGAGACAGCAGTCACTACTGAACGACTCTTACTGAGGGTGTCCATCCACACCATGTTTTGTCATACTAAAATGTGAGGGCTAGAGCAAGCAGGGAAAAATAGCTCAAAGAGAGAGCACTGCTATGGGATCCTTATTTGTCTTGGTGACTTTAGGTTGAACAGAGTTGGTTTTACCTGTAAATGGTTTTCCCAGCCAGTGAAGTCAGCGACAAACCCTGCTTGTCCCAAAGGGAAAGGATTAAAAACCTAGCATGGCATGCTTTAGTGTGAGGTGCCCCTGCCCATGGCAGGGGGGTTGAAACATGATGACCTTAAGGTCCTTTCCAACCCTAACTATTCTATGATTCTAAGATTCTATGATCAGGCTTTTCCTTCAGCAGGCAAAAATCAGTGCTGGTGTCAGAGAGAGAACTTTGCTGGTCTTCTAGGTAGCAGAGGAAAGTTTCAAAGCAAATGGCTCAAAACCCTGAGAAACACAGACTGTTAAAGCTGAGGATGCTGAGTTAGGTTTTCAGATTTAATCTTTTTTTAAAGGCAACTTCATTTTTTGGAGCTTGGTTGATGGCTTCTGAATGCCCAGCGTGGACAGACTGGAAGTGTTGATTCCTTCTCGGTGAAGCTGTTACCGCTCTGACCAAAACACTATTGAGGAAAATCCTAACAGCCTTCTTTATAAAGGAAAAACATGGTGTTTCTTTAATTTTTGATCAAAGCCTCTTTATCTTCAGAGCTACAGGAGGCAAAGTCTGGGTATGAGTAAAGCTGTGCAGGAGCTGTATGTGATAAGGAGCACTATGGCTTTGTTGAGGCTCCAGCCTTGGAAAGCGTGAGTTACAGTCACAGCAATAGCTTGGGTGCTACAGGTCTTGCACAGCTTCGGAGCTGTGCAGTGTATTTTTAGTGACAGATATAAGCCAGATGGAAAAATCTATAAAGGAAAGAAAACGAAAGTCTGGTAGGAGGCGATCCTCTTCTGTAATGTTATTTGTCAGGCAGTCACAGTGATTTGTTATGCACTGGGAGTCTTTCCAGTTTGTAGCTGCAGCAGTGCCGGTCAAACTGATGTGGTCTGACCTGCATAGGATGAAAAGGCTTTCGTAATGCAAAAGCAGAGTAGGGGAGCCTGTGGGATGTGTGTGACTAACTGGTTGCTGCCTTGTGAGAGCAGCTTGAGGAATACTAATGGAGAGCCCAGCCCCATGGGGTTACACTGGGCCTGTGATGCTATGGTGCAGCTGGGAAAGGCAACTCAGCTGTGGGAAACATAAATTATATCATAAGGAAATTGTGAGTGACTTTAGATTACAAAGAAACCCAGTACTCTAAATATGATGGTTCCCAAGCCTAACAGAATAATGGGCAGCTCTTAACCTTCAATGTTTCTGGTGGATCAGCCCGCAACCTCACCACTGAGCTTTAAGGTAAAAAGGGGGTGTAGCTGCTGTATGGTGGCCGCAGACTCTTCCTGGTCTGCAGAGGACAGTCAGCAAGCTGCCAGCCCAGCACAGCTTTGAGCACTGGACAGAGCAGGAGTTATGCAAGCTGAAAGAGAGGAAAAACATCAGAGAAAGGTGAAGGGGTTTTCAAGAAAAAGTATGTTTGCAAGTGAGCAAGCAAATGTTGTGTAAGTTGTGTTATTAACAACCCAGTAAGCATGACTGCCTTGCCTGCTTTCAGCCCATTAGAGACAGGCTATTGGGTACGGTGGGAATGACAAAGTTTTTTGCTTTGCTGACGTTCAAAGTAGCCTCCATACGCTAGAACAGACAGCAGTTGTTTTGACCCTTACAGAGTTATCTCCATGTCAGTGACCTTGTTCTAGCTAGCAGATGTTCAGGTATTATTTACAAATATTAATATTTAAAGATTATGTAAATGTTTGTTTTGCTGTCTTCCTTAAACATCCATTTTAAGCATTTCATCTATGACATCTCATATTTTACAGGGAGCCTGTGAATAAGCAGCTTTAGTTGATACTTAAAATAGCTGTATCTTCTTTGTTGAGGAGCAGCCTAATGCTGCACTTTTATTATATTTCTTCATAGCCTGATAGCTGAACATCAGCTGGTCCTTGCTGCCCTTTCTGGGCAGCGTTTTTGTCGGGATGGATGAACTGTGGGGTGAACAGAGCATACGTAGTTCACTTAGTGTTTATACCAAGGGCTGGGATAAAACTTGCCTCTCTCTGGATGACCAGCCATCAGTCAGATGCAGAGAAAAGAAGCTCTCTGCAGCTAATGAGCACATCTCAGTGGTGGCTACCTTGAAGCCACCCACACCTAAGAGGTCCTAAATATATATATACATATATATGTATACATTAAAAAAAGAAATATATACACAAACACACACATATATGCAGAAACACTGAAGACTTTTGCAGCTTGCAGACATGGGATCTCTTACGGATGTTTACAAGCCTCTCTGGGTGCACACAAAGTATCTGGCAGTAAAGAAGTCTCAAAACCTGCTTGTTTCCCACATAGATATTTTTATCTCGGGGCCTACATCTGCCTCACTCCTCCAAAGACAGATGAGGGGACAGAGAGGCTGTCTCAGAGGAAACAATGAGCCTTTGAAATCACTGCCAAAGAGAAAAAATAGAGATGTCACAAAGGTTTAGTCTCAGAGCTGGAGCGGAAAACTGACTGCAGGCATTTCCATGGTACACACTCTTCCCTATCTTCCAAAGCCTGTTAAAAGTAAAACCCATGCTTGTGTCCAGTACCTGCTTCTGTCTGGAAACTGATTCACTCTTTGCAGCTTTCGTGCTGCTCCTCAGTGGGTGGGTGTAGGTGCCGAGACACACTGGGATGTGACAGGCTTTGACGTTGGGCACCTTCTTCAGTCATTCCTGAGCAGGACTTGTGGAAGCCTCCCGTGTTCCCTGGAGGGGGTAGCCCCAGACCAGATGTCCCATTTAGCCTGGGTCAGAGTTTGACATTCAAACTGAAGTTTTTGCAAGGAGAAACAAGCCACAAAGTCTTGTCAGTGCCAGAACCCACCCAAAATGGAGAGTTGCTGGGACTGTCTATACTTGTACAGCCACTGAATGCAGATGCAAAGTGGGTCTTCTCTAAAAGTATTCTGAACATCACATTTTCTACGTGCAACACCTGAGCTAAATGAGTAATGGCTTTCACTGAAAAGTTTGTCACACAACAGAGCACCTTACTGCAGGGGAAAGAGAAATGAGGGAATACTGCCGCTGATCCTCAGGACAACTGGTTGTGAACTTGGCAAGGAAATAAAGACACACAAAGCCACAAACACTTTGACAGGCTGGCTCCTGAGTATGTTTTTAATACCCCAGTTTTCAAATCAAACTATTCAAAGTTATTCAAGCTGTTTTCAAATCAAACTATTGCCTTGCCTCAAGGCAATAAAGCTTTGCCTTATTGGGCTTGCCTCAAAATATTGAGGCAAGGACACTGATATGCAGGAATTCACTGATGCAGTTTTGGCAGGCACGACCTTTACAGCAACAAGATGCAAGGGTGCCGCATCATGTCACAGGGAAATCTTCTGCAGAAATTGTGGGGGTAATGCATACTGCCCAATGAAAGAGAATGCACAAGCACTCCCGTCAGCCCCAGACTGTGCTTCAGGTCGCTTAAATCCTCTCTCAACATGCAAATGTAAATATCTCCTTCAGAAGGAAAATCTCCTGTTTTCTATTTCCAGCTTTGTATCATCAAATTTACAATGACTGTGCAAGTGTCTTGAGCTTGCTTAGAAGCTTCCACTGTGCTGAGATGCAAAGGAAATAGTTTATTGGTGGGTTCGTTTCCATGCTGCAAGTGGAATTCTGTGACTTGTATGAAGTCCTTTAGGAGTGCAGGGTTTGCTTTCTGATTGTACCAGTCCTGCTGAATTAGGATGTGTGTTCTGCAAGATATTGCTGTGACAGTGATGGAGATAATGGATGTTGACGTGTTTTCTGGAAGAAATGCTTCTGTTGAAGGTTATACAGGTTTTTTTTTTCTAGACCTTGATCTATAAATACTTGAGCTCAAGTTTAATTTGAATAATCTCATGAATTTGCCTGACACTTTTCAGAGACCTTGAAGTAGGAGCTGAAAAGCTCTGCTGGGCTCCAGTCTTTGAGCAAAGCAGCACTGCTTCCTCTTCTCCACAGCTTTCACATGGATCCATTTACCTTCCCACCCAGCAGTGAACATCCTAGAGAGGAGACTGAGCTTTGGGAGTTCTCCAGTGGTCCAGTATTCAGGTCTTTTGCTGCTTGTAATTCTTCAAGCTGATCCTTCTCCATTCCCTCTCTCTGAAGAAAGAATTAATAGTGCTAAAATATTCTTTATGATAAGGAAAATGTAGCTGATGAGGGCTGTTTTGCATTTAATGATACAAGCTAGGCTACCTATTCAGTGTGTCAGATACCATCTCAGCTGTTGTTTTCCCTTCCCATTCAAACCTTCCCCATCCTCTGCTCCCTGTCAATAAAGAGTTTTTTGTTTGTTCATCCC
This sequence comes from Melopsittacus undulatus, assembly GCF_012275295.1. Classification (NCBI taxonomy): domain Eukaryota; kingdom Metazoa; phylum Chordata; class Aves; order Psittaciformes; family Psittaculidae; genus Melopsittacus; species Melopsittacus undulatus. Next base: position 50,717,335 of record NC_047529.1, on the reverse strand, counting down.
TAGTGGAATTTGATGGGGAATTTGGCAAAGCACCTGGAACACCAGGCAGTTACAGTCCCAGGAGCTGAGCTGGTGCCATCAAAGGCAGAGGGCTCTGACCGGCCACCCCCCTCCCTGCCTGTCTCCTCTGGCTCTGTCACATACTTGGTCACCTGTCAGGTCTTTCCCTGGGCTGATTCAAGTCCCTGACTTGGAAGTGAAGAGCCCAATCGCTGCTGCTTGTTGTGGCTGGGTTAATATTCGGTGGGTCAGTGAGCTAACAGTCTCACAGCAGGTCCCACAGCAACCTCAGTCTGCTCCTCTACGCAGCTTCACCCTTTGCTCAAAGTCATTCCCTGTGTAATTTGGGGAGGGGTCTGAAGACTGTTCTCACCTGCTGAACAAGCACACCTGGGTCGTGAAACCCTGTGTGTAAGAAGGAAACAATCTTCAGCACTTGTCAGCCTTGCATTTCGTCAGTGCATGCAGACTGTGGGGCTCTGTGAGTTTTGGGGAATACCTGGAGGAAGGGAAACTGAACACTACCAGGGTGAGAATTTCTTTGGCCTCCAGTGATTCCTTGTAATACATCAGCCACTGAAAGAAAGCAAGATAGGCTCATGGCATGGGAGTGGAAAAGCCTTACCAAAGTCTCTGCACTCTTGAGAAACACCCGAGTGCCCATTAATTGGAATTTCTCCCCAAGTAAATCTTCCTGCAAACATCCTTCAGCTTGGACAGACACCACCAAGACACCAATAGGAATGAGCAGTTATTTGCTGGCATTTTTTCAAGCCTGAAGTGCAGAACTGTGTGTCTGAATGTGATACATAGGTGTTTGTAAGCATCTAAAAGCCATAGAATCACAGAATGGTTTGGATTGGAAGGGACCCTAAAGCTCATCCAGTTCCAACCCCACTGCCATGGACAGGGACACCTTCCCTAGACCAGGTTGCTCCAAGCCCCATCCAACCTGGCCTTGAACACTGCCAGGAATGGGGCAGCCACAGCTTCTCTGGGCAACCTGTGCCAGTGCCTCAGCACCTTCACAGAGGAGATCTTCTGCCTAATATCTAATCTAAATCTACCCTCTGTCAGTTTCAAGCCGTTCCCCTTTGTCCTGTCACTACGTGCCTTTGTAAAAAGTCCCTCACCAGCTTTCCTGTAGACCCCTTCGTGTACTCGAGGGCTGCTATATGGTCTCTGAAAGCCATCTGAAAGTGCTGGGCTAGCCATGTTTTGGTTTCATTGCTGGAGGCAACACTCACTTACATTGGAATTGGTGGTGCTGAGCAGTAGTCTACAGTGAAATTTTGATACAGGATTTCTAGTAATATAGGAGTGTGTATTTTTATGAGTTATTTTATGCTTATTTAATCTTTGTGAATTATCTAGTTGCTGATTTTAAAGCAGTGTAAAAGTAATATCAGTGAGGCATATGAATCAAAATGGTGGTGGGCTTTTCAAAGATTAATGTAAGTTGCCTTGTTGATAGGAAATGAGAAACTCCCAAGGAAGAGCTCATTGCTTGCAGTTTATTCTCAGTCCCCTGTTCTTGGGCTAAATTTGCTCTTAAAGGCCTAAGGTTTACGGTGGGATGGCTCAGGTTTTACAAACATACACAGACATTTCATCCAGGCTCTGGATTAGCTGGGCAGAGTGTCAGTGTTGCAGCAAATGCCAAGGGGAAGATAATGCAGTGTTTCAAAAGGACCTTACGTGTTTGCTCAATGACTCTTCCTCCAGCCCCCACACGAAGAATGACGGATAGAAATGAATAACGTTTGCCATGCCACCTCACAGTGCTAATTAAATAGAAATTACATAAAAGAACAGTTATTTACATATCTAAATCTCATTCTTCTACAGGCCCTGCGATTCCTGTTGGGGTGGATGTGCAAGTTGAAAGCTTGGATAGCATTTCTGAGGTTGACATGGTGCGTAATCCTCTTTTAAGTCTTAATTATTTATAGTCATGAAAAGTCCCTCCCACTTGAAACCTGTGGGTGTCAGACTATTGGTTGGGTGAAAGTAATGGCAGCATTTGGCAAATTGAGAGAGGGTGATAGAGCCAAATACTCGATAACACCAGGTGATCAGAGGCTTATCTCTGTATCGTCAGGTAAGAATCAAAAGTACGATAGAAAAAGGGAGAATAACTGGGAGAATAATCAATGCTATGAAGGATCTATCACAACCAAAAATATAAACGTCTGCCTCAGAAGGTTTGAAGGTACATGGTGAAGTTCACGCAAGCCACACTTACTGCAAGAGTCTTCTTCCTTAGGGAACAGTTGAGTCCATTTGTTTAAAATGCAGAGTTCTGGGAGGCCCACTGGAAAATTAAGTTGGCAACATAAATGAGGAGGAGCTGCTCCTTCTTCATCACTGGAGTAACCTCACCAGGGTGTGTGAGTGCCTGAACTGCCTCTGCCAGAGTGGAATTTGGTGTGTGGGAATAGTCTTTCAGTCACCAATGATGCTGTTCAGGAAATGTGCAGCAAGTTCAATTGTGATTTTAATACCTTTGTTTCTTTATTAAATAAAAAGAGGACGAACCATGAAGTTAACTCTCAGCAGGTTTCAAGGGGTTCTCAGTAACAGGAGGGTCTAGTCTACACAAAACATGAAGACCTAAAGGAAGAGGTTCAGAATGATAGTTTTTCCTGTGGTGAACATCTTGATTAAAACAAGGAAGCTTGCCTGCCTGGGTACTGAAAGAGAGGATGTGGGGGGATGCATGCAAAGTAGTGCCCGGGCACCTGCATATGCTCATTTGCTGTGCCTTCAGCAGGTACTGCCATTCTCTCGGTTTGTTATAAAGCTTGCTTCCTAACGGATGTCTGATTGATGCCACATTGGTTCCTGTCCCACTGTGCTCTGATGGTGGATCTGCCCAGAGGCATTTCAGCTGCCTGGCTGGCCTGGTTTTGACTGGGATAGAGTTTATTTTCTTCCTAGTAGCTGGTGCAGTGCTGTGTTTTGGCTTCAGTCTGAGAACAGTGCTGGTAGCACACCCATGTTTTAGTTGTTGCTCAGTAATGCTCATCCTGAGCAAGGACTTTTCAGTCTCATACTCTGCCAGGGAGGAGGGGCAGAGGAAGCTTGGAGGAAGCAGTGACAGGACACCTGACCCAAACTGACCAAAGAGGTATTCCATACCACAGCATGTCATGCCCACTATATAAACTGCGGGGAGTCACCCAGAAGGGGCTGATCATTGCTTAAGTGAGGCTGCGTACTGGGTACTGGTCAGTGTGTGGTGAGCAATTGTATTGTGCATCATTCATCTTTCTGGGGGGTTATTTCCCTCTCCCTTTTTTCCTTTTATTATTAAGATGATATTTTACTTTACTTCTGCCATGGTCAGAGGGGGAGGTGTCTGGCCTGCTCTGTCCCTTGCAGGGCAGCAAGCTGAGGGCTGACAATAAACTTCTTTGACAAATCCATGAAAACCTATTGGCAACACAAGACTGTTGCCAGGCAGCCCTTTGAAATGGAGCATCAGCTTAACCGAGGGTTTGTCACTGGCGAAACAAAATCAGGAGGTGGTTTCAGAAAGCAGTTGTTGTGTGTTTAGGAAGAGATCCCAGCCTGTGGGATTGCTGCTTGCCTGGACTTGGCAGCTGTGGCTCCCATAACCACTCGCTTAATTGGGACTATAAAGAAAACAAGTGTATTTGACCTCTCAGTATGAGAGAGTAGATTCAGCTCTGAAAGCAAGCAGCTGCCAGGTTGGGATCAACTAACAGATGTTTTCCTTTGTGTGACTGGAGCGCCTGCCCCTTCAATGAGCTTAAAAAGGAGATTTATTTATACACTTGTATCATAGGAAAAACAGTTCCCTCATCTAGCTGCTCTTTGCAACAATTTAGTTCCTTCGGGGGTAAATTGCATACTGTTTAGCCTGACCATTAAGCTAATTTTGAATGCTATTGATCTTATAGTCTTTCAAGATAATTTTGCCAGGACTGAAGAATTGTTTCCTCAGGGGACTGCTTCTCTTGGGGCTTATTTATATTCCTTTTGGGACTGAATATTACTGGGCACTGTAATACACCGATTGGTTGTTTCTGTTTTGTTTTAGCTGAAATTATTTTGTCAGGAAAATCTATCCACGAAGACCAGGAAATAAACAGAAGTTTAGAGGGGAGGGTTTTCATCTACCTGGTAGGAGTGAGTTTTCTTTCTGGTGTTTCCTAGATGGAAAGAGCAACACTGACAGATCTCCCTTTGGTTCTTTTCCTTTCTTGTGAAGGATTTCACTATGACTCTGTACTTAAGACACTACTGGAAGGATGAGCGTCTCTCATTTCCCAGCACCACCAACAAGAGCATGACCTTTGATGGCAGGCTGGTGAAGAAGATCTGGGTCCCTGATGTCTTCTTTGTGCATTCCAAAAGGTCCTTCATTCACGATACTACCACGGACAACATCATGCTGCGTGTGTTCCCTGATGGTCATGTCCTCTACAGCATGAGGTAATGGTGCAGCCCTGCTGCTCCTGAGCATCCCCTGAGGCTTCATTGTCAGTTCTGCTCCAGCATGGCTTTGGTGATCACCAGGACTGCTACTGCCAGCCCTGCTACTCCCACTGCTGATGCAGAGCCCTGTTTCCAGCATGTCCCGTACAAAATGCTCCACAGGAAGCTGCGAGAAACCATGCTGTGGGCAGTTACAGGATAATCTCCTCCCAGGGAAAGCATTCCTCCCAGCTGTTTGCAGTCAGAGGAGAGCTTAGTCGAGCAGGAACGTTTGTCCCGGGGTCAGTGTGTGATTAAACTGGAAGCTGATGATATACCAGATGGTGACCTCTATAATTATCCCATTTTGCTTCCTGTTTAGAAACACTTTTTTTGTTTTTCTTTCTCTTTTTTTTTTTTGGCATTTCCATGTTGATGTAAAGGCTTACATTTCCTGAAACTGAAATGACTGTTAAAGACACCCTACACTCCCTGGTTTCCTAGCAGATCTGTGTGCTGGAAGAGTCCCGAGCACATCTCTCATGATCTGATGGGTTACCTGGCCTGCGGGTGTATATGGGTCGTGACTCTGGGCTTGCAGGACTCTGTAATACACAAGGACATGAAGGCTTAATCCTCTGAACTTCTCTACCTTATCACAGATTACCAAAAATACCACAGAAATCGCCACTAACAAGTAAACTACCACAAAATCACCACTAGCAATATACCTGTGGTTAATAAAGTGTGTGTGTATATATAACCTCAGAAGTGAGGCAGTCTCCAGTTTCAAAGATGTAAGGTAACCACAGCTGACTGCGCCAGAGTTAAGTTGATACTTTGAACAATAAAATCCAAGGAGAATGAGAATCTGCATGATATGTGGGCCTGGTGGTGTTTAGGACACTCAGAGCGTGATCCAGCTGACCAAGCATGGATATTCAGTGGTTCTGAAATTGCCCTCAGGTATCTTGAGATCTCATTGGGCTGAGGAACATTTAATTCCTTATCTGTGCCTTGGGCTTTCAAGGCCATCTGAACACTGTACTTTTAATTGAGGAATATCTTCTTGATGAGTTGAGTTTCTGTGCTGTCCTTGACTAACAAACTGTTAATACCCACAGCTTATGCCAGAGTTTAGGTGACCCCGAGGAAAGAAAATAGCACATTGTAACAAGGCTGAGTTATATGATGCTGAAATGCTGCACAACTGGGAGAGGTCATTGCTACAGAATTCCTTCTGGAGCATATCCCCCAACAGCTTCTTTAAGATTTATTTATCTGGCAAAGTTGTGCTCTAGTTTTACAGCCACAGTGAACAGTGTGTGCTCCTGGGGGGAGATGAGTGTGCAGGGTCAGAGTAGGGTTTGGATCACAATTCCTGGAACAGAAAAAGGTTCAAAAAAGAAAACTTCTTTACCGACATCTGCAGTGAATCTAAAAAATGGTCACAGCCGACATATGTCGGGCTCTGAAATGATGACTCACAGCTGATTTGCCTCTACTAAATCAGGAGCTCCACTGCAAATCTGTCCACAAGAGCAAGTTCACTGACCCACCGGAAAACTTATGTAATGTTGTGCACAACTGGATTGATTTACAAACTGGAGCAAATAACACTGCAGCTCTTTAGCTAAGACGTGAATTTAACAGAGGCAAAAAAACCCTCACCTTCTGAAAGACACCTGCACCCATTTTAACCCCTTGCCCCAGAAATACACCCCCCAGATTAAAAGAATTTGCTCAACAACTGAAAGAAATTACTTTTGCCTTAATGTACATACTGGAGGAATTCTGTGGCTTGCAATGAAGATGATTGTGCTCCTCAGGCTTGTATCATTGTTGGGGTGACTACGGAGGGAACTGAGCAACGGGGGAAATCAGGAAACTTTAATCAAAGTGGTCATAAAAGAACCTTTGAATGTAAATTGTAATGTTATTTTATGTTGTTGCCTTGTAGGGAGATAGTTGGCTATAAACCACAATGGAAGTATCTGTACTAACATTAGTATTACTTTAATATCTGAGATGGTGCTTTAGTTCTGTGATAGACATTGAAATTACAGCTTCCTTTGGAGTTTCTTTGTATAATATATCTTGCTTGGTCTTGGAGAATTGGTGGGCATTTTCCTGGGGGTTTTATGCTAATGTTGTGAACAATTACTGGCTTTCTTTCAAGCTGCAGAATGACTTTTTTATTTTAGGATAACATTCTCCCTTATTGCTCCTCATGGAAACCAACTTTTCTCATTTTTAACTTCTAGGATCACAGTGACAGCAATGTGCAACATGGACTTCAGCCGCTTCCCCTTGGACTCTCAGACGTGCTCTCTGGAGCTGGAAAGCTGTACGTGGTACCTGTGTTTCTAGCTAAAGGTGCTCCATGGGTGGCTGCACGAACACAGATGACACATTTCAGAGTACAGTCTATTTTAGATCTTGAAAAAGTATAGTTCATGAGGGTTACTAATAGTCTTCCTATTGACTTGCTGTGTTGTATATCTAGCCCTTATGCTGCAAGACAAGTGAATTTGCAAGGAAAGCATCCTACATTAATTTTAGTAGATGGCACTTAAAAAAGAAAACCTCAAAACCCACCAACAGAAATGTTCAACGTATGTTCAAAAGTGAGAAAAATGTCACAGTTGATTGCAATGATCATTGCTTTTCCTCTAAACTTCATCAGCAATGTGCTTTATGTATGGTATAATTCTGATATTGCAAACACTGTGATGTGGGCTCAGCTTCTTTGGCAGGGAATTGTTCTGTGGAGAAAGTGATGTAAGCAGTGAGATTTTTGTGGCTGTTCTGTAAATTTTCTCCAGGGTGTTCCAAGACCAACATGAGGTTGTTTTGGGCCCCTCCCAGCCATTTCACTGAAATTTTCCTCTACAAACAACCCTCTTGCCCTTTTGTTCTGCACAGAATCACAGAAAGGTTTGGGTTGGAAGGGACCTTAAACATCATCCAATTCCAACCCCCCTACCATAGGCAGGGACACCTTCCACGAGGCCAAGTTGCTCAAAGCCCCATCCAACCTGGCCTTGAACACTGCCAGGAATGGGGCAGCCACAGCTTCTTTGGGCAACCTGTGCCAGGGCCTCACCACCCTCACAGGGAAGAATTTCTTCTTAATATCTAATCTAAATCTTCCCTCTGTCAGTCTAAAGCCATTCCCCCTTGTCCTGTCACTCCATGTCCTTGTAAAAAGTCCCTCTCCAGCTTTCCTGTAGGTCCCTTTAGGTACTGGAAGCTGCTCCTAGGTCTCCCTGGAACCTGTTCCTCCCCAGGCTGAACAAGCCCAACTCACTCAGCCTGTCTCCATAGGAAAGGTGCTCCAGCCCTCTGAGCATCTTTATGGCCCTCCTGTGGACTCACTCCAACAGATCCATGTCCTTCTCATTTTGAGGGCCCCAGATCTGAGCACAGGAGCAGAGCAGAGCTGGAGAATCACCTCCATTAACCTGCTGGTCACACATCTTTTCATAGAATCATAGAATGATTAGGGTTGGAAAGGACCTGAAGATCATCTATTTCCAACCCCCCTGCCATTCATTGAAGACATCCTCTCTGGAGTTACTCACCTAGGCGAATCAAATGCAGCCCAGCATGTGGCTGGATTTCTAGGCTGTAAGCTCACACTGCTGGTCATGTTGAGCTTTTTGTCAACCAACACATCCAACACCTTCTCCTCAGGGCTGCTCTGAGTCCATTCTCTATGTTTGTGTTTGTTAATTTGGACTGAATCTAGTAACTTCCCCCCCGCCCCCCAAGCTAAAGTCACTTCACACCGTGTTTCTTCTTTCCCTAAGATGCTTACACTGATGAAGATCTGATGCTGTATTGGAAAAATGGGAATGAATCTCTGAAAACTGATGAAAAGATTTCTTTGTCTCAGTTTTTGATACAAAAATTCCACACTACATCAAGACTGGCTTTCTACAGTAGCACAGGTATTGGCATTTTCTGTTTAATGCTGTTGCTAAGCCTAATACTGTATTAGCTACTTCTTAGAGAGCTCTTGGAATTGTATGTCACTGAAATGTAGCCTTCATAGCCTGTACAGTATGTGTTTTGAAAGATCAATTTCTCTGTTTACTACCCTTTAGAAATAACAGATCAATAGAAAGTTCTTTCCTCTATGTGCCTACCAGCCAGGCTGTTCTCACTAATTCTGGCTTTTCTATTGTCTCAAAGGGTGGTACAATCGCCTCTATATTAACTTCACTTTACGCAGACACATCTTCTTCTTCTTGCTCCAAACCTACTTCCCTGCCACCCTCATGGTCATGTTGTCCTGGGTGTCCTTCTGGATCGACCGACGAGCAGTTCCTGCCAGAGTCTCTTTGGGTGAGAACAGCTGCAATTAGACATGACTGCGCTGAAGTCTCTGAATGTGGCAGCTTTGGCAGGAAAGGAAACTGTTCATTTTGATGGTTAAAGATGTTGGGCAAGCATATGTTTGTGTTATCTGATGGTTATTATAGCACCAATCTGCCTCTCTGGATATATCTAGACAACTAAAGCCCATCAGGAGGAGCTTTGCTTACATCAGGATTGGAGGAAATTCTATCAGCTGAGCATAAAAGAGCTGGTTTGTTGATCACTGCATGCATAGGTTAGAGAAAGGCAAAAATGTAACAGGAAAGATCTCTGAATTTTAATATGTAAGGCTTCCAATACTCAAAGTGCACACACAGTATTTTAGCCCACAGATTTGTCTCTCTTAGGGAGCTATGCACTGCAGCAAATGCATGAGAAGAGGCAGTCAGGAGTCTGCTTCACTGAGAGAAATGTGTTCAGTGGATATTATTAAAAGTCAGTAACTTAGACCCTGATGCAAGGGGCACAACAGTAGCTGTGTTTACAGTGCTCACTTCTGAAGTGGCTGAAGTAGCTATGGTTGCTTTCTGGTTCTGTTTTCTCTATTTAAGCGTCTTTTGGAACTTGTAAATTTTTTTTCTCCGTAACAATCTAAAATATATACTATTTTGCAGGACTTTATTTGTCTAAATGTATATACACATACATATGTGTATGTATATACATCTTCACACACATAAATATGTATATAAGCATAAATACATTTACATATATATGTATATAAGCATAAATACATGTACATAAGCATAAATACGTATGTTAATAAACACATACACATGGACACATAGAATTATAGAATAGTTAAGGTTAGAAAGTACCTTAAGATCATCTAGTTCCAACCCCCCTGCCATGGGCAGGGAAACCTCACACTAAAACATGTCACCTCAGGCTCACCTACATGCATAATCCCACAGTTGTTGTTCAAAACTTTGATTCCCACAGCTTGAACTGTAGAAAAATATTCCTGGAGGTAAAAACAATGCTTTGCTTTTCCATGGTTTCATGCAAAACATTTTATCACTATTGCACTTCCCTTTTAAGATCAGTGCTTTAGACCAAATCCTCTTTAGCTGGGACCAGAAAATAACACTAGGTTGCTTTCTAGCAGTGCCTGTAACACAGATTTGTACAGATAGGAAACAGGAATCCTCACCGCTGGTCTTAGTAGACCTGACCCTAAGCACTGTGCTAAAATCTAAGATGTTTGGGAGGGAGTTAAATGTAGTTCCTAGCAAAATGATGGCTGCTCTGTTGCTCCTCAAAACTAAACCAAATCATTGCACACAGAAGTGAAAGCAGTGAAACAAATTTGTTTTGTATCTAACATCTCTTAGAGTGTCTGTTTTTCTTGAGACAAAAGCCTTATGGGCTGTAGCAGTCCATAACATTAACTTCTCTTGGTCCTTTCCAGGCATAACCACTGTGCTGACCATGTCCACAATCATCACTGGGGTGAATGCCTCCATGCCTCGTGTTTCCTACATCAAAGCAGTAGACATCTACCTGTGGGTCAGTTTTGTGTTTGTCTTCCTCTCGGTGCTGGAATACGCGGCTGTGAATTACCTGACTACAGTGCAGGAGCGGAAGGAGAGGAAACTGCGGGACAAGGTGAGAAGGGTTTTTGTTCATACTTTTTTTTTCTTACAGTTGACTGGGTCTTTATAATTGTATCTACAAATGGGAAACACTGACATCAGTGTGTATATAATTGGATCTTAGGCCACTTCACCTCAAAGTGAACTGCTAACATCAGAAAAAAACAGAGATGGTCTCATAGGTATTCATAGAAGCTTCAGAGAAAGAAGAGTGTAATCTGAACTGGAAGATTGCAATGTGGAACTGTGTGGGGATGATAACGGAAGAGTACCAAATCTGATACTTCACTGCAGCTGTCTTTTTAAGCTAGAGGTGTTACTCAGAGCAAATTAATTTCCTCCCTCTACATTCAGTTCTAGTCTGAAGCTGAATCCAGTGGATGTAATAGTGGAATTGCTCCCCGCTACCAAACACAAACACCACTCAGCCAAGTTTACACTTGTACTTTTTAATGTGCTACAGTTGGTCTCATCCTGCATTCTTGGAGTTTGCCAAGACCTGACAAGCAGCCCTGAGCAGCCTGGCTCTGCTGTAAGCAGCAGATAGGACTAGAGACCTCCTGAGGTCCTTTCCAGCCTGAATTGTCCTACAGATCTGTGAGCCTCACTTCCTTGCGATTAAACACCATCACTTTCTGAACATTAACATTAGGGCTTGGCAGCAAAATCTTTATGTCCCCACAGACCCAGAACATCACCATGTTTTACAGATTCTTTCTTCCAACTAGGAACACCCCACATTAGTTCAAAGGTAACATCGGTCACCTACTGCTTTTTGACTCCTGATATCAGCTGGTCATAAATGCCAGTACAAACATCCACTTTAATATGATTTGGCATTCCCCTCTCAGGACTACTCTATTGGCTTTGCAATTCCTCTTCCCCTTGCACTTCTTCCTATGACTTTGGTGGAGAACAGAATAGACAACCTGTCAGCCCAGCACCTTTCCTAGCTGACATCTCAGCAAAAATTTAGTTAGATACACTTTAGAAAGTGATTGGAATGAATTCAAAGCCTCTCCAAGGCCTTCTCAACAACTGTGGTTCTGGAAAGCTACTTGAACAGGTCCTGGGTAGCTTGGTTATCAATTCCCCCCATCCTAGTCCCCATCCAGGGCCCAGCAGTTCTCTGCAGCACAAGGTGGAAATGCTCTGTGCAAGCAGTTGAAGCCAAATGTGTCTTCCTTGCTGCACATGAGCAATGGTCTCTGGTCTTTTAGCCAGGCCTGCTCAGACTTCCCATGTCCAAAGAAGATGGTGTTTTTACAATACACTAGAAATAACAGAAATCTTCCTAAGTTTGACTTGCCTAGAATAAACGGGTATCTTTTTTTATAGTCCACCCTTCCTCTCCTTGGTCTTTAGCTGTGTTGGAGGGATGAAGTGAGAGTGTGTTACTCTTCTGCAGTTTTCAGGAATGTTTTACCATATCCAGTGATGTTATTTTTCTCACAAATCTGCCCTTTACTGAGTCTTGGGCACTGAATTCTGTATTCAGAAAATGTCTTTTTGCTACACAAGGTACAGTATTCTATCCAGTCTTCAGCTTGTGACAATATTAATCCTCAGTGATGGTAGTGGGAACAGAGATAATAAGCAGCATTATTTGAAAGGACTGAAGCAAAATGTAGGTGAGTGCTCTTGAAGAAACGAGACATATCTCACTGTAAATGTAGATCTTGTCAGGCAATGCTGCCCCACTATCAAAGACCCCCAAAATCTTAATATGAATGTTAGGCTGCTCAGAGGAAAGCTTTATGTAAGAAATTACATGTGCCTGGGACCAAGGACTATTTAAACTAAAACCTTAGTATCTAAAACTAACCCTTCTTTCCCGCAGTATCAGAGAGGTTCCTGTGAATTGTCTGTGGCAAATAGTCTGTGGTCTGTGCTTATTCCAGGTTGTACATGGGAACCTTTTGGTTCCTGGATATTCAGGCCAGAGACTATTCTGACACTGATAGGATTGTCAGCTGAGTTCCCATGCCTAGGGAGGCTCTTTTGCAGTGCTTAATTTTTTAGTGCAGACATAGACTAAAATTGCTGCAGGATGAAATTATGTAACATACTTCTGCACGTATGCACCTATGTGAAGGTGGGGGTGATGTAAGACTCTGTGGAGGTGGGTTTCCAGTGTGTTATGCTCCCTTGTCCATAAGGGTGCCTATTACCACATGTACATGAAGCCACAGGGATAGTAATTTGACCAAGAGGGTTAAGAGGAAATCTGTAGAATTTCTTTCTGTGTTGGGTCCTGCAGCAATGAGCTTATTGCTGTTAACAGCTTTCCCTTCCACCCACCCACCTACCATCTCCTGGACCTGTCATCATTGTCATCATTTGATGATAAAGAGCCTAGTGTAATTCTTCCCTGTGTTGTTATTGTGGTTCTGCTTTGGTATTATTTGAGGTACACCTGCTTAGTATAAAATACATCTTAGAACCCAACAGATGTTCAGCTGTTCCCACGGAGTGCTCCGAGAATTTCCTGGAGTGATGGGTCTGACAAGTAGAGCAAACAGGCTGCAAACTTGTCATGTTTTTCTGCACACAGTCTGCTGGTACCACATCATTTTGTTATGACTAGAACACAGAAACCAATTATTAAGTTGATTTCCAGTTTTTCAGTAAACTAGGTCATCTGGTGGTTAAATAATTTGAAGAAAAAACCTTGAGTGCAGAGTTTTGCAGTGCCATCCCAAATATGTATTCAGGCATATATACTTTTTGTATTTGTATCTATATATCCAGGATATATACATTTCTGTGTATACATATTTAATTAGTTTAGCTGGACTTAAAAACAAGTCCTTGGGAAACCCACACATGAAAGTTCGTGGAGAAGAGAACTGGGGGCAAAGTATTTTTTGGTAAGGAAAAAAGCCTCTGGAGGATCAGAGGCAGAAACTCCTATCAGGAAGGAGGTTTGGGAGTCCATTTTCATCTAATACAAGTATATAATCCATATTGCTGGGACAGAAAACCTGAAGATTTTAATCAGTAGAAGACAGAATTTGCTATTCAGAATTCTACCTGTGTTCACTGGGGTTTTTTAGATTTCTAGAATACATGCTGGTGCTGCTGAAGTCAGTGCAAGTTTTGACATTAGCTTCAACAGGACCGGGTTTTTACATGAGGCTTTTAATTTGGTCCTTTTCTTCTTTAAAATCAGACTTACAAAGAAAACACACATCTGCAAAACTAGAACTTGGCCCTTTTTCCCCCATAACATGTACTAGATAAGCCATTTCCATGGATAAATGTGCGTTTTGTCCTTGAATGTTTATAAACACAAAGACTGCAAAATAAGGAATCTCAAGCCAGCAAGGCTGAAGAGAGCTAGCTAAAAAAACCTGGCTAGTTTTTATGCCTGCTAAAGCCTTTTCTAATGTGTTGTGAAGCTGCTTGTCCAAGCGGTGTAGCTAAGCCACGTCTCTTCCTTTCAGAACACAAGCAAAAAAACCCAAGTGTCTTTTATGTTTAAAGAGAAACTTAGAGCATCTCAATTAAAATTTCAAGCTCAACTGTTTACAAGCTGTTAATAAAAAGGCATCATTTCTGTTGCTAAAGTGTTCTTCCAAAGATCAGCTCTATTTCTTGTTTATGTTCCTAGTTTCCATGTACGTGTGGAATACCTCATGCAAAAACTATGATGCTGGATGGAAACTACAGTGAATCTGATGCCAACAGCCTGGCAGGATATACAAGAAACCAGATGGCCCCAGAGGAAGAAAAACAAGAAAAGATGGTTGTGCACTTAACTATGAGCAATGAATCTAATTCATCAAGGAAGAGAGGCCTGAAGGGCCATGTGGGCTTGCGCATAATCCAGAACACTCATGCAATTGATAAATACTCAAGATTAATATTTCCAGGCACCTATATATTTTTCAATCTGATATATTGGTCTGTCTTTAGCTAAGCATGCTGGCACTGCAGTGAGTGAAGCAGAAGGCATTTACAGAACTCTCTTTTGTTAGCTCTTTTTCAGCCTAATCTGGATGAAAAGCCAGAAAACTGATTATTTTATTGCTTCTTTGGAGGGTAAAGGGGAGGACACATCCTCCAGCAGGCAACTCCATGCACAGACATCATGGAGGAACCTGTTGTGCTGGTTGCTTTCCAACCCACGCCCCAGCTCCTGTTCACTTTATGACAAGTGTAATTTCTCATACTTGAAAATATGTGCTCACCATCCACCCCAAAGGTGCTCTAAGTTCTTTTGGGGATGGCCACACTGGTGGTGCCTGCTGTGCAATGGACAACCAGAGACAGTGCTCACATGGGTTGTCACAGGTTAGACAAATGCAACTTGCAAGGAAGGTCTGGACAGCACGTCTCCTCTAAGGAACCTAAATGTGGCCTTTCCTTTTCAAATCTCTGCTTTTTATTTTTCTTTGGCATTGTTTTTTAAAGAAGACCTCCTTTCAGGGACCAAACTCTGCTTTCTCCAGATAAGATCTCAATCAATACCATTAAGACAATCTACTAGCCAGGATCAGCTGGGTTGGTTACACAGTGCAGGTGGTATGTTTGAGTTGGTGGTCATGTTTTTTCTGGATTAGAAGTAAAGAGTGATGATGATGCAGAGCAAAGAAGGCTGCAGACTCACAGAAGACGGCTCCTAGGGTACATGGGTAATGAAAACAGGGAGGTTTACACAGGTGTGTTCTATATAACTTGAGCACAGCATGTGATATGTAGCATCTGCCTTCAAAATGAGACAGGAAGCTGGTGTGTAGCATGTACAGTCAGCACAAGGTGAATGGCAGTATCTCTGGGACCATGATTTTCTCTCTCCAGTAGCTGAAAACAGTTTTGAGGGCAGCACTGGTGGCTTTCAAGAGTCTTCCTCATCATTGTGAGGAAAGTACAGCCCACAAAGAAACTGTATATCTCAGTATGCCTCTCCCAGTCAACACACTGTCCTTCTGTTAGGCTATTTTGGATTAAGAAAGAGATGTCTGCCAGAACCTCTCTGCAGAAAAGCAGGCATGTCAGAGATTAAATGGCCAAGAGTAATACTGTGAGGTCCAGCGTCAATGTTAGTCCTTTGAAGCTGCTGGAGAGCATTGTAATAATCTTCTGTGCTTGGCATTCCATTTTTCATCCTGTCATATCTTGCTTTCCTTTGCTGACAACACTGACAGCAAAACCCAAATGTAGAAGCATGATAGCAACAAGAGAACGATGTCCGGGTCTGTGTGCTCCTTGTTTTTAGAAAGCACCGTGACCTTTTGGCTGTGATAGAGATTACATTAGCCAAAATATTTGGTTATCAAGCTGAAACTCAGACAGGTGGGCAGATCCTGAAGACCCAGGACTGAGATTAGAAGCTGACTCAATGATAAGATTAAGTTGTACATTTGACTGGGATTGGGCCATGAAGATTCAGATAAATCACATGAATAAAGGAAAAGCAAACGAAAATACTGATAAACCCGTGACTATTGGCATGTGGAATTTTCTGCTTACCATAGCAGTAATTCTTATGTCCTGGATCTCAATGGATGTAGAAGACGGTAGAGGGCGTCAGCTCCAGGCTGTCACCAAGAGCCAGGTTTTCCCTTGTGCCTCAAATATTGCTGCCTAAGTCACACTGATGGTTGCACCGATATACTGGAAACAAAATTGATGAGAGAAACTGAAATTAACAACTGTGTTGCCTTTAACAGGCTATGATAATAACTGACATGAATGGAGGTCTGTCTGGTTAGAAAAGTAAGAAAATACAGATCTGAATATGCTGGCAAGAAGAGGAGCCATGGAAGAACAGCATGTGAAAGGAAGCATTGACCTGTATCCCAGACTGCCACTTCTGTCCTTTTGAACCATCAACAAGGCCAGTCCATTTACCACACATTGTTCTTCTTTGACCTGAATACTTCTCATATCAAGAAGTGGAGATCACTATAGTAAAGACACAAAAAAATACTGAAGAAATAGAGCACTTCCTTTCTGAGAGGTCAAAGCCTGAACATAATCAGTGTATGTTCTGCAGCAGTAGCAGTGTAAAATGAACTAACTCTGCAGCAGGATGGGGCAGGGAAGGGACCTTTGCTGGGGGAGGGCAGCAGAACTGCACTGTGAAGTCGCTGGTGTGGGGAATGAGAAATTTGGTTCCTGCACCCCCAGTTTTGCCAGTGTTTCTGCATTACCTATGGCATGTGCCATTTAACTTCTCAGTGCCTCTTCTCCACCGTCTGGAAAGTGGGGAGCAATGATGTTTACCTACCTCATGAGGTGCTGAGGGGCTTAATTTGCTTAACTAGCATGTGTGTGGCACAGTCATGTTTTCTGAGCAGAACACCCAGTGGGAATTCAAAGGTTTTTCCTGTAGTTACCAGTAAGTTCTTCAATGTGTCCTCTGAATCAGTCCAGCTGGAAGAAAGTTTGTATCTCCCCACACATCATAATTAAACTAGAGATAAATGTAGCCCAACAGCCAACAAGCGAGCACTGTCAAATGATAACGCATCCTGGCATGCACAAAAGAGATATCCTAGTGTTTACTTTGCAGTTTGTTTTTTTACATCTCCTGTTCCCTTAGAAGTTATGTGGTGACAAAGACAGTCCTTTACATCCTATCATCTCTTTACTAGTGCTGCTTGTCATTTAAATGCTACCTAATAAACATCTTCTGGAGAGGCTACCTTACTGTTACTTTATATGCATGTGTGCATAACTGACAGAGATTGGTGTCTGTTTCTACCAGACACAAAAATACAGCCTATAAAACCATCAAGGAGGGTATTTTTTCATTAAAGGGAAAAGAATATTCTCTCTCTTAGGCACCACTTACGCTTATTATTCATTAAAACAATAGATGAAAAGTATAGATACAAATATACCCAAGGCATCTCCTTCAGGCAATGTATGAATTGTGGTTTTCTGCTTATTAAAAGAGTGGCTAGGCATGAAGCTAGGACAAATATTTGAAGTATTGTGGTGAGAATGTATTTCACCTTTCATTTTCCCTGGATTCCAAGAGACTCCATGAGCACTGCCTAACTTCTAGCTGCAAGATCCAACCAATGTTTTGAGAAATGGTGCCTGAAGCTAGGCTCTGAGCAGTGTTTGATGGATCCAGCCCAATTCTGTGAAGCTTGAAGCATCTGGACAAACAACCTACTGAAGGACAGCATTTTCAGAAGGGCACAAGGGGTCTGGGTAAAGCTCACTGGTGAATGCACCTTCTCTGAATAACCTGGTCCAATTATAAAGAGAGAAAATGTCAGTCCTGCTCATTCTGCATCTTGCTCCATTGTACTTCTCTTTCTAACCAAGTCATGTCTTTGAAAGAAAGCAACTCTATATAGAGATATATGCCTACATGTATAATATATATGCAGGTAGCATATAACAAAGTAAGACACTGGGACATATACCTATGTTAAATACTGTACATATATGAAATTGTATTGTACATAAATTAATATTTATTGTGCCCAGAACACTTACTCTACTGAAGTAAGAAAAAGAAGGCTCTCGCTGCTAGCCAAAAGCCAAGAAAGGAGGCACTGGCAAAAATTACGGGTTCTCTCACATTTTCCTTCTGAAAAGGATGTGTTGAAAAGTTTGCAAGAAAGGCTGATGCTAAACTTGTTGTACAGTGGGTACAATCCACTGCGCTGATGGCTGTACGGAAACCCTGTAATAAAATCACAGATGGAAAGGGTGGAGACGACTCCATTTCATGGTGTGAACTCTAAAATGGTGTTTTAATTCTGTTTGAAGGCCTGTTACCTATGAGCTAATGCCCAGGGATAAATTATTTGAATAAACACCTCATTTGTAACAGATTTGAAATAAAAAGCACCTCAAAAGGTGTAAGAAATGTAGTGGAAGCATACAAATACTTTGAAGTATGCAAGGCTCCTTGGGAAAATGGAGCTGTTAATAACAGCTATAAGCTTCAGAAACCTTTTGTGGAAACTGCAGCCCACAACTGAAGAAATGTTAATAATTACATTTAAGGGCACAATTCCAGGAGCCCAAATGGCAGGTATATATTTCAATCTCCATTTCACTATAAATGAGAACTTGTTATATAATTCCTCCTTTGTGCCTTTGAAAAGATTGTCTCCCCATGTAGCAATGGAAGATAAAAGGTCTCTGAGGTGCCGGCTGCCCAATCTCAGCTATTATCCCTAATGCAGACAATAGGACTAAAGTAAATGTGCACAGGTGAGGCTGATACCCAGACCACTGAATAATGGCTATTGTCTGTCAAATTTCCACAATGGAGAGATTACAGCAAGGTACGGTCTAACTAAGTGAGATACTGCCCTGCTGAAATTTAAGGAACAGAAAAATGTATTTAAAAGCCAGCAAGACTTTAGCACTATTAAAATTAAAATGTAATCCAGTCTCACACTAAGCTGATTAATTCTTCTGCAAAAAAATGACATTTAAAGTAATATATCGGGGTCATTACTTTTCCTGTCAAGAGGAATTACAATTTCAGACGAAGCACAAAGGGTTGAGAGGGACATTGTGCACAAGCAAGGGGCACGGTGCTGCTCTTAGTGTCCAGCTCTTGCAGGTGTGACTGCCAGGCTGAGCAGAGCTGCCTGCAGAGATGAGGATCAGAGTACCCCCCTGTCCCAAGACACCTAGTGCCTGGGCATTACACTTCCCCATGTGGCACTCCTTGATCTGGGCAAGAAAAAGCTATCCTCTGCCAGAAGTGGTAGCATCCCCACCAACCGTGGAGTGTAGTGATACAGCTATTTTTGCTAGAGGTTTGGGTTCAGTTCTGGCCATGGGTGTCATCAGCTTGTCCTTAGCCAGGGTTTCATGTGGGAGCCACATGCCTGTGGCAGCCCAGGGCAAAGAAACACCAGGCAGAGGCCTCTCCACACCAACACAAGGAGGCTTGCACAGTCTCCAGGTGTCCCACCACCTCCCAACTCATCCTGCCAGCAATGGAGAGATGAGGGCTATATCACTGGCATGTCACGAAAGGCATCCCCCGCCTTCCCTTTGCAGGGCACCCAGGAAGCAGGACAACCCTGCATGGCCCACTCCTTGGAGCGAGGAGCAAAGCCCTTAACAGATAATCTGGTGCCTGATTTTTAAGATTTCCTGCCTTTGAGAAAATGAAGACTTATCTTGGCCAGTTGTGCAAGCTGGACTTCTCCCACAGGACTTGTAGGGGTGTCCGGGTGTGGATTTGTGCACTTGCAACCATAGAAATTAGCTTAGGAAAAGTGCTTGGCAACTCAATCCATGCAAAATGCATATAAATGATGTGGGGGAAAAAAAGAAAGATTTTACTGCTCTACTTGTCACACAGATTTATGGAAGGAAATTGTGTGTTTAGCTTAGAGGGTATTCAGAGAGGGAAATGAAAGGACAAGTTAATTGTAACGACAGTTTGTATTACTTGAACAAATATATTTTAGGAAATGGGACAGAACATTAGAACAGTAAAACTCTCCAGCCTCCTGGCTCTATCCAGTTTATCTGGACCTTCATTAGGGTCCACATTCATTTCAACCATGAAACTTCAAACTTTTCTTATTAAGGTGTATAATGACTACATTTTATAGATACTGCTGCGAGGAGAACTTCAATGGTGAGCACAGGCTGCAACTGCAGCAGCCTCCAAGCAAAATTACTGCTCTTTGTTAATCTAGAGTTTCAGGAGAGCTACCATTCCACAAAACAGGAAAGGCAGAGTTATTTAGCTTTTCGGCAAGGAGACAAGACACTGTCTGGGATGCTGAACAAGAGTAAGGCCATATCATTTGCATTAGTTAGAAGCCTCAGCATCAAATGCATATTGGTAGGTGCTCAGGTACAGCACTGAGGAGGACTTTGTAAGATTATGTAGGGAGGAAAGGAAACTCCTGCTTGGACCACACCTGGAGACACTAACCATCTCAGGTGGTCATCACCCTCACCGTCACCCCCAGCCATGATGGTGACACGGATGCAAACTGCCACCCCATGGAAGGTGACAAAGGACATTCCTTCCGGGCTTGGCCCCTCCATGAGACCCTTTCTTTGTGGGGTCAGTGTTGGCCTGCCCCAAACAGCTCTGATCTGTCCCCAGGACGGTGCACTGAAAGACATGTTTCTCTTCCTCAGGGGCTGGGGTGAGGGCTCCCTGTGTGTGTTCCATCCATGAGGAGGTTGGTGCCCTGCTCTGCAGGTGCAACGGGTGTTTGCAGGATATCTATGACTGTGCCAAAGGCAGTTTTGGCCAAGCCATTATCTTCTTACTTCTCCAGCTTCTCTTCAGTGGTGTCTGTAGCGTTTGCGCTTCCCCTTCCTCAGTCCTCTGGCAGCTGACGTGAACATTACAGCGAGTCGGTGTTCTTCCCACGTCTCAGCTGGTGAAAAAAGCCATGGAAACAAATGAGTAACAGCTCCAGTACAAACCACCTTTGTGCTGGTGCTCTGCCAAGGGAAGAAACCGCTGAGGCTGGTTTACAAGTACAAACTCTGTCCTTAAGGTCATTCCCTTCCCATATGAATCTGATAAACCAATGCGTTTAACTGGGAGGAGGTAGAACGGCATGGTACGAATTAAAGAAAGAAGAATCTGTTTGATTTGACAGAGGAGGAATCAGCCTCAGAAAGAAGTCCAACGCTTACCCTCACATCAGCTATCAAGCAACATGGTGCAGATGCACAGCACACAGCTGTGTGGGCCTGGCCCGGCTGCCTGGTGTGTTCAGGTCCTGAGGATGACTCACCAGTGCACCCAGGACTGGAGCAGCCACCCAGGACACAATTCAGATCCTGAGTTTCATTCCCCAGTCTCTCCATCCGGTGCTACTGGGCTGCTATCTAAAACCTTAAAATGCTCATGGTCACTTCCAGGCACGTCTGTTCCCAGGACAGAGGCTGCCCTAAAGACTCATGTCTGCTCCAAGGCATGCTCCTGGTCCCTAGCTCAGCCTGAATGCCCTGATGTCCATCTCTCATGAGCCTTCAGGCTCACCCACCCAGCTGGCTGTCAAGTGCTGCTCAGCACTGTTGTATTAAGCTAACTCGGTGCCATTTCCCAGCTGCCTCCCTGAACCTGGACATTCCTGAGCATCTTGGGCACCTTGCTCATATCTCAGCCCAGCCTCCACTCTTCCTACTGTCATTAGAGCAGGTAATGGACTTGAACACTTCACCCGCACTTGCTGCCAAGCAGACACCCCTCAGCCATCTTCTGGCTTGTTTCTGCTCCCCATGAGGCTGCAAGAAGAGATCAGAAATGCCCAGAAACAAGCTGAGGGCACCGCAGAAGAGGGAAGGAGGCTGAAAAATGTTTCTTAAGGGATGGGAAGGCTGGAGAGGGTGAAGCTGCTGAGCTCAGTACCTGGGTGCTTGGGCAGAGTGCTGGTGTGTGCTAGCTCTCTGTGAGGGCTCAGAACAGGTCCCACACTGGCACTTGCTAGCCAAGGAATGGTAGACTTGGGGCATGTCCCCACCACTGGAACAAGGCCACCATGCCAAGTGCTGCCACAGCCAAAATGGTCTTGGCAAGGAAGCCAGCAGCTGGCTACTGCACCCAAAGGCAGCATCAACTGCACTTAAGTGACTTCTGACAGACACTCATATAGCCTGCTCTCAAAACCTACAGCCTCACTGGGCAGTTTATGCCAGTGGGTAACCAGTCTTACAGTTAGAAAGTGCTTTCTGGTAGCCAGGCTAAATGTCCCTAGCTGTAACACAGGTCTGTTATGCCCTGTGCTACCTGCAGTGGATATAAGGGAAAGTTTATGCTCCCAAATTGGTGCAGATATGTGTCAGGTTTCCTCTGCTCTTCACTTCTTTGGACTAGGTGACCCCCACTCTGCCTGTGACCTTCCTTGAAGCCACCTAGTTTGTATACAGAAAAGTGTAACAGCAGCCTTTCTGCAGCCATGAGTAAGAGCCCTGTTCACCCCCACCATTTCCTTCTGCAGAAGTGGTGTGGTTTCAGGTTAGAATTTGATTTTCTTTAATGTTTTTCAGTGATTTCATTTAATGCCTCATTATACTGCATAGAGCTGATAACTCATCCATGAACAACAGCCCCGTCTTTTCCATAACACGTGCTCAGATCACTTGCGAGCCCACAAGTGATTAGTTTTGAATGTTTCCAAAAATTCTACCAGGCAGAACAAACCCCTTTCCTGTCTTACCCATCAATAAACTCACACATGTCATGAATACACAAGCGCTTTTCCACACCTTCTGCATCACTGCAAACTTTGTTCCTGACATCGTGGCAGATAATGCCCCCAGTAGAATCCAAAGCAAGACTTCCATAAGGATGTGTCTCTTATCAGCTCAGCTTTCCAGTGGGGAAGCTCTGATGAGCTGAGTCCATATCCTGCAGCTGGGTAGCAGAGAGGCAGGAGGAAGAACAAACCCCTGCCCTCACTCCCTTGCACCAGCACACTCATGGGCAGGCAGGAGGAAATCTGGTCCCTGTTTGCCTGGGATATGGATAAGTGCATTTTCATATTACATCTGATATAATAAGTCAGCTAAATGACCCTCATTGGGGGAGGGCAGCATGTTAATAAACGGTCGTTACCAGCAGTTGACAGTTGGTTAGCACAGATTAATTCCTAATGAAGAAAAAAACTCTTTATGTAATGTAATGCTTCTGGCTGGGGATCAGGGGTTGCAATCATCCACCCACGGCAGACCTTTAAATCCGGCTTTGTTCCACTGAGGGAAAAATAGACCACAAAAAAAGTCTGCTATTTTTTAAAGGTTATGATTCAGGCAGCGTCACTCAGATCCTAATTCCAGGAGCACTGAGCTTGTTCCCTAAAGAGTACAATATGTTGCACCATAGCCTGGTGGTGCAGATGTGGTGGAGGAGGTGGTGGGAGGCAGAAGGGGGCACTGCATGAATCCTGCTCCAGGAGATGCCCTCATCCAGCCCTGGGAATGCCAGGGCCCTCACATGTGGGTGAGGTGATGCCAACTCCCTGGGCACAGCTATGGGTGGTTGGGGCTGACTGATGGGTATCAGGTCATGCTGGGTTGCATGGATTCTCCCTGGGAAGGTGCAAGGAGCAGTGTGCAGCTCTATTGGGCTGTTCTTGCATGTGAGGCCCTCACCTTCCATCAGTCACAAGGAAACCAGCTGTGAAATGCAGGAGGTCAAACCCAGCTTAAGCAGCAGGGGTTTTGGCAGGTCACTGGGCAGCTGCCCAGATCCCACCAGGCAGTGCCATGGTTGATGCACACACATAGGCTTCCACACTTGCAGCCATCAGGAGGCTCCTGGGACCTTTATTTCCCCTTTCAAGGAAGGAATGCATTTTACACTGACTCACTTAACCCTCACTTTCCCTCCCTTAAGACATTCCTTGAGGAATTTAGGATTTAGGAGCTGGTTCCTGGACTCCTCTGCAGGTGACACCATCTCTCCAGGCTGTGTCAGAGTCACCCTTGCAGGGGGAGGTATATAGCACCTTCACCCACCCCAGCAGAGGGCCTGAGGTATTCTTCCAAAGCCACAAAATTAAAACCAAAACTCACTGGAAGGCCAAATCCACTGAAACTTCAATAAATAGTGTCAGTAATTACCAGTTAAGAGGAAAAATCATTATGGTTATCCTGTGAACTAAGGGTAAAGATATAATAAAACTGATCCACATATAGGAAAGTGATTTGTACTTGTGAGGACTGGTTTTTTACTATGTTTACTTTCACCATGATCTGGTTGGAATCTTCCTACTGATTTACTGATGTTCTCACAGGAAAAATTTGGAAGGAATTTTAGTTATGGCTTGAAGCAAGAATTGTTCCATTTTATTTGAGCGGTTTATATTTTACAGTATATTGACTTACACAAAATAAATGTATATGATGTATGAGAAGCCCTGCAAGCTGTGACATGTGAATGGGAGATGACACGAGGCCTCTCAGATGTTGGGGTTTTCTCTCCTTTGCATTTCACCTTGCTTTTCCAAAGTGGTGCCAAGCTGTGGAAAGCAGATTAAATCTGTAAGAAGTGTGAGAACAAAGTAAGTTCTGTGCAGGAAAAAGGACTTCAAACAGGGAGAAAGGCTGGCAGCAGAGATACTGTCATAGGCAGAGACTTCAAAAGAGATGCAGCAGGTAATTAGCTTTGCAACTAATCGGTGCAGCTGGAGCGAGGTTTTCAGGCTGTGTGAGCAAGGCTGAATGCTGCAGATTTCTATTTAAGTGATTCCTTAGAGTTATTGCCATTCATGTATACTCATGATAAGGCAACCTGGGAGAGCCCTGTGCTTGTGTCTGGGAGCATGACGTTGTTCCTAAAGGCTTTCCACATGCCTAAGTTCTGGGGATAGGAGAGCAGGGGCACCGCTGCTGAGGGATTGTGCTGCCAATGCAGCAGCCTGGCCAGCAGCACCCCAGACTGCTCTGTGGCTTGAAGTAGCCACTGTGGCAGATGAGAGAGGTGTAAAGAAACACCATGGAGCTGCTGCCCAGGCTAATGCTGCCCAGGGAAGACACCTCCAGAAGTCCCTGACCACCAAAATCTGTCAGCTGATGGTACCTGGATGTGCAAATGAGGATTCCCATCAGACTGCCGTGCTAACAAGGGGGGCTGGTTACTGATGTGAGCAGAAAAAATGGTTATTACCCCCTCTCTCAGCCTTTTTCACACACCTGTTTTGTACCAGTCAGGTCCACGAGCAGCTTTATGCTTCTCTGCACAAAGCAAAATCCAACTGCTTTTTGCTCATGGGTGACTTTGCATGTGCTGCAATAGAAATTGTAGGCCACATCTATAACCAACAGAAAATTTTGTGACACCAATAGAAAGCAAGCAATGAGATGAAGACATTTGATTATTGACATCAGAGATGGAACAGCCCCATTAGATCATCTTAATCATCTCTTAAAAATGCTGAATGCTTTTTAATGCTTTGTCTGGGCTATGAAAGAAGTTACTGCTAAAGAGATCGCAGCCTGGGGATTCTTAATGGGTTTTTTGGCTCCGGCATACCGGGCAGTGCCTCTAATATTAAGTGGAGAGATGAGCTCTTGAAGCTGAAGAAGCCATGTGCACAAAGTATGTGGAAACTAATAACACCCATTTGTTAATTAGCTCTGACATCAGAGTAAGACAGAAAAGAACAGACACCATTTTACAGAAATCCCACTCTGTTCTGGGACTTTGGGGTTTTAAAGAACCAAGTCTGAAAAGAAGTTCACCAACATTTTCAGTCTCAAAACAGACTTTTTAGAAGCGTTTGCTTTGTGGTTTTTCTGGGTTTATTTCACATCCTTGTTCAGTCTTACTGCTCCAAGAAGGTAGAGGAATGAAGGAAGTGAACAAAAGGGAAAAGTCTCAAAAGCTTGCAGAAATATTTTAATAGAGAAGGGAAGGGGATTCTAGGGCTTTGGTTTTGTTTTGTTTTCCTCTGTTGTGGCTTTTTTCCCTGTTATTTATTTTTTAAGTGTTGGAGAAACAGCATTCTGAGGGCTCAGCTCTGAGTGGTAGCAGGACACCATGCACTGGCTGCTGACAGTAATGTGCCTATTGGGTCCTCACAGGCATGTGGGGCAGTTCTTCCACATCTCCTTGCTCTGCACAGGGCTCCCACATATTTCTCTAGCACTCCTTTTTTCATTGCCAGAAATATAAAGATCATACCTGCAGCCTACTGTAGGCAGGGGAAAGCAAGTCTGTCCCATAGAGAGTCTCCTCTTACGGAGGGAAGTCTTCAGTCTCCATAGATGAATGAAGTGTTGGATTTCCATTTTTGGATCATGGATGTCCTAGGTTCAGCAGTAGCAGTCATTTTTCTCCTTCTTAGTAGCTGCTGCAGTGCTGTGTTTTTGACTTTCAGCTGGGAACAGCCGTGATAACATTGATGTATTTAGTTGCTGCTCAGTAATGTTTACTCTGGCCAAGGACTTTCTGAGCCTCATGCTCTGCCAGGGAGGAGGGGAAGCTGTGAGGAAATAGAGACAGGACACCTGACCCAAACTAGCCAAAGAGGTATTCCATACCACAGCATGTCATGCCCAGTATATAAACTGGGGGCAGTTACCTGGAAGCGTTAGATCACTTCTCGGGTCAGGCTGGGTATCAGTCAGCAGGTGGTGAGCGGTTGTATTCTCTTCCTTGTTATTTCCCTTATCATTATTATTATTGGTGGTAGCAGCAGTGGTTTGTGTTATACCTTAGTTACTGGGCTGTTCTTATCTCAACACATGGGAGTTACATTCTTCAGATTCTCCTCCCTGTCCCTCTGGGAGTGGAGGAGTGAGGTGGGGAAGGGGGGCAGTGAGAGAGCTGCTGCGTGGTTCTGAGTTGCTGTCTGGGCTTTAACCATGACAATGAAAAACATCAAAAACTTAACTTTCTATTCCTGTTCAAATAAAAACATAAATCTGATATTAAAACATTCTTTCTTTCGCAAGGGCATGCTGTTTTCTCGGACACATTATGCTTTATATATTCAGCACAAAATGCTTTCTATATTCAGCATGAAACTCAGTCATTGTGGTCCTAGATACCATGGGCTAAATTTCCAGAGCGGATTTCATCTTTTCCTGGACTGTGTCTGGGCTAGCAGCAGCATGCTGTGCTGCAAAGCCAGAAACTTGCAACTATGCATGCTCACAGTTTGCTTTTTGAGTCCTTGCCCAGAGCATCTCAAACCACTGTCTCACTTTCTATTAGCTCTCTTCTCTGAAACAATTGCTTTATTTTCCTTTAAGGATAAACCACTCAAGTGCTATTAGTATCAAGCCCCCGACAACAAATTCACTCTTGACAGAGAGGAGAAAGGATTTGGCCTAAGAAATCAGAGCCCATTTTCAAGTTCCTAAGAGTTCAGTGAAATAGCCATTCAAACCAAAGCCACAAACAAACCCTTAGAGCATTAGTTGCTCAGCAGCTTTCCATAATCAGAGCAATGCCTTTTGAAGAGGGAGGGGGAATAAAGGATAGGTACATTTTATCTGGGGATATTTTGTCATCTTTGGGTGGGTTTTACCACCTGCAGGAGCTGCTCAGCTGCCTCCACTGAGGTCTCCAAATATCTATGTGTTAGGGTGTCTGTGATTTGTGGCAACCTGGATCTTTCACGTTTTCCTCACCCTGGGCAGTTTTACCGGCCATGAGGGAGCTCCCCAATTCTCTCCCTTTTCCAGAAGGTACCAAGAAGATGTTGTCTCCTTTCAGGTAAAAATACATGTATCTTTTTTGTGCTGGTGTAAACTCACCTGATACACCAAATTGCATGAGTGAGACCCTCCAAAGCCACACATATACTAAAGCAGAGTCATGTTTTACTTTTTTACAGGAAGAAATGATTCCTCCTCTTAGGAAGTTTTTTTGTACTGCTTTTATGCCTTCTTCCCTTTCTACTCCTGCCATGGCTTGCTCCGGATGTCCAACATGCAGCCGGCTCCAAGCTGCTCACCAAACGCCTCCTCCCCAACTCACCCTGGCCTCTGGGTGATGATGCTGGGGCTGCACAGTGTGAACATCCCTGCCAGAACCCCATCCTCTAGGAACCCTCTTGCCAGGCAGCCGGGAAAAGCAGCTGCGGAGCTGCTTGTCTCCAGCAGGTGGGAGCCTGCCTGCACTGCTGCTGCCTTCCTTTTCCTTATTCTCTATATCCCTGCACCCCAATGGAAGTAAAAGCTGCAGATGTTCCCCGGGCTGCAGTTACAGGAGCAGCCATAGCCTTCAGTGATGGCTGTAAGGCCCACCTACCATCCTCTCTCATCCCCAAGGGGCCAAGACCAGTCCCAGGTGGGACACAAGCAAAAGGCAGCATCACTGGTGGCTGCTGTGGGACAATGTGGACATATGTTTTGGGGGACAAACAACTGCTCAGGGACAACATGGACAAGTCTTGGGGGACAGATAGCAGCATTGCCCTGCTGCTGCTGCGGCTTATTTGCTTCTGAATACTTTGGCTTGATTGTCCGCTGAAATGAGAGCGAGATTGAATTAGGAAGGTAAGGTGCTGAGTGTGAGAGGTCAAAGAGGACAAATGTGCAGGAAGAGGACGAATGTCAGAAAGCAATGTGAGAACCCAAAATGGTCATAGCAAAACCTCTATTAACTATGTGCTTTTGTCAAGGCTTTTCTCTTTTATAGGTGTATCTAATATGTTTTAAACTCTTACCAGTCTGCTAGTGTGTTCACGAAGAGATGTACATCCAGTTTATTTTATCTGAATATAGAACCGTATAAGATAAATGCTGCCTCTTCTATCTGTTCCACCTCAGGGAGCTGCTGAGACCTTTCTGATGGACCTTTTGTGCCCTGGACCCCCCAGCACTGAGCCTCGTGCTTGCTTGTACACTTCAGTGGCTCTTTTCAATGGCCCCACATGTGACTGCTTTAGTGGGATGTGCACAGATTCACATAACTGCCATGGACTTGGTTTGGAAAGGAAGAAACAACAGTGAAACCATGTGGGGAAGTTGAAAAACCAAAAAACTGGGTTTTTCTGTAGCACAGTTCACTGTCACATGACAACCCCAACAATGTACCCCTTCCTTTTCAGCAGCTGGCACTGTTCTTCCTACATAGTTTCTGCTCATGGCAGTTCAAGGCCTCTCTGACTTTGCTGAGTTGGATGTCCCCTACTTAATCACTGCTCTCAGGTCAGTGCAGGAAGCACAGCTATACCCAGTAATGGTGACAGCATGTTCAGGAGGCCTGAGGAACCCCCTCATTCTGCAGAGGGACAAACAGGATGCTCTAATAATCACGAAACTCTACTACTCAAGAAGCTCCACAGACATACTAAGCTTGCTCATTTGCTAAGGGCAGTGATTTCTATGCTACGTAATCATCTGTTGATTCCTGTACACTTGCAGTCTCTTTCTGCAAAACAAGACCTCTTATTAGCATTTTATTTTAGATAAATGTTTCTATCAGACTAATATTCTACTAATTACAGTCTTGCATCTTCCCATATTACACCATATGGTATCTGCAGACAAGGGACAGAAGCTAAGCTGTTGGCGATACCCAATGTGCTTTGCTATGTATTCAGCCCATTATTTGTATAAAGACATTAACAACAGCAGTCAAACTGAGCGAGTGCTTTGTTAAATTGAGAACCTCAGAGATAAAGCAGGCATTTGTTTCAGTTAGAATAATTCTTCTTTTAAAAGTGCAAATTCAAGCTGCATCCAGTACAAGAATTTTTGACAGGGAATTATTTGGTTGAGAAAACAGTCCAAAATAATCCAAGGATTGTAGAACAGTTTGGGTTGGGAGGGATGTTAAACATCATCTAGTTCCAACCCCCTGCCATGGGGAAGACAAAACAAGTGAGTGCCTGTAGGGTTACACTTACTGGCAACAGCCTGAGCGAGACACAGTCTGCTGTGGCATTTCTGTTTCATCACAGACCTCAAGCCCTAGACACACTGCAGGCAGTTTGAGATCCAGAGGTTGTAAACAGTACCAGCTGTGGTGGGGAAACTGTGTCAGTCAAGTTTATCTGTGATAACCCAAACAGCAGCTTTTAGAAGTTGGTCACTGAAATCAGAGTTGCACATTACAGATTTGTGGCTTCTGTTTGCTGGTCTCTTCCTAGTGTGTTCTGTGCAGTTCATAATACCTTTTCAATTTGTTTTTTATTGCTGCTTGAGGCATCAGTGTTATAGTGATGAAGATCAGTAGCAGAGAAAAAGGAGCCAACCAGTAATTTTCCAAATGACCATGTAAAATATGCAGAGCTTCAGTACATCCAAATGTCAGACTAACATAATTTTAGCACAGAAATTCAAGGAATATTGTTATTAGAGCTGCCCCGGTCTGAGTCATGTTCCAATATTAGTGCAAACCCATGAAATATCTCAGAATTGTCAGAGCTGGAGACACTGCAGCATATTCACAGAGGAAAATGAAAGCTTCTGGATTTCTTTATGCTCAAAGTAAAAGGCTGCAGTGACTCCATTGTGGGGAAACACGTAGGAAACCATTTGGACAGGTTGTCCATGGGTATTCAACCTACAAGTTGAGGTGAGAACAAAGTAAGAATAGAAAGGCGGGACTTTCTGACTGTAATCACATCATTGACTCTGGACACTTAGCAAAATGCTCTCACAAGCCCATGAGGAGGATCCCATGGCACAGTTCTCTGTACACAAGCATTGGGCAGTGAGACAGACTCTGTTGGAAGGCAATGCACCTGAGTGACTTAGACAGCTACCTCCAGGTAAGATGTACTGTTTCCTAGAAACACTTCCCCAGCAGCCCCTCATGGCTGGCTTGGATGTAGCTCTCTATGCTGCAGGTAACTCTGCTTGTGACCACTTTGCTTCTGCACTGCTCACCCTTCCCCTGGCAAAAACCCATGGATCAGGTCTCCTTCCCCATCTCTACACCACACGCTTCCTTCATTACCTCCAGCTCTGCCTCTTGCCCAGCCTCCTTCAAGACCACGCACAATTCCCTCTCTTCCTTATTGTGTTACTTGAAGGTATTTTTAGCCTGTGACCATGTTGCCCCTGAGCCTTCCTTTTCCCAGATCCCATAAATTCAGCTCTCTCAGTCATGCTGGGAGGTGCAGAGTGCTTTGAACACAATCCAGAAGCTGCTAGTAGACTATGTAGCTTGAAAATGCTTCTTTCAGTTGTCCTGTTCACGTGTCCATCCCTGAATAAATCCCAGGTAAGCTATACAGGTGCCTAGTGCTAGACTGAAAAAGCTAAAAGTGATGCTGAAGCCGTATTTGAAATCTGTGAGTTCTATGATAGGTGGCCAAACTGATCATTTGTGGCCAGCTGGTGGTAGGTCTTCCCAGTGAAAAGGGTGATTCCAAGCAGCAGCTTGCTGAAAACCACTGTGTACCTCAGAGTATCTCTACCAAGGGATAACATTATGATATTTGCTTGTCTTTATTAAAAAAATATAAAATATTATAATCTGTTACTTAAAAACCTCTTTTTGACCAATAATTACATAAAGCTGTTATAACATACTGCCCTCTGAAGTTAATTATCACTGCCAAATTCAGCAAAGGTTGTCAGACCCAAACAAATTTGTCTTTCAAATGCACTGTTGGATTTTGCCATGTTAGCTGGTGCCAATAGTTGATGGTTCTGAGCCTGACTTGTTGACTATTTGATCATCTAATCAGCACTTCCTTATGAGTCCAATAGCATTGGCTATTGGATTTCCATATATTATCCCTGTCTGAGAACTAGCCTGTCTCCTTTGGAAGATCATACTATCTTCACTTGAAAATGACACTTGCAGAGAAACAAACTTCATTGTTACCGTTAGGAAAAAAAAAACAAACAACCCAAAACCAAAATCAATTTATTTCTACTTCAAATTTGTCTTCTGGGGTCTTCCAGCCACCAAGTTTTGTAACAGATTTAATGAAGCTGTTCTAACAAATCTTTATCTTGCTGGTTAGCTGAGTAAAGGAGAACTCTTGCTTTCAAGACAGTCTGCATCATCGTGTACAGTGGTAATATAACCTTCATACTCTTACAATATTCCTTAGCAAATTTTGGCTATTTTTGGTATGGAAGGGCACTGTTTGGCTCATTTTCCAAGAAAATTTTCCACCGATGTCCAGAATTTCTCCTCCTTATCTTAAAATTCTGACCCACGTTCTTGACTGTTGGCTGTATAGTTTTGCAGTAAGCTGTAGTCAGATAACAGCATTAAAAGTCTGGGCTTTTGCCTATGATACTCCATTTACTCCTTGTCAGTAGTCCTTCAGTTTTTATGATCTCCTTCATGCCACTGCAGGCTTATTCCGGAAGCAGCCCCTGTTCTATTCTTCCCTACTGACAAGAACAGAACAGGAAAAAGAGCTAGTGAAAAAGAACTGATGAAGATTTGCCATTTACAGTCATATTCAACATGGGGGTTTTATCCAGTTTTCGAATATTTTCTGTATCTTGACACTGTATTGTTGCAGTTCCTTAATCAAAATGCCATGTGGTGCAACATTAAAAGCCCTACAGACAGAAGCACACTGAATAGCTTCATTTCCTCCAGCAAACACATTTTAAATTAATCAAAAAAGGATTAGCTTGGAAAGATTACTTTTTCTTTAAAGCCATGCTAATTGACATTAATTAAATTACCCTCTAACTCTTTATTTATTGAGTGTCATACCAGCCATTCCAGTATTTTGCCTGGGATCAGTATCAGGCTGTAATTACTCCAGTTGTTCCTTTAATCCCCTATGAATATTGGCAGAACAACTCTCTTATTAAGCACTTCAACCTTCTCTGAATTGCTATTGACAGTTCTGTAGCTGTTATTCACACCTGTGTTAGCTTTTGCCTCGAGGTGGCCCTGTTGGAGTCTCAGTGTTTGCGTATAAGAATTTCTGACTCATCGCCCTTCTGTTTCCTTCCATTTCGTTGCTCTCTTTTGAAAAGCATATTGAATTATTTCTTGGTTGACAGGCAGGGGCCCTTAGCGTCTTACCGATAAAATTCCCCATGGAGGGATGCAGATGGGCTGCAAGAACTGTAGAGGAAACTGGGAAGCCCTTTTTCGCTAGGGTTGTGTGTGTAAGAAATGTACTTACTAAAAAAAGGGCTGGACAGGAGGGCTGAGGACCAGAATCCATTAGTCAAAGTGAAATCAGTCCCTAACCAGGATGTGCAGAGCATAACTTTAATCTATGAATGTTTTCACACCATTTAGTTCTTGATCTTCAAGCAGAGCAAAACGCACATCCTGTAAGGGAGCAATCCCTCCTGGTAAATGAGTGTATTGTGTGCTCTGGGAATTAGAACATATGGGGGGGTGTCAGGGGAATCTTTAACACCCGTAGCATCCCATGTCTGCCTGCTCTAGTATATCTGCTAGTAGTAGACAAAAATACTTTCCAACAGGCTGCACTGGGCACTAGTATGCATGTTTCAATATTTTAATTCAGCTCTCTGAAACTGCTATCAGTGAAGTATCCTTCTAAAAGTGGCTTTTTATCTTTTATTTGTCCTTCATTTCTAAAAGATTATTTTCCCCCCAGTTTTAGTAGTACAGCATCCATGTAAAAATGCCAGGTGCCCCATGACCAAGTGCACACAAAGCCTCCTAATCCAGCTAACGCAGCCCTGGGGAATTGCAGAACTGCCAGAAAGAAAAGGACACAGCTCAGCACGCAACCCACATAATCTCTCAGGCAGAGTGTGAGGGCACATAAAGGCACTCCCAGACTCGAATCTGTCTCCACAGGCACAATGACACATCTTGTGGGGAGAAAAGAAGCATTCGGTGGACAAAGACACCCCCGAGGAAAGAGCTCTAATGAAACCAGAGGGGTATTAAAGATGTGCCTTGTTGGGGTGCTGCAGCATTGTTACTCATTTCGGCAGTGAGAAACAGCAGCTGAATGCATTCATCCTGAAGCACTGCAATTCACTCAAGCACATTGTCTGCTGTAGCCTTTTAGGTTTCTGCCCGGTGCAGGCTTGGCCTATTTCCCTTGCCTTTCATACAATGCACAATCCATTTAGGGATTTATAGAGGCTTAGAGGCACATGTACAGTGCCTTGCCTCTATCTGATTTTTATTCTGTGATAAGAAGGCTTGGGGTCGTGGGTTCGTTGCCACTTCTCCCTGCCATTCATGTTGCACGGAAATCTAATTGCTCATTAGTGTTTATGATTTCTTGAGGTCCACCAATGTCCTCATCACTACCTGGAGAAGTCACAGGCTTTGCCTTGAAGAATCTGCTCTGATGCAAATTATAAGCAAGGGGTGCAAGAGAGACCAGAGAGGAGCAGAGGCATAAAAACAAATATGATAACAAAGCACAAAAGCTATTTGCAGTAAAATCCTTGGCCAGCATAAAGTGTCCTGATTCCTACCCTGGTGCGCACTTGTGTCGGCACATACACTGATCTTTAACACAGAAAAGTAAAATATTCCTGTTTGGACATTTCCCTGCCCCACTCTTGACAGTAGGTCCTGATCTCTGCCCTCCATAAAGTTACAGATTGGAAAAGAGTGTATTTACCTCTTGTGCCTGCAGAGGAAATATCTTCTTTCCCTTTTTCTGTGTGGGCTCCTTTAGTTTTAATCATCCGAGTATAAATATATGTATTC
Organism: Melopsittacus undulatus; assembly: GCF_012275295.1. Lineage (NCBI taxonomy): Eukaryota > Metazoa > Chordata > Aves > Psittaciformes > Psittaculidae > Melopsittacus > Melopsittacus undulatus. The sequence goes on along the minus strand of NC_047529.1, from coordinate 50,682,904 downwards.
TCACTTCTGCCATCCTCTCAACTTCCTGGAAAGTTTGGTTTCAAGCCATGCAAAGACCAGAGCTATGAGTGCTATGAATAGCAGTCAGTTCTGCTGACATCACCATAGTCAGACTCAGTGGATATGACGTTTGTCCCTAGGTTGTTCAAATTCTTTTAATCATCTCTATTAATATCCTCCTTGGAAATGGTGCTATATCCAACAAACATGAAGGATCCAGGTGACATATTTCACCTTACACAGAGCCAGAATGGATCTCCTGTGAATTTCCCAAAGAATGCAAGTATACTTGTTAAAAAGGGACACAAGTAATGCATTCAGAAACCCCAGTAACTTCACATTAAGCCTGATTTATAAAGTCTCTGACAACACCCATGATAGAAGGTACTAAAGTAAAAAACTACTCTGACCAGTGTGCCCTGGAGACAGAGCTGTATGGGGGAAATAACTTTTTTTTAGTCAAAGAGCATCCTATCAGTGACACATGTACACATGCTCCTCCAGCTCCTGCAAACACAAATCACAACTGAGGTACAGCGATACATTCATCCACGTTTGCATTAAAAGCTTTTGAAGGCAGACACCCATTAGGGTGAGGTTAGAAAATGTAAATGCAATGGGCTCTTTTATGTGTGGCTGCTGCAGTCTGATTATAGCTCCAGGTGTATTTACACAGCTTATACTGTGTATTACTGCTCTCTTTGAAGCTTTGGGTAATTAATTAATTAAACAAGAGAAGGCCCAGTTCATGATTTGACTGGAGTTATTGCTGCGGCAGATGCTTACACTGCATCGTGCCTTGCCCTCTTGGGCACTGGAAGTACTCCTGGTTTCTTATGGTGGCTGGTGGTTTGTGTGGCTGTGCCTTCAGATTGGATTTCTGCTCCTCAAAAGTTCAGCACCCCAGTATGAAGATGACTCAAACACAAAAAAGGAAAAGCCTATTTTTAATTCCAACTATGTCCTCATTTTGGAGATAGATGGGTTATGTAGTTGATGTAGTAGTTGTAGTTGATGTAGATGATGTAGATAGATGTAGTTGAGCTTTCTCAGGGCAAATGGAAAAAAGTGGTTCTTTGGTTGGCTCAAAACTTGTTCATTTAATGAATTCTAATAATATGGTTGTGTCAAATGGAATGAAATGTTTACTTTTGTAAAAGTTCCTTGTCATCTTTTGTTAATCAAAATCCAGGAAATATGGGATTCTAGTCTTGAGCAGCCTGGGAAACCTCATTTACGTAGCCTCAATAAGCAAGTAAAAGCCCAAGGTCCCACTGAACTCCTTTGAGGAACTAAGTGATCAAGCGATAAAGCCCTGGATCAGGGAAAACAACACCAGCTGGTGGGTGTTGAACAGGCCCCTAAGCTGATCATTAGCTTGGGGTGGTGTCTGTGGGGAGAGGCTGCCATGGGCAGCTGCCCTCCAACACAAAGGGGTCAAACCTTATTCATTTCTGCTTGAGCAAGAACTCTACATTTTTTTACTTTTCCTGTTCCATATAATTTGTTTCGGCTGCCTGAGATGTGAGATTTTTTGGTTTGTCTTTTGGATTATCATTTTCATTCAGCTCCTACTCTAACCCAAATAAACTTGGTATCCCATTTCAAGAACAAGTGCATTCCAGGTAAGATGGCTTCCGCCATGGAAAGAACATAGCTGGCTTTTCCTACTGTGAAACTCATCATTATTAATTTGACTTTATATCTGCAGTCCATCCGAATTCTTGATCTGTTCATGGATCAGCTACCAACTGTTTGCAAGGGCTTTAGTGTAGTCATTTCATATTTGGATGGCTGTCTCCTCTCTGCAGAGCTGGTGTTAAAGTCACAGAAGCCAAGGCAAAGTTAGAAAGTCAGTGGCATTGCAGATTTCAACTGGCATTTTCAAATTTGCTCTGAGATCTGGTGCACGTTGCCAGGTGTGGGTGGAAGGTTAATACTTACGTTATTACTAGTTGTGAATTAGGAAAGCAGAGGGTATGCTTGATTTTATGTCTGTGAACTCTCACTTGATGGGTGAACAGGAAAAATGCTGAGGGATCATTGAACCAAATAAAACTAAACCAGAATTAAAATTTAAAGTATTTTACACAAAGCCCTGGGGCCTTGTCCACAGGTGTATCAGCTGATAAGCTTGAATAACAGAATCATGTCAGGAGACATCAGTCAGCTCTAAGCTCGGTTACAAACTATAAACCATACAAACCTGTTGAAAATACCATTCACTGCCAAGTATTCATTCTTTTCTTGTTTGGTATCCAGAGGACTTATATTTACTGAATTAAAACAGGGCTATATCTCTAGCACATAGTTGTTCTCATGGAGGACAGAGGCAAAATTAACTTTCCATCTACCCAAGCTCAAGATTAAGCAAAATCTGAGGACAATATATAATAACATATTTTGTTCTTTTTTTGTTTTATTTTTCCTATGTCAGGCACAGAGACATCCTTTATCTCTTTCCTGAATATCTGAATTTTTCATATTCGTTCTAGTTCTCATATGCCAACTTTCCATCATTTTCCCTCTGGGAAAATCAGGAAGAAATAGTGCTGAAAGTGACATTGAGAAGTAGCATAGTCTAACTTTTGGTCCTAAGACAAGATCAGCTATACCTGTCTTAATTCCCTCTCACGAATCTTGGTTGTTGAAATGAAATTTCAGGAGCTCTCAATGTGTTCTTCCTGTGGATTCTATAGGGATTCTGCAAGTACATAGTGAATAAAAGACAGAGTAGGGACAACATGGGCCCCTTCCAGAAGCTATCAGGATAACTGGCTACCCTGGTTTTGGAGAAGGCTGAGGTTCTCAATGACTTCTTTGCCTCACTCTTCACTGGCAAAGGCTCTGACCACACCACCCAAGTCTTGGAAGGCAGACACAGGGACTGTGAGAATGAAGACCTTGGGCCCACTGTAGGAGAGGATCAGGTTCAAGACTATCTTAAGAACCTTAACGTACACAAGTCCATGGGACCTGATGAAATCCATCCATGGGTTCTGAAGGAGCTGGCAAATGAAGTTGCTAAGCCACTGGCCATCATATTTGAAAAATCATGTCAGTCAGGTAAAGTTCCCAACGACTGGAAAAAGGGAAATATAGCCCCCATTTTCAAGAAGGGGAAAATGGACGACCCGGGGAATTACAGACCAGTCAGTCTCACCTCTGTGCCTGGCAAAATCTGGGAGCAGATTCTCCTGGAAGGCATGCTGGGGCACATGAAAAACAAGGTGGTTGGTGACAGCCAGCATGACTTCACTAGGGGGGAATCCTGCCTGACCAATTTGGTGGCCTTCTATGACGGGGCTACAGAAATGATGGACAGGGGTGGAGCAGTTGACGTCATCTACCTGGACTTGTGCAAAGCATTCGACACTGTCCCACACGACATCCTTGTCTCTAAATTGGAGAGACATCAATTTGATAGGTGGACCACTCGGTGGATAAAGAACTGGCTGGATGGCTGCACTCAAAGAGTTGTGGTCAATGGCTCGATGTCTGGCTGGAGACCAGTAACGAGTGGTGTCCTTCAGGGATCAGTGTTGGGACCGGTCTTGTTCAACATCTTTGTCGGTGACATGGACAGTGGGATTGAGTGTGCCCTCAGCAAGTTTGCCAATGACACCAAGCTGTGTGGTTCCGTTGATACACTGGAGGGAAGGAATGCCATCCAGAGGGACCTTGACACACTTGTGAGGTGGGTTGATGCCAACCTCATGAAGTTTAACCATGCCAAGTGCAAGGTCCTACACCTGGGTCGGAGCAATCCCAGGCACAGCTACAGGTTGGGCAGAGAAGAGATTCAGAACAGACCTGTGGAGAAGGACTTGGAGGTGTTGATCAATGAGAAAAGGAACATGAGTCAGCTTCAGTGTGCGCTTACAGCTCAGAAAGCCAACTGTATTCTGGGCTGCATCAAAAGGAGCATGACCAGCAGGTCGAAGGAGGTGATCCTGCCCCTCTACTCTGCTCTCATCAGACCTCACTTGGAGTATTGTGTGCAGTTCTGGTGCCCTCAAAATAAAAAGGACACGGAACTGTTAGAACAAGTCCAGAGGAGGGCCAGGAGGATGATCAGGGGACTGGAGCACCTCCCGTAGGAAGACAGGCTGAGAAAGTTGGGGCTGTTCAGCCTGGAGAAGAGAAGGCTGCATGGAGACCTCATAGCAGCCTTCCAGTATCTGAAGGGGGCCTATAGAGATGCTGGGGAGGGACTGTTCATTAGGGACTGTAGTGATAGGACAAGGGGTAACATATTAAAACTTAAACAGGGGAAGTTTAGATTGGATATAAGGAGGAAGTTCTTTACTGTTAGGGTGGTGAGGCACTGGAATGGGTTGCCCAGGGAGGTTGTGAATGCTCCATCCCTGTCAGTGTTCAAAGCCAGGTTGGATGAAGCCTTTGGTGACAGGGGTTAGTGTGAGGTGTCCCTGCCCATGGCAGGGGGATTGGAACTAGATGATCTTCAGGTCCTTTCCAACCCTAACTCTTCCATGATTCTATGGATCCCACATCAGTGTATTATATGTTTACTGAAATCAATAAAGCCATGGCAGCTCAGAGAAGGTAGAGGTCTGATTCCCAGGGTTTTTACAAAGGGCTTTCACGAAAAGAGATGGGTGACTTGACACACTGCTCTAAAATAGAAATCAATGGGTAACAGGCAGAGTAAGACGAGCATTGTCAGCAAAGGGATGGGACAAGGCTGGTGGTGTCTGCAGGGCATAGGGCAATGTCTGCATGATAAGGCACAAGTGGGACCAAAGCTGTAAGATCTGGGGAGAAGCACTGAGGAGAAGGAGAGTAAATCTGGAACTTTAAGCAATGCAGGGGTAAGCTCCAAAGAAATGGGCAGTGCCCCTGTCTTCACCAGGTATTTTTGCCTATGCTGGTATGTTTTCTTTAGCACCAGCGAGGGTTTTGTAGTCACATGTAACCCAGCACATCGGGGACCTAAGAGATCCTGTGGCTCTGCTGTTTGCTGCTCCGATTCAGCAGCATCCCTTCAAACAGCTCTGTGCAGTGAGGAAAGCTACCTTCCCCTTGTTCTCCACCCCCCCTTCTGCACACCGGGATACTTTCCAGAGACCCTGCTCAGCAGAGCAGTGAGGTACGTGACACAAGTCCTGAAAGCACTGATCACTCCAGCCACAGCACCACTGTATACTGATGTAGAGAAACACACAGGATCAAAAAGCTGTTTGTAGAGCTAAATGGAAACGAGGTTTTGCTAGAAATTGATACATGTTTATTACCACTTTTCAAGCTATTGCAATGTCTGCAACAAACAGCACTGCTACACAGATAATCACAGTTACGTGATTGAAGTCTGACTAATGGCAACTGCCTGTCTGACTTCACTACTTTGGTTAGGCAGGCAGAAATATATATGTATATGCCATACCCCACAGGTACTTGAAAAGGGTTCAATTTAAACCAACTAATAAAATAGCCTGTTTGGACAAAAAATAATTGTTCTCCGAGAATACGTGAATTCAACACTGCTAGAAAATCCCTGCCATCTGACGTAGAAGGATTTATAGGTTTAGTGGAAATTGCTTTCCCCACTGTCCAGATTAAATACTGCAGGATGATTTTTTGTATGAGTAAACATCCTTCTAAGAACGATCAGACCGATAATGTCGTAAAAAGAGGAACAGGACCTACATTTTGGTTTTCTTCTTTTTGTATGGACTATTTCTGGGTACAGAACCTTCAGGTTACATGTTGACTGTCCATAAAATGCATTTTAGCATCTTCCTCCTGTTGTGGGGATGGGTTTTATCCACTGAATGCAGAGCCCACAGACAAGGAAAGGAAATACATGAGGTATACAAAAAAGGCAGGTAAGTCTCATTTCTTTACATTTGAATAGCTACAGTATGAACAAATGTAAGATTTCAGGGGAAGATATAATGGCTAAGAGATAATGAAAATTTGCATTTGCAGATTGTGGTGTTTCAGTCACAAGTATTTTTTGTTGCTGGTTTTGCCAATGAATGTTTTGAATGCATTTTCTACTGTGGAAATCTACATTGCTCTCCTGCTCCCAGAAAATGGGTTTCTGACGTATCTGAAAGTTCGAAAGGGTGCAGAAAAAGAAGCATTTGCTTATATTTGTTGTGATTATAATGTGGTAGAGTATTTGCATGAAAGCGGAGAGGAAATTTAGGTCCATGAGGATTGTTGCATTCACTGAAGATTAGATTGACTGGAGATCTCAAAAGAAAACATGCAGAATTTCTTTTATTATTCTCATACTATTTGTTTTATAGAGTTTTTGAGAGGAAAAAGTTAAAGGCTCTCTGCAAACTTCAAGGCTATGGTCAGTTATTAGGGGAAACAGAAAGCTTTCAGTATCGAATGCATGTGTTGAAAATGATTTAAACTATTGTCTATTATCTCTCTTTCATGCAAAGACTGGCATTTTGCTCTCGCTATCTGTAGACAGACATTGTAGGAGGTTTTGAGTTGAGGAAGGTTTTTTGCTACAACTGATTTCTGATTACTTATGTTTAATTTGGGGAATATTTGGAACTCTGCAGGAGGATTTTTATACTCAGGTACGTAACAAGGGGCATCGGAGGGAAAATCCCTTGGATATTTTTTTGAGAACACAGCTGACACATTAGTTTTCTGTCCAAATGCTGTGTACTTCTGCCTGTGACAGACTGAACCTATGTTGTTTCTGCTTTGCTATAGTCACTGTCTCTGTTCTGTAATGACTGTATTGTCATCAATACTGTAATGTGTATTGGGTTGAAATTCAGAAGTGTCACAGTCTTGAGGAATTCAAACCACTCTTGTTATCCTTCAGGACAAATGACTGAAAGGTGGAAGGGATGGCAAGCACAGTGTCTTTTTGTTTTCTTATAGCCTCTTGCAGCAAGTCAGGGCTATATTACAGAGTGACTGCAGTGTCCCAGTTGGCATCTGGGGGGTCCATGAGCCATTTCATACATAGGAAATGGTTTTATCAGTGACACCTGTTTCATGGAGGTATAACTAACAAAATTAATACAGTGTCTCTGTTCATGATCAGCCCACAGAGCATGCGTTATCAGAGACAGTATGGATGCAAGACAGGCATCAAACCTCTGTTTTCACTGAGGCTCCATGACAGTGGCAGCAGAGGTGATATGCTGGCTGTAGAAAAATAAAGGGGTAAGAAGCAAGGTACTGCCGTATGAGCTGAAAAGTGCCCAGCAGATGAATGCACACACGCAGCCATGTTCTTGTTTAGCGTCTTTAGCAGAAACTCCCATCGTACCACACACTTAACAGTGCCAGTGCAATTAAGTCGACAATATAAAAAATTGCAGCAAATCAGTGTTAAAAATACGTGAAAACAGAAGATAAATATCTATTCAGTTTGTGTAGGAAGTGCCTCTTCACCCATGCTTTGTATATACAGTGTAATTGTCCATCAGAAAGCCTCAAGGTGTCGCGGCTCTGAAAAGCTGGGTCCACCTCCCTCCCAATGTGCCCACACTGGCCTTGGAGGTAATCTGTGGCCTATTTCTGCCTCAGTAGAGCAGTACAGATGCTGAGGAGGGGTGGTGAGAGGAGCAAAGCTGTCATGTGGCTGCAGGGTTGTCCATCAGCAGCGTGGTGCTCAGTACAGTGTTTACTTTCCCCTCTGATGGGCTAGGCCATAAGAGACTGATGGCTTTAACAGCCTTATAATTTATAAGGTGAAAAGGGTCATCTGTCTGATTTGGTGCTAAGCACAAGCAACAAAGCCTTCTGTATGAATTGTACAGTGACTCTCTAACTCATGATAATTACCTTCAGTGTCAAGTAAACTCAGAATAGGATCATAGATATTTTTTAACTTCAACTTCCACCCATTTGCTCCTGTTCTACGACAGCTTGTCTCTTCTTCATCCATGTATTTACAGGTGGATCAAACCCCTTTTTCATCTCTGCTTAGATAAATTCAGAAGGTTAAGCTTCTTATATTTGTCAGTGCAGGATGTTTCCCAAGCTTTGACTCAATCATTTTCTTGTTTTCTTCTCACCCTTCACCTCACACTAAACCATATCACCCAAGGCTCTGTCCAACCTGGCCTTGAACACTGACAGGGATAGAGCATTCACAACCTCCCTGGGCAACCCATTCCAGTGCCTCACCACCCTAACAGTAAAGAATTTCTTCCTTAGATCCAATCTAAACTTCCCCTGTTTAAGTTTCAACCCGTTACCCCTTGTCCTATCACTACAGTCCCTAATGAACAGTCCCTCCCCAGCATCTCTGTAGGCCCCCTTCAGATACTGGAAGGCTGCTATGAGGTCTCCATGCAGCCTTCTCTTCTCCAGGCTGAACAGCCCCAACTTTCTCAGCCTGTCTTCATACGGGAGGTGCTCCAGTCCCCTGATCATCCTCCTGGCCCTCCTCTGGACTTGTTCTAACAGTTCCATGTCCTTTTTATGTTGAGGACACCAGAACTGCACACAATACTCCAGGTGAGGTCTGATGAGAGCAGAGTAGAGGGGCAGGATCACCTCCTTTGACCTGCTGGTCACACTTCATTTGATACAGCCCAGAATACAGTTGGCTTTCTGAGCTGTAAGCGCACACTGAACCCGACTCATGTTCAGATTCTCATCAGCCAACACCCCCAGAGCAACCTCAAACCATGGTTGCTTTGCACTTAAGTCGAAGTCAATACCTTTTCCCACCACAGAACTGGATCCTGAAAGAAAAACAGAAGAAGAGGGGATGCTACATAGCATCAAAAAAAGCTTGCAGTGAAGACTGCTCCTGGTCATTTTGATATTGACTCTGTTTCCCCTCCCTTCAACACTCAACCCTGAATATCCATTATGCAGGATAAGAAGTCATAACAATTGACTTTGTTACTCATCTCTAAACACAAGTATCTCTTGCTCCACAGGGCTTGGGGTAAGGACCAGGATGGAAAACCATCCCTTCACTGTAGCCTTTACCTTCTGAAGAGAGCCACAGGCCTCAGTGGAGATTGATGGGGGAAATCTTTCCAAAGTGGAAAAGGGTGTCTCCACCCCACCACAGGATGCTCAGGGTGGCTCCATTTGCATTCATGGCTTCCCTAGCTTCCAGAAGCTCTATAGGAGCACAAAACCCTCCACTTGCCATATTGCCAGGGCTCAGTGCCAGCCACTGGTGCTGGCAGGCAGCACAGGCACCTGCTGTAGAGACCTGCCATCTTGGGTGTGCTGCCAGCATCCCACTGTCCCTGACAGACGCGGTCAGCTTTGCTCCTGATCTTCATGGTGCAGCTGGCAGAGGAAGTACATAGGCTTTTAACTTGTTTCTTTGGATGGTGTTATTCTGCAAGAGTTGCTCTCAAATTAAAACTCTGCACTTTTCAGCCCTGAGGCTTGTCCTTTGACCAGCTCAAATCCAGCAGAGCCCACAGCCTGTGCACTCCTGCTGATGTGGTGGATGGGATGAATAAGGGCCTGAAGGGTCAAACACCTTCTCTGTCACAGTTTTTGGCACTGCAGGTACCCCAAGGCAGCCATTCTAGGATGAGACAGTGCACACTGAAAACAGCAGAGAGCTTTATTGCATGGGACTTATTTCAGAGCCCTCCAATATTGTAATTCACTGCAAAAATGTCTGTGTGCCAGTCAAAGACTCAGCTACTTATTCTTGCTAATCTCCGGCACAAATCGCCTCAAAGGAATTTCACTTCAAAGAGCAGCAATATAAAAATAAAACCTTCCTCACCTTGCAGACCTGCTCACAGTTTGCAGTCAGCCATGTGCAAATCCTGCAGGGTTTGCAAAGCTTTTTACTCCTGTTACATCCACAGTGCCAAAACTCCTACAGGAAGCAGCTGAGATCCGGAGCACCAGTAAGAGGGCTGTCTGCTGCTTTCCCAACTGCTCGGGCTCATGGAAAGCCACCAGGCTGCACAGGGGTCACTAGAAGGATACAAAGGGTCACTAAAGGTTACAACATCGTTATGGCAAAGCCTGTGTTGCTAATTAGACTTGCAGAATCTGTTAGAGAGGATGAGCAATAGTGAAAGAACTGGCCTGGAGCTGAGCCCAGGTTGTTCTGCCAAAGCTAACTGCTGTGAAAAAAATCTCTTTTAACACTAAAATCTCCCTGGACAGTGTTATAACCACCTTTCAGACAAACAGCTCTCAGCAGAAGAGATTTCACTGTAGAAGATCTACAGATCATGCTTGTTTAATCTTAGCTGAGGGACTTGCTGTATGTTTTCAGTCATGTCCCTTCCATTCCCTGGACATTTTATAATCATTTTGCTTCACTCTGGTCTCCAAATAGCAACTCATTTTCTGCTCCGCTAGAGCTCCCTGTCCATGTTTGTATCAGTAAGGGCTATCTTTTACAGCAGCTGAATGACATCTTCTACAATAAGACATGGGCTTGTTATCACAGGGTCTCTGTCATGGCCAAAGATCTTTATGGCATTTTCAGATGTGATTATAATTAGTGATGCACTTCATAAGTGATGGGAACCACCCTGCATCATTATGGTCATAGTTCCTTCCCAGTCCTTTCTCAAAGGCTTAGGATCACACTGAACACTTGCAACATTAGTTACCTTCCCTTGTTTTTGTTGAATTTGAATAGGAGTTCTGTGTTGTCAGCTCCTCCATACGCTGGCTACATTCTGTGTGAGATATCTGCACTCTGTAAATCACATGTGGCTATGCTGGTACCCTCACTGCAGCTGCATCTTACAAGTAGGGCAATTCCTATCTTCTTGCCCTCTTAATGCTTCCTCTAGCTTTATAAATTCATCCCTAACAGGATTTCCTCCTTTACCTCCCAGCAACCCTTAAGCCATTCTCTTGTCCTAGAGTTTTGGTGCCGTATCTTATCTTCAGGATTGATCCTGAAAGCATGTATTTGTATGAACAAATCTTACTAACACAAGCTGTCTTTAAATCAGTCTTCAGAGTGCACAATAAGCCTATAAAATGCCTCTTGAAAGCATTGCCTATAGGACCATAATATCAGTAGGGATCCAGGAGCACCAGCAGCTCTCAAGGCACTGCTTTTGAGGATCAGTAATTTGCGCTGACACCATTTGCACCATCAGTGCTGCGTTTCAAGACACAAACGAGTGTCTCCATCTTCCTTGTTGGTAACTTGCCTTTCCCTTTCTTCCTCTCACCTTCATCTCCTTCACTCCTTTTATTTCCCCTGTTCAAGGTTCCTCCTCTTCTCCATTTTGCTGTTTCTCTATTGCTGTCTCTGGCTCCCTCTGCCCTCCTCTTCACCTGCCTCAGTTACTTGCCCCTAGGCACACCTCTTGCCCCTGTCACACAGCTCTGCCAAGTTTTCTCCTATTGCTTTTAACTCTATTATTCTGTAACTTCCTGTAGTATTCTTCAGTATTCCAGCAACTGTTGCTGCTCTCTGTCTTAGCTCTTCCACCTTCCAGAAATCCTCTTCTTCTGTCCAGCAGTACCCATCTTCTTTGCTATGTTAGACATTAACTTATCTTTTATTGTTGCTTTTTGCTCTTTCTCCCATTTGCCTTTCCACCCATGTTATTCTTTCAAGTAACTTCAGTCATGCAGGACAGCTTGGAAATCTTGACGGTTTTTTTCTCACAACCTGACCAAAAGTGTCCTCTCTCTGCTTATCGTTGCAAATGAAGATGCTTTGAAAATTGTATTTTCTACTTTCATCATTATCACCTTTCATCCTTTCTAAAACTTATTTTGGGTCTACACTTCACACAGCTTCCTATTTCACTCAGGTGATTCATGGCAGAACATAGCCTCTACTGGTACTTCTGTGTCCATATACCCATGTTACCAGCTTACTTTCCTGGCTCACTAATGATACAATACCCAGTCAATGCTGCTACCATGTAACTTGCTCAGGACCAGCAGGTTTGCGTTGTCTTCTAGCCCACCTTACCCCAGTGTGTTTTATGACCTGGTGTGAGGAGACATAACAGACTTCAAAATCCTATTTACAGCCCAGAAAAAAAAATCCAACACAAAACCAAACCAACAAACCCCAACCCAACCAACCAACCAACCAAAAAACCCAACAAAACAAACACACAAACAAAACACACACAAGAACCTCCAGACTGAACCAAACCCAAGGATACTGCAAGGCAGTTTCCTCCCTTCTGAGTTCATATCAATTGTCTGATTTTCTAGTTTTGGGGTTGGAGTCACAACAGAAATGCTATTGTTGGTCTTTCTTCTCACAACTGCCCAGCTGCCTTCCAAACTCACTTGTGTTTTTAGCACTGTCAGGTTTTGATGAGAGTGAATATCACAGCATGACAACATACTGTGTTTGTGTCCTTCCTTTCAAATTTCTTCTCCTTGTTATGTGCTATGGAAAGTCTAGAGCAACACACTCCTGTCACCTTCCCCAGGCCACTCCTGGTTTTATATCATTGCACAATGCCACTTGGTTATTGTTTCCTTTCCCACCCAAAAAGCCCATCTCAAACAGCCTGGAAGCCCTCCCCACCTCTGAGCGCTTTCTCTCTCCTCTTACTCTGCTCTGTCTTTTCCAACTATGGGCACTAGCTATGTGAGATGTGGACATACCTTGGTGTTACTAATAGCACTGAAATGCTTTCTATTTGGTTTGCTGTTTCATCCCCAGTAACAGCTAACCTCCTGCTTGTCTTTCTGAGCACTTTGGGACATTAAGCAAGAAATAGCCGCAATGATACTGAGACATTCCTCCTAAGCAATAACAATTGATTTCTAGACTCATTATCTTAACGTCATTTCTGAAAGTGCAATGGAAATATTTAAAGATACAAAGTACAAAGCAATGTATGCTTTTCTGAATTTGCTAACACTGAATTTCTCTGAAGTCACTCGGCATCATGAGATTCTGTAGTAATTCTCCACCCAGAGTTCTGATTTTGACAGTGAAAACTCTCAATTACCCCTCAGTTTGTTATTTTGCAGCCATTCACATGTGGGGAACTTCCGTCTTTCTGACTCATTGATTTCTTTACAAGTCTCTGGAAAGGAGCTGTTAACACACTTTTGGAAATGGAGGTGCTCTGTGTCATCTTGGTCACCCTCATCTACAAGGTCATTCACTTTTCAGAGAATTCTATTATATTTATAGAGCAAACATCCCTCGAGAAGGTCAAACTGCTTCTCACTCTTCAATATATGTTTATCTGGTGTCTACTGTTAGTGGTTTTATTATATTTGTAGCTAATTTGTCTAGTGGAGCAGCCTGTAGATTCAAGGAGTCCACTTGGAGCTTTCTCCAAAGGAGTGGAAAGTTGTCACCTTCTCCTCCTGTGACACCAAGGACAATTCAAATGCTGGTTCAGTAGTTTCTTACTCAGCTTTCTTCTGGGTAAAAACCTAGGGACTTGTTACTCTTCATTTACTTTCAATCTGTCTCTGGTCCCGTGTCACGAATATTTCTTAACATTGCCCCAACAGCAGAATTGTTGCAATTCTGTATCATTTGTAGTGCAGACGAATTCCTTAATTGCGAATGTTTTTGATTGCCCTTATAAAGACAGAGTGTTTTCATTGCTCTAAGTGATGAAGACAAGTATAGCATCAATAATTAGCTCATTATTCCCCATTCTGTGTTTGTACAACCCTTTCTTGGTATTCCTTACAGTTCTTTGTATTTACTAAAATCCATCTTCTTGACATCAAACCTTTTCTCCAGCATATTAAGGCTGCTTTGAATTCTGATCCTACAACTCAAATACCTGTTCCTCTTCCATGCATGTGTTTTATAATTCTGCCATCTGCATTATTATTGAAAATATTGACTCGTAGTTTCCAGGATGGTATTTATGAAAGGTCATTTAATGTCTCTTGAAAACAAACTAATGGCAGTTCCTCTAACCATGATCTTTCAACCATGCTCGAAGTCACAGTTTCATTTCAACCATATTTCCCTAATTTAGTAATGAAATATTAAAAGCCTCACTCAAATCTACTGTTCCTGCTGCCTACACCAGGGTGGCTAGTCACACTGTCAGAAAGGACATTGGACTGGTTTGACGTCAATTATTGCAAGGATTCACTTTGAGTGGTCTTTATAATCTCATTATCCCTGGGAAGAGCAGACAAGTGGATCGTGAGCTTGCCCCATTTTCTTTCCAAACATCAAAACTCCAACATCCTTATTTTATCTCCTTCTTAAAGACAGGTTTTGTGCTTAACCTCAGGGCTGCCCCTCAGCGACATCACCCATCTGTGAAGACTCCTCAGAGGTACCTGCTTGCAGCTCAGAGACTGTGAAAACTGATGCTCCCGGTGTCCCTACGGAAGTGCCATCAGCCTCTGTTGACTTAAAATACCTCCCATTTATCTAAATACTCCTTAACATGTTCTTTCTTAATACTGTTCTTCCCTGATCCGCACTGCACTCTGCTGACATCTGTTTATAAGTCAACAATTTTCATCAAAGACTAGGGCAGACATGAAACCTTCCAGCATGTTCTGCACTGCCCCATTAATTGCTCCTCTTCATCCATTTCTCTTTTTCACTTAGCTGAGGCCTGGCACTATGTCTGGCAGGATGGACCTCAGTCACAATCCTTCCGCTCCCTCCAACCTTTCCTTTCAACCAGTACAATACAAAACCACCAAACACACCCCCTTGGATGCAATTGGATGCAATTTCTGCCACACAGAGACCCTTTTATTTTTCCAAGATCTGGTACAGTGCCACAACCACCAGTAGCATGACATTTTGTGAACAACCTATATGTGTAGGTTTGTTTCATTTTTCTTCTTTGCCAGTGTCCATGTACAGACAAAGAACAAAGAACATGCTAAATTTAACAGGTATGTATATGTCTCTATGGCCCTGCATAGTCTGCATTCTGAGATTGATCTATATTCCAGTACTACTGGATTAAAATGGGGTTCTCACTGAATTTTCTATGATGCTCAAAAATAAGATGGTAGAACAACTCTGAATACCACCGTTTCTCAGACTTTGTGATGTGAACATTAAAAATAACCCTCTTTCCCTATTTCTGTTCATAGACTTAAACACCTACAATAGCAGTAGGTCACCTTTCTTCACCATCTTTAAACCTAAAAATCACAAAGACATGACCCAATATAATTAAAAGCAAACATGGGCTTACCAAATGCCAAGATGAAATGCATTTCTTGATTAACTTTCCTCAGTTTTTAGTGGCTTGTTTACAGCTCACAACTTTGTAACTCTCCGAGTCTGAGTACAAATTAGTGTGTTTCTATACTACAGTATCCCTGGGAATTAGTATATTACACAGCGCATTGTGTCCCCTGCAGTGCAGTGCTGGATAAGGGCAGCTTTTCAACAGGGCCTTGCCTAGCCATAATTTTATGGGCAGACTGAGGAGAACACACCTCTTGCCATTCTCCTGCCCAGGATGGCACGAAGGCTGTATAGCATAGTGGGTGCAGCACGGGAGGCACTACACAAGGAGCCTACCAGTCTCCACCTAGGGAGGGAGAGCCCAGAGATGAGCGCCATGGCATAGCTGGCAGGGATGGGGGACTTTTCACCACTTTCATTGTTTTCCAATTAAAATTCCTGCTGAAATCTGGCTCAGCAAGCTCCACACCCTCTCTTGCCTTGTGTCAGTGGTAGGAGAAGCTGTGGATCCTCTGCACCACAGGACAGCGTGAGCTGCAGAGCTTGTAGCTACAAAGTTGAGTGTGTGGTGGTTTCAGGGGGTAGGGGGAGAGCGTCCACAGTCTCTGCACCACAGCAGGGGTGGGGGCATCGCCCAAGCATGAGGCACGCAAGGAGGAAACAGGCACTGGGTGTCTCTGCCCCAGTTGTCATCTTCCTGGGGTGGCAGGCACCTCTGCTCAGGGTGGGAGGTTTGGAGTCAGCTGCAGCCAGAGCTGCCAGCCACAATACTGCTGATGACGCAAGTAACCAAAGGGACAGAGATTATGCCACAGCCACTTGTCAACAATATTTCCTGAGACAGGATCTGTTCTGACATCTCTTCCCTCCTCTGCCACCCTAAAGTTACCGTAAGGGATGGAGAGAAGAGGCTGTCCCAGAACTTCATGAAATCTGATAATAATAATAATGTGTTAGTCCAGTTTGCCAAATCCATGAGTACCACTCCTCAAGGATGTCATCCCTTGGACCCAGGAATGGCCGTGTAAATCTGGCTCCATTACTTCAGCAACATACTTTTGCTTATCTCTTGAGGAAAATACATCAGTTCTTGTTTTTCCTGAAGAACTGAAACCGTGTCTTGATTTAACTCCTCAAGGAAGAAATGTTCGCAGATCCTAATGAGATTATTCTAACAAGTGTAAAATAGGTCACTGTCTACTACAGATGCATTGCCTCCCGTAGAGAAAAGAGAGCATCATTTATAGGTGGGAAGAGTATGCTGCATAACTAATTACAAACTAAAATGCCAAGATTGATAGTGACTTCTCTCACAATTGTTATGGTTACTTCCAGAAGCTCTTATTTCAAAGATGAACAATACTATGGGTTTTCTGGTGCACACTGGAAGTGTGGACCTGACACTCCTCTAGCACATGTCCTGTGAAGCCCTGCAACTCTTTTACTGTGTTGGAGTGGCTGTAAGTGCCACAGTAAATCTTGGGCTTAAAAAAAAAACCTTCAGTTGCTTCATTCACCCTCAGCCCCAGCAAGACTCAGATTCTGGGGCAAAAGCATCTCACAATCCCTTGAAGCAGTGGGGGGGACCTGGCAGAATAATGATGGCTTTAGAGAGGTTGCCTCACCCCAGCTGCCATCAGCAGCCTGAGAGCTGATGCTCTAGCAATGCACAACGCACAGGAAGCACTGAGACTAAAATAAATGCCACTGTACTCCAGTTGTTGCTTTTTCATAAAGTGTCTCGGCGAGTTCATGAGCCATGAAATGCCTTTCGGCACTGTAACGGTTGGGAGATAAATATTGACACTGCAGGGGGAAAGCAAGGTTGTTCATTGTTCAGTGTACTTCACCTCAGGAGTTATTGGTTAGTTCTAAAGACAGCCTGTCACCCCAGTGAAGGCAGGGGCAGTACTGTCACACTGTGTGGCTGCAGTGGCAAACAGTTGTGCTGAGCAATCTGTGAGCAATGTCTGGGATGAACCTCCTGAGTGCAGCTGCCACAAACACTCAGGGACAGCAGATGTGTGAGGGCAAGCTGTAGTGGCGTGCCATTGATTCACAGCCTGAATGGGCAGGCTAATGGGAAACCATGATGGAGCTGCCATTGATCACTTAGCCAGCAGAGCACTCCCCAGGAACTGGACCAGAAAAGCTATTTATTGAACAGAAAGAAATGAGGCTTCAAAAGGCAGTAACTGGGGAATGACTGTCAACAGGTAAAGAATGTTTTGCTGACACAGGAGGGGGCAGGAGAGTGGGGAAGGCTTGGTAACCTCAGAGCTGTGACAAGGGGAATGGGACTGTCAAAAAGCCAGGGGGAGGACATGAATCAAGGCAAAAATGAAGAGAAAGTCTGGAACATGAGGGACTTTAGTCATAGAAACATACAAGCATAGAATGGTTTGGATTGTGAGGGACCTGAAACATCAACTAGTTCCAACAGACGATTGTCCTTCTTATGCTGGGGCCCCAGTGCTGAACGCAGTACAGCAAGTGGGGTCTCATCAGAGCAGAGTAGAGGGGCAGGATCACCTCCCTCAACCTGCTGGTCACATTTCTTTTGATGCAGACCAGGATACAGTTGGCTTTCTGGGTGCAAGCACACATTGCCAAGTCACATTGAGCTTCTTATCAATCAAAACCCCCAAGTCCTTCTCCTCAAGGCTGCTCTCAACCCATTCTCTGCCCAACCTGTATTTGCGTTGGGATCGCCCTGACCCATGTGTAAATCTTTGCACTTCAGTTTGTTGAACGTCATGAGGTTCGCACAAGTGTACCTCTCAAGCCTGTCAAAGTCCCTGATTTATTTATGCTGGTTTGTAATAAGGAAATAAAGTTTCGAGGCAGTGGAGAACCACCTGGAAGAAATAAGGGGAGCCACCTGGGGTTGCCGGGTGCAGAGGATGGGGAGGATTTAGCCACAGATCCTTGATGGCTATGCTTTGAAAGCTCCCTTAACAGGCAGGATAAGGCCAGGGCCAACAGAAAGCATTAGATAAGCTCTACAAAGAGAAATTGAAATTAGAAATTGCAAGAACATGCCTGCTTCATCCCTGTTTGAATACCAACATTATTCCTGAACAGCCAAGAGTTTACTAGGGCATTTTAAAGTCATGTAAGTCAGTCAGCTTGTTGCCAAAATCTGCTTATCCCAAAACACATGAAATTACTTCCTGACAGCCAGTGGATGAGAAGCAGGCAGCAGTGAGACATGTCAGCAGCAGTCCAAGGGCGCATTGACAAGGCAGAAGATTCCAGAAAGCACATTTTGCATTTGCGAGTGCATTTTGCTGCATGATGCCTAGGTCCAAGAGTGCCTAAGAAGCTGTTCCTTGCAACAGCAATGTTGCTGCATGGCCCAAGGCCATGTGTTCTGTCTGTGGGCTTATTCCCACAAGCAGAAGAAGAGCAGAAAACATCCCACTTGGCCAACACTTTGCTTCAGGATGAGTCAATGATACAGCCTGGTGTGCCCACTGCTAGCCTGGGAGATGTGGAGCCTGCCTGCTTCTCTGTGGCAGCAGGAAGATGAATTTTCCTCCAGTGCTATTGACTTTCATAGAGTTCCCAACCCTGGCAGAAATCATCCTGCATGGCCTCAGCTCACCAAAGGGATGATGGTGCTCAGGTGGTGACACAAAAGGAGTTTTGCTGCTGTATCTTCAGAGGGGTTTGAAATGGATGTTAATGGGCAGAAAGTCTCATTAGTAGAGGTGATTAGAGTTAGTTTTAATTACAGAGAGAAGATAATTTTTTTCAACTTTTAATTAAGGATGAGTTAGAACTGTTACAGCTGTTAGTGCTTACATTGCTAAAAGCAATATTGTTTCCTGTAATGATAAAGTAAAATGTTGACCAAACACCTGAGAGGAGTGTTCGTAGCATCCAGCTGGGGGACAGTATAAAACCAAAAACAAGTTCTTTACCTTTTCCCTCCCTGGAATACTTTGCAAAGGTTTTGTTCTCATGAACACATGCAGCCACCTCTGGTGAGTAGATGCAGCTCTGTACTCTCCACTGGCAGAGGCTCCTGGGCAGCCCACCCTGGCCCGTGCAGCATGTCCTCATTCCAGGGTCCCTCTTGGTGCTAGCTATGGCAGTGGAAGGAGGGAGGTGAGCTGCCTGCCTGTGTCCTTTGCCAGGAAGTCAAAACCAGTGGTGTCCCACCTTCCAAATTCATCACTCCTCTCCTTTGTCCCTGTCTAGCCTGTGAGCCCCCTATCCCACTACCCTCCACACCTTCTGCCATGCATTTGACTGACACAGGCCTTTGGTAAAAAGGTAAATAAAAGGTAAAAGCTGTTTCACACATGTGACAGAAGGTAACACCATGGGGTCCGGTCCTTCCTGCTGCTCTTCCTTCCTGATGCCCACACCACCTGCCTGTGACTGTCTGTCTCAGCACTCTGTTTTCCTGTTTCCATGCAGCCGGCCGCAGCGGCAGCGACGGGAGGCCCATGGTGAGGGACACAAGCAAGGCAGGTAGGTGAAACTCAGCCTTCCCTCCAAGCATCCCTTGTGCAGAGCTGAGCACGCCTCGCGGGCTGTCCATCACACCACTCATCCCTCTGCCACTGCAGGGAAAAAGCACAGTCAAGTCTGCTCACAAAGGTTTTGCAGTGACTTGCTAATATCTCTCCCATACCTCCGCAGGGTATGAATCTTCCCCAATACATGCTCACAATGCCTACAGGTCTTTCAGAGACTAAGATAAATCTAAACCAGAAGCAGGGGACACCTTTCAAAATGCCTGAGGGATATTCATTACTAGAGCTCACTAACGGAGGTAGATGACTTCCTATTCCTAGAAACTATTAAAATGAGACTGAGCATCTTCCCAAGATACTCCATAGTCCAGATAAAGCTCTGGATTTGAGAGATGAGTCACTGATAACACCACTTAAGTCTCTGTTAGGAAATCGTTGTATTGGCTTCTTGGGGTACAACTGCCCAAGAGTCAGTGAGAAGTACAGCATGGCAAAGCAGTCTCATTTAGGAGGAGCTTTATCTCAGGAACATTGCCTATCAAGTTGCTTTGTTTTCATTTGATCTGTTTCTGTTTTGTCTTGTGAATATTCAGACAAGTGCCTCTCTGACCATGCCATCTTTTCTTACACTGAGAACCAGCAAAACCTTTCCTCCTGTTTCTGGGCCCTCCTGCTGCCCAAGTGGCTGACGTGTAGCTCACTCTGAGGGCAGCAAGACTTACCCTACATGATGGAGCAACCAAGAAGCTGCAGCCACCACCATTCCAGCCAAACACTGGGAGAGCTTTACAGCATGTTGCACCTTGGATGTGGAGGAGGAGTGGAACATCCTCTGCCCAGGATCTGGTTCAACTCCAGCAGTTTCTGGAATGACCCTCCCAGGCTCTAATGCTCCATTTTATCCTTGCTAGAAATCTGGGGCAGGAGCTAATAATTTTATCCCAAGTTAGGGGATGGCCTGCCTCCTGGCCTGCTTCCCAGCCTGTCTCTATTTTGTTCCTGGGCAACAGCCAGTAGCTTATTTGGTATATTGTTTCCCTAACTCCTGGCCTCATGGCGCATCACAACTCAATGTCAGAAATGCCTCTTCCTGTTTATATTTCCCCACTGACCCACACACACCATTCCTCTAGCCCACACCTCGAAGGATTGTCTCCAAACTGTGCTATAAACAGGGGTAATCTTACAGAGGCAAAATGTCACCAAACAAATGTTTTCTCAGTGCCAGAATTACCGCAGGTGCCTAAGCTGTATGGGGAGTGCAGGGATCATGTATTAGTGACACACTGCTGGCCATTGAAGCAGTCGCGTGATTATGGTCTATGGTGTAAGTGGTCTGAGGGGTAACGAAGCTAGATGGGTGCATGCTTCTCACAGGCACTACTCAGGGCTCACAACTGTGCTTCTCTCTTCCTCATAGCCCAATCCTAAAACGAAGCCCTGACATCACCAAATCTCCCCTGACAAAGTCAGAGCAGCTGCTGCGAATAGATGACCATGACTTCAGCATGAGACCAGGGTTTGGAGGTATGAAACGTGCACATTTGTCATTGGTGCTGTTTTACGCTGTCACTTCTTTATACTGTAGCATGTACTCAGGTGAACAAGCAGATTGGCAAGCAGAGCATTTTCCATCTCTAATTTTTGTTATTTTGTGTTGCGACTTCATTGCATGCTCAGGTGGAGAGGGGTGCAGTGATATAGCCTTTTTCCTTGGATGAGCAAATAGTGGGCTCAAAGGCATGGAAATGTGATTACAGACAATATGATATTCCTGGTATTCAACGACACTTTCTTTTGATAAAAATCTGCAAATACACCTTATGTTTATC
Source organism: Melopsittacus undulatus (assembly GCF_012275295.1). Lineage (NCBI taxonomy): Eukaryota > Metazoa > Chordata > Aves > Psittaciformes > Psittaculidae > Melopsittacus > Melopsittacus undulatus. The sequence continues at coordinate 50,661,500 of NC_047529.1, read as the reverse complement.
CCCGGATGATGGGAAATTCTAACATTTCACCTCACTACAGTGATGTGTGTGCATAATCAAATAATGTACCGTGTTTACTGACCTGGCCATTTCATTTGTAACCCAAAAGCAAATATAGTTACTGTTAATGCTTGCTCTTAGTTTTGTGGTTGTGTGGTAGAGCAACAGAAGCTTTCAGGGAAATGGATGAAGGAGAACACATTTTCTTTCAGCCCATCAGATTAGAGAATGTTGTAATTTATCTACCCTTTCTGGCTGACAGATGGTCATTCAAATCCAGGATACCATTATGTACTCTGATGGAAGAAGATTTTACTGCTAAATGCTCAATATACCAAATACCAGCATGTTCAATTAATTTAAAAAGGTTTCAGTTTCATCGCAGTCTGGTAATGTGAGCATTATTTGTCTTGACAGAGCTCCCGCAGTGTAATTGCCAGAGGTATACAAGAGCCAGTCAAAGCCTGGAGAAGGGAGAAAAGATCAAAATCCCTATTACACGGAGTCGCAGTCAGACCTCTGGGGAGCCCCAGGCTCAGTGGCACATGCCTGTGTCTTGCAACACATCCCTTCCCATCACCCTGTCTTTTCCACAGCTGAGCAATGGGTGATGTGAAAATCAAATACACAGAGTAGCTGGCTCTCAGAGGTGTTACTAGTCTGAGAGGAAAGCAGAAGTGAGGAAGAAATTTGGAGTAACTCTCCCACATTCCCTTAGCTGCGCCAACACTATCCATGTAAAAGGATATTCTACTGGGTACCTGTCTTGAGAGCCGTGGACCCAAGCGCTAGAGCTAAAAGCAATGAAAATTGCATTTAAGTTTTTATGGGACATGTGTAGGATGACACAATAAAAACATAAAGCCTACAAAAGGTCCATGTCATTGCTGATTTTGGTTAAGTTTTTATTATTAATTCCAATAATTTCTACTTCCAATTTGTGTATCGTCATTTCTATTTCATACCGAGCATCTATTTTTGTCTCTAAGATATGAAAGCCAGAGGATTATTTTGTCTCATCAGGTTTATATTCTGCAAACTTTCAATTTCCCCCCTAGGCCCTGCAATTCCTGTTGGGGTGGATGTTCAAGTTGAAAGTCTGGACAGCATTTCTGAGGTGGACATGGTAAGAGTCACAGAAGAGCTAAGGTCAGATGGGACTTCTGGAGACTGCCTGGCCCAAACCCTGCTGATAACAGGGCCAGCTAGAGCAGGCTGCCTGGGTTTGTCTCTGTGGGATTTGAATACCTCCAAGGTATTCAAATTCACTTCACAGCCTTTGAGGGGCAGATTCATGTTTGATCTACATCTGCTGACCATTATTTCTGTTGATCTCATTATACCATTTCATCTCCCTTTAAGCAGAAGGCACAAACCTGACATTCTCTTCTCGAAGACAAGATGATACAACACTGCCAGGACTGTACCAAAAGATGTGGGTTTTTACATATTCTTAAGAAGTGATGACAGGTTTAAAAGTTCTGAAGAGACCAATTAATGTGTTGGTTTTAAAGCCCTTTGATATACTGCAGACACAGGCTCACTTCAGCCATGTCCTGAGGTGGTCGGGGGCCAGCTAGCTCCCAACCAGAAGTCATGAACCATCCAGAGAGCAGCGCTCATTCAGACTGTTAAGTCCTGCTCTCAAAGAGCAGCCACAATGAGCTCCGAGGGGAGAAGTTTCTCCAGAACTTGCCTTTTGGCACATTAGCAGTTTTATCACCCCAGCCATGTGCTGGCAACCAGTGTAAGGCTCTGTTGGTTATTAGGTTTTTGCTATGAATTCCACACTTACTATAGCTCATATATATATATATATATACAATATCTACACACTAATAGTGAAGTAGGATTTCAGGGGCATGCAGGACGAATACTAGTGCTCGGCACAGGATAATTTCTGTACTGAGTCTCTGTTCTTCGTTTCCTACCATAAAATTAGTAATGTAAACCCAGTCAGTTTTCAAATGCTCTCAAAAGAGTGCAGATTTTGGTCTTGATGACTTTTGCTGGAAGGGCTTTTTTTATCACCAAACACTGCTGAAAGCAAGATGTTATTCCCGCAGGAGATTTTCCGTGGGAAGATTCTCCATGCATACAGGATATGTAAACAACAGCCTGTGCAGAAGAGCAGGAACATAGAAAGGGAACAGCTATTTCAGCTTTTGAGTGAGCTGGGTATCTACAGTCAAACAATGACTTGCAGGGTACAGCAGGGTTGCAATGCTGAGGCATATAAGGATGCGCATTCCCCCCAGACCTGGGGAGCCCTCCAGATGGCTCTTCTGTCTCCAGTGCTCTCAGCATTCTGCCTGCCAGCCATGGAGACTCTGGGATTTCACCTCTCCTGGGATGGTCCCAGCACTTCTGGTTGAGGAGAAAGCTTGTGAATGTGGCCAGAGAGCCCCTGAAAAGCTTTGGAACTTGAAAGCAAAGAGAAAGAACTTATCATTAAGGATTTAAAAGTAAAAATAAAGCATCAAACACGCTCATTTTTTAAGCAAGCATTATGATTTTGAGCAGCTTCTCTTGGTTTTTTGAATACTGCCCCTGCACATCATGCTGCAAACATCCAGTAATACACAGGGAAAAACACTGTATGGCCTCCGGTAAAAAACGATTCAGGGTCAATATTGGCTATTCACAAAACAATGATGGAGAAGACTTTTTATTGTCAGAATCAATTCATTTTAACTTGTACAGCTTTATAGAAGAAAGCCATAGCGGTTTGCAAGACCATTGCTTGTTTTTGAAAGAAGGGACAGCAGTGACAGAGATATTCAGTCTGCACTAAATCAAAGCTTGAGGAGTTACATATATCAGTGTTTCCTTCTTTTTCTCTTACTTTCTGACTATTTGCAAGGAAGTGGTAAAATAATAGTGGACATTATGAAATTTCATTAGGATGTTAGAAATCAGATTATTTTTTTCCCCAATTAATTTGAAAACTTACAAATATCTATTACAAGCCAGAGACTCTGTGTCCTGGTTTTGTCTGAGATAGCGTTAATTTTCTTCCTAGTAGCTGGTGCAGTGCTGTGTTTTAGCTTTAGTCTGAGAACAGTGCTGGTAGCACACCCATGTTTTAGTTGTTGCTCCGTAATGCTTACCCTGATCAAGGACTTTCCAATCTCATGCTCTGCCAGTGAGGAGGGGCAGAGGAAGCTTGGAGGAATCAGAGACAGGACACCTGATCCAAACTAGCCAAAGAGATATTCCATATCACAGCACATCATACCCACTATATAAACTAGGGGCAGTTATACAGAAGGGCAGATCGCTGCTTGGGTCAGACTGGGTATCGGTCAGTGGGTGGTGGGCAATTGTATTGTGCATCACTGGTGTTTCTGGAGTTTTAGCCCTTTGCCTTTTCTCTTTTTTTATTATTATTATTATTAAATTTTACTCCATTTTCACTATTTATCTGCTCAATCCATGAGGTTTATCTTTTATTTTTTCCCCTTTATGAAGCATTCCCAAGAATTATATTGGCTTCTAGTATTATAATAGCACAGGATGCAAGTAACAAACCACTTCTGCTGAAAAAAAACTGCAGAACCCCCCATATTTCAAAATGCTTGGAAAGTGCTGTGGAGAAAAAATTCAATTGTCAAATAATTAAAAAAAAACAGCACCCCAAACTTATCTGACTTCTACCTCAGACACCAGGGCTGACTTACGAGCCTCAGGCACTTCCCTCTGTTTATGGGCAATATACTATGCTACACGCAAAGATATTGTGCCTTTAAACACTTGTACTTGAGGTCATCTTCAGATATGTGAGGTCTTCCTTTGAAATCAGGAATAAGGCAAACCCAAGTGTATGTGCCTCTGGGGTCTGATTCCAAATACAACAGAGCTCAAAGAGAAGGAGCATGCCTCTGGTCTAAGAGTACAATGTGTGGGGAGAAACAGCAGAGAAACCTATTTTGGTCAAATACTGAGTCAAAAAGAATTCAGTGGCTGTGCTGGCAGAAGAGCTCTCACTGCAACATGCTATTCCAGCTGCCTGGGGGCAGTTGCCGGAGCAGTATGAAGGGCAATGCAGGCAGCAAATGCTTCTTCACAGGTGGGTCCAGAAATGCAGCATCATATAGGACTGTGGGATTAAGTGGTTGGCAGCACTCTCCACATACCGCTGCCTCAGCATGTCTGCCTTTTTGTCCCTGGAGTAGCTGCAGACATCAAAATGCAGTATTTGCATTTCAGAGGTGCATTCACTGCCTGCATGGCCTCTGATTCCTGAATACAATAAGTCAGTCTGACCTGGGGAATAAACAAGCTGCAGCCAGTCATGTCCCCTGCAGCTCAGGGGGTGGATGTTCCTTCAGGAATGGTACTTTACAGCTTGTGATTTGTCCCAGAGAGGAGAAATCACTGCTATGTCAATAAGGTGTATGCTGTGACACAAGCCTGTTTGTTGCAGGACTTCACCATGACCCTTTACCTAAGGCACTACTGGAAAGATGAGAGACTGTCCTTCCCCAGCACCAACAACCAAAGCATGACCTTTGATGGCAGGCTGGTGAAGAAAATCTGGGTCCCTGACATGTTCTTTGTCCACTCCAAGCGTTCTTTCATCCACGACACCACCACAGACAATGTCATGCTGCGGGTCCAGCCAGATGGGAAGGTACTTTACAGCCTCAGGTAAAGTCAATGGGAGTTATTAGTGGAGTGTGAGAGAAAATGGTCTGATTGATTCCTGTATAGTGCTTTTGCATGACTTCATACTGAAAAAAAAGGCCTAACAAAGAATGAATGTGCTGACTATCCACCGACATCTGAGTCCCTGTGCAAGTTCATTAAGTGCTTGTCGCAGGAAGTCAATCTCTATGCTGATGTTGCTGCTTCCACCAGTGTGCTTTTGCCTTGTGTACACTGTTATCCAGTGCTCCTGCTGTCAGAAAGCTGTAGCCAGATGTCATAGTCCCCTTGGGGCATCTCGCTGGGGACCAGTGAGCTGTGGGGCACACTGATGAAGAGGCAAGGCACGATGCGAGGAAGAGAGCAGTTTCTGGTAATAAACAGAAGTCCAATGCAGCTATAGTTATCCACTGTACAACAAAGTCCCTGGGCCTAGCAAAACGTGCAATTTCTATTCTAATAGGTAATTCTGAAGAAACATAAATTATACCAAGCACAACTTGAGCTTCATGATAAGCAACAAACCACCTATGTCTGAACATTATTAAAGCAGGAATTTTTTCTTTCTGATAACTAACACTTTCATACTTGGAGAACCTTCATACTTTTATACTAGGTGGGGAGCATCTGTCAGTCTCCAAAAGAAACTAAAATCAGTGCTTTAGTTTTCCTTGGCTGCAGCTCCACTCAGTTAGAAAACAAGTCTTGCCAAATGACCCGTAAGAACCTATTAGAGAGGAAATTGCTGTACAATGTTCGGATGCAAGAATGTCAACAGCCTCCACAGCAATGACATAGTAAAACACATACTAAATAAACAAAGCATCAGATGACAGATAATGTATTCTGAAGGACAAAAGAGGATGAAAATCTGACTGATAGGAGGTCAACATCAGCAAAATGCATACATAGGTTTAACTAATAATAGGATTGCAGAAACTGTGAAGACCTTTAAGTGCATTTTATACAGCAACCTTAGGAGTGGAGGAGGTAGAGCTGAGCCTGCCATCAAGTGAGAAATTCATCTTCACAGCCTGCTGCTGGGGTGTTTTGTGATTTTATGAAAGAAAGGGAAGCAAATAAAGTCCTGATTCCCTGTGGGGTATCAGTTTGACAAGAATTTTCTTGTTCTATGACATTTTTATCTTCCTGTACATTGGAATTCAAAGTCTGAAGAATATCTACCTTCTCCTTATTAAAGCTATTTCTTCACTCTGCGCATTAGACAAGTTCATGTATTCCTTCATCCTTTGCAAAGTTTGCTCAGGTCCTTAGTACAATAAGAAAAAAGACAATAAAATATCTTATTGCTGCATGATACCAATTACCTGCACAGCAAGGCTTTATGATGTCTAAAGATGGGAATAGAAGAAGATCAAACTACTGAGATCCTGCCATGCACAGTCTTGTGCTTAAACAGTTGTCCTTTATGAAATGGTGGTGAATGTCTTGAATAGCAAATCGACAAAGTTTAATTATTTCATTCAGTGGTGACTGTAGGTTGGAGTGCTTGATGAACACTGGGGAAGTATTAATGCTGGTCTCCCTTTAGGAGCAAATGGGTCATTGCTACCTGCCTGCCTTTGCTGAATACCTTTGCCTGTAGATTGTATTTTTCCTTGGTGTCTACCTTTTTAAGGTTCTTCACCAGACTTTGTCTCCTCTTGTCTCGAAAACCACTGTAGACCTCACTGGCACCTAAACAACAAGTCTGAGCCAAGAACTTGCACACAAAGACTAAATCCAGATAGGAAAGCAACATCAGTAACAGCCTGCACTTGCAGAAGGACTACTAACATAAGGGACTGCACTGTGTTTTTATCATTATGTGACGGATGTCTGTTTACCATTAGCACTGCTATAATTCATTAATTCTTTCTCCATTATGACTTACACTTCTATATTCATTTACTTGCATAGAGTTCAAGATAGTTGAGTCAAGATTCATGGACATTTCCAGTGCAGACACAAAATCATGCTGTTAAAAATGAGATAATGAGACTAGAGCAAGACCAGAGCTTTTGATTGATGGGGAAGGGCATTTCAATGGTCTTTGTAGCATACCAGCTCCAGCATTGCCTGTGCCCTCTGGTGGCTGATACCCATGTGTGGTCACTGGATTCTCATTTAGCAGCTGGAAAACCAGAGTGCAGAGAAAAAAACCTACCTGCATCCCTCATGCCGCTAGGATGGCTTTGAAAAATATGACATTATTTTACCATACAAAGCATCCCCTGAAAGCACAAATCTCTGGAGAGGGATGTTGGCTGATACTTAAAGAGGAAGAAGGTCCCTCTCTGCCCTTTCCCATTTTCTCCTCCAGTATTTTTGTCATCTAATAGCAATTTGTCATGGCCTAACTTTCTAGTCACCTCTTCTAACACTGGTTTGCTTGGAAGAAAAAATGGCTTTAATTAAATTGGAATGGCTTTATCTGAGTGGAAGGTGCTTGTTTTCAGTGGACTGTTACTGGCCAGGTAGTTACTTAATAAGAAGCCCAAACTCACAGCTTTATTATTTTACAGTCACATAAAAAGACAAGTTTTTAATGGAGTGGGTTTTATTATTCCTAGAGTGACAGTAACAGCAATGTGCAACATGGATTTTAGCCGCTTCCCACTGGACACACAGACATGTTCCCTGGAGATTGAAAGCTGTAAGTAAAGTGAAGGGTAGCCAAGGGCTGCACCCTATGGGCACCCAAACTGTATTTCATTATATGAATAATTATACCTATAATTAAATTGTTGCTGCATGCATGCGGGCTCTCACCAAAGTCACTGCAACACTAAGAGGAACTCCTTGCCCCTATTTTTTCACTGGAATTAGATGGTGTTTGCAACAATGCATTGCTTTGAAAAACCAGCTGTGAGCACTGTCTTGCAGTGTCCCTGCATCAGGCTGCCACACTGCCACCGCATCCCCAGGGCCACATCCCTGCAAGTCAGCAGTCCCCAGCTGCATCTGCTTGCCCATGTCCCCCCAGACACATAAATAAATGGCCCTACACCCTTCTTGCAAACCATCTGCTCATCTGTGGTGTAGCAACCATGGTGGGGCACTGACATCAGTCACCTTCCTCTTATGTTTGTTACACCTGCTTGAGACAAATGCAGCTTATACCCACATGTAGCTCCTTTGTCCCAGGTGTGATGTACATATGAATTAGCTAGATTGCAAACAGAAACATTTTAAACTTCACCCTTCTTAGGAGGTTTTCACTTCTCCTTCATAAAATTGCAGTAAGAAATTATAATCTTAATTCTGTTTTAAAGCATTTATGTGTGATTTTTTTTTTTCTCCCTGCCTGGGAAGAGCTGCTACTGAACCTATCTGAAAGGATTAACATTGCTATATTTCCATATGGATCATAACAGCAAGACCTGTAATGTTCATGTGTGCACAGAGGGAGAAAGCTTACCCAAGAGGTTTTCCTCCTGCGTGCCTCAGACCATCAGTAGACTGCTCCTCCTGTTACCCTAAGCAGGCCCTTTCCTCTAAGGCTCCTTTCTTTTCTTCTGATTTTAGGACATTTAGAAAGGACAATTTTTGTGTGGGTACCCAACATACGTATTATGTGAGTGAAATTCTGACATGCTGTGTGTCAGGCCTGAGGGCTGTGGCAAGGAGCAAGCCCCCTCCTTGCCGCAGACATACCCACCATTGGCACGGCTCTCAGCTAGGTGATGGCATTTGGCCTTCTCAGCCAGGACCCCACAGGTAGCCTGGAGGGTGTGTGGGGACACACTGGGCTGTGGGTGTGACATCTCAGTGCAATGGCACTGCACAGGTTCGCTTTGCTGCCCTAGATGCCTACACTGAAGATGACCTTATGCTCTACTGGAAGAATGGGAACGATTCCCTAAAAACAGATGAGAGGATATCGCTGTCCCAGTTCCTGATCCAGGAGTTTCACACCACCACAAAGCTTGCCTTTTACAGCAGCACAGGTGAGAACCAGAGTGTCTGACAGAGTGGGCTAGGGGAAAAAGGGGTGCAAGCTGTCCCTTCAGACCTTGGCCATGAAGGATTATCCATTGGGAGGCCTCTCTGTGGCCCATGAGACTTGCCTCTTTTCTATGCTGAAGCTGCTGTCCCTGCCACAGACTTCTATCTTGATAGTTATATAGTCTGGAAAGACAATTCTTCTTCAAGATCACACCAAACTTTAACAAGAATGAAACTCTTCAGGTGCACAGGTTATATTGTCTGCTCTCAAAGTTATGGTCCTGAAAGACGCTTTGACTTTTATAGCTGGTTCCGTGAGGAGCCCTTTCTGTAAACTGCAATTATCTGTGATCATTAACAGTGTTTTTCTAAAAGCAAATGAGGCGCTTTTCCCCTAAATGCAGCATGACCTTACCTGAAAGTACTTTGGTATAGGTGTGACTTCTCTTTTCCTTCTCTGTTACACAGGGTGGTATAATCGCCTCTACATAAACTTCACTTTACGCAGACACATCTTCTTCTTCTTGCTCCAAACCTACTTCCCTGCCACCCTCATGGTCATGCTGTCCTGGGTGTCCTTCTGGATTGACCGACGAGCAGTTCCTGCCAGAGTCCCATTAGGTAAAAACCAACCTTGCAGTCAGCAGACCCAAGAGACAATTGCTGCAGCTGCAGCCTTGACCATCAAGATGAAATCCCCTGTGCTGAGCACTGCCCCCATTGCCTTGTGGCACAGAAATCTGCTATGCCACACGTGTGTCCCCCATGCAGGGGCCTGGCCCTGGTACAAGCTCTCCATCTGCCCTGCAGTACCAAGCAATTACCTTCCCTGCTTGCACACTGCAGTGTGAGGGATTCAGGTTTCCATTTTGCAACATCTTTCAGACAGATGAAGCCATATGTCAGAGCAGCCACCATGGGAGCAGAACTGTGATAGGGATATAAATCTTCCAAAGCAGGTGCCTTGCCCTCAGCAAAGTGCTGTTTATGTTTTCCAGACTTTGAGACCCAAGCTTGTTTCTGATTACTCCAGGCAACACACACATCAGGATTTTATTTATTGTTAAAATCATATTCCTCAGTGAAGAGGATATATAGAGACATAATGGAGATGGCAAATGGGGCAGTTATCCATGTCTGTGTTTAGAAACAGCATCCATTGCCTTGAGACCTCATTAAAAGCAGCATAAGGGCTTGGGCTATGGCATTTTGGAAGATATAGGCACTGCCTTTAGCAACACTCTTTAGTACACAGATACTCCTGCGAATTCAGTCCTTTATGCTTATATACATCATTTTAACTTTCAAAGGGATCATAAATGTGACATAATTAGCCCCTGAAATAAGAGGATCACAGAAAGCCTCCCTCAGAGCCAGGATAACACTGAATTACAAGGGTTCTTGCCTTTGCTGATGTGCTTGTTGTGCTCACCCACAGTGTAACATGGGGCAATGTTGCCCTGTGGGACCCCATTAGTCTCTGCTCTTGCTCCAGGGAAGGCACAGACCAGGGTGAGTGACTTCCCTCAAAGCAGCACTTCCTAGGAGCAGATGGAAAACAGGCCTGTAGATATGGGTGGAAGCAGTAGCAGCAGCAGATGGGCTTCATGTGTGTTCATGCTGTGGAGGGGCTGAACTAGAAGGTGGGGTACTCAGGATCATAGAGTCATAGAATATCCCAAGTTGGAAGGGACCCATAAGGAGCACTGAGTCCAACTCAATGTACTTGTACCCTGCAGGGACAGACTGTCCTGAGCCTGGAGATGGGGTGCAGCCAGCACCTGGTCAAAGCACTGCTGCCTGGCCATGGGGTAGGAGGCTGGTGGTGTGGTGAGGAACCAGGCTGGTGACACCCTGAGACCAGAGCTAACGCTGTTTTCACCAAAAAGGCAAGAAAACCTAAGTTAGAAATCAGGGCTTCCTGGACCCTCTCGGGCAGTGACACCCATCACCTGGCTGTGAATAACCATACTGAAATGTGATTGTAACAACAGCTCTATTTGTGATAAGAGTCTGGCTTCACAGAGTCTTACGGTCTCTCTGCTGGTGTATTCCCAGGCATAACCACTGTGCTGACCATGTCCACGATCATCACTGGGGTGAATGCCTCCATGCCTCGTGTTTCCTACATCAAAGCAGTTGACATCTACCTGTGGGTCAGTTTTGTGTTTGTCTTCCTCTCGGTGCTGGAATACGCGGCTGTGAATTACCTGACTACGGTGCAGGAGCGGAAGGAGAGGAAACTGCGGGACAAGGTGAGATTTTCTATCTCTAATGCAGCTTTATGTCCCTGGGAAAAGACACGGCAAATGCTTGGGAATGTTCAAAACCTTGCAGCTACAGTGTGCTGCTCCCAGCTGCCTGGGGAGAATGCAGCAGCAGAAAGACACCAGCAGAGAAGTGTTCCAGGTTATAGACTATCCATATCCAAGCTCACTGCTCCAGAGTCTGAGGTTGCTGGTTCCCTGTACATATAGTTCTCCACCACCTGTATAAATGGAGTAGGGTTTAGGATTTTACCTTTAAGTGTTCTTTATATTGAGGACCCAGGCCTGTGAATATCATCAGATGGATACTGCGTTTTGTACTTTACATAACTTTTCTCCAGGCATAGCCTGAACCTACACAATGGGCCAAATTTTTCCCTCCTGCTTTTCTTACATGTAATTATAACCACCTAAAATTTCAGCTTCATCTCTTCAAATGGGGCAGACCTCACACATTCCTCCTTGTGGTTTCCCCCGTCCTCTGATTTTCTTACCTTTTAGCATTCACTTATACCCTGATAGCTGGGCTGAAGCCAAATGAGCTTTTCCACAGCCAGCCCCACTCTCTCCCTGACTACACTGTGTCTTGCAGGCACAAAAATGGAGAAGGAAAAAGCTGCTGATCCTTTAGTTCTCCCTTTTGTGTCCCAGCAGCCTGAATTCCTCAGGCTTCTCTCCTCTGTTTCTATAAGAAGAAAAGGGGTATCTGTGTATAGCTGGACACTAGAACCCATCCTGTACTTGTGTCCACAGCTTCCCTGTGCTTGCAGCCTACCTCAGCCGCGGCCCATGATGATGGACGGCAGTTACAACGACGGGGATGTGAATGAACTGGGGCACTACATGTCTGAGAATGGAGACAAACCAGACCGAATGATGGTGCAGCTGGCACTGGGGTCTGAGAGGGGCTCGGGCAGGAGGAAAAACCAGAGATACGTCAGCATGCGGATTGACACTCATGCCATTGACAAGTACTCCAGGATAATATTCCCTGGTGCATACATCCTATTTAACTTGATATACTGGTCCATTTTTTCATAAACATACCTAAGTCCTGTAGTCACAGAGCATTGTGACATTCAATGAAAGTACAGTCTCATAGGCTAACAGATAAAACTCACTTGTGGCATAAATAAATGTGCGAGTTATTGTGCATTTCAGCAAAATAGAGGCAATACGATCGGAAGTTTTATACTTACTTAAAGTTGTGCTACATTCCTTCTTGTGCCTCACAGGCCACTGTAAACTATTTTAATAAGTGACTATAATTGCCAGTTGCTTATATATACTGCATCCTCCATTTAGTGCCCCGTAGATCCTAATTCTTTAACTACCCGAGCATGTGCATGCATCTTTCAACTCAGCAGACTTCTACACATTCAATAACAGTAAAAGCAAGAATATGCAAATACTTGCATGCTTGCAGGATGAGGTCAGAAATGGTCATTACAAACACAAAACATCCAGTGCTGGAAAACACTTTGACATTACAGCTTGTTTTCACTGCTTAATGCATGCTGCCCTCACAGTACTGCGCTGGCAAGTCCACATAGGAATACTTTCAGACTTGTGCTTTGCCCTGATCATATTTAAAAGAAAGAAATCTTGCCAAGCTGCTTTGACTATCTTTTTAAAGTACGACTTGCAATGTACATTCACTAAGGAATAGCGCTAATCAGATCCTCTGGGAAACACAGGAGCTCTCCTTGGATCTGCTTATTTGGGTCAGTGGGAGTTGTCTTTTTGAGTTTCCTGGGAAAGGAGACAGATGACCCAGTGAAGACAATCAGGTGTCTACAAAGAGTAAAACTACTCTGAGAGAAGCCTCTTTCCTCTGAGACAGTCTGTGCATTACCAGTCTCTACAGCCCAAGAACCTGTTGTAGCCTGTAAAGCCACCAGTAGTTATATTTGCTTCCAGGAAAAGCCTAGTTCATCTGGGTTTTAGTAAAAGCATAATAGAAAGGTGCTCAACAGGGGACAAAGCAGTAGGAAGGACTTTATATTCAAGTTACTAAAGATACCACACCAAAAACTTCAAAGTAAAAAAGAACTTCCACCACGAGGCAGCAGCTCCACTGCAGACCCAGGTACAACTAACCGAGGACTCTGCTTTCATGCTGCGTCTGTCTCCCTGGCACCCTGCTGCCTTCTGTGCCCTTAAAGCAGGCTCAACATTTTCCAGGGCAGGAGCAAAGAGACACAGCTGGAGCTGGGGGGCACTTGGCATTGACTCAGGTCCCAGCTCTCCATCCCAGTTTCTGCAGAGCAACCAGTCAATAGAAATATTCCATATGGAAGAGGCAAAATCTGCAAAGCAGAAGTTATAAAATAGTTCAGGAAAACAAGAATCAGTTGAATGGAATGAGGGGCCTGTACAATAAGAGGAGCACCAAAGGTGTCTCAGAAAGCGTGGTGTACAGCATGTCTGCTGCCACGTGCTGTACAACTACATAGACAAAGCTGACTCAGGGCGTGGATGAACAGGACTTTAAACACATGCACAACTTTGCATGCAATTACCAAGTTCTTTACTCCCTGCACAGCAGCTGCTGTTGTCTCTTACAGATGTGGCTGGTCTGAGAATCAGACCAAAGCAGTTGTGTCTCTAAAAGGAAAGTGTCTCCTCTGACATGAGATCTGCCCTGGCCTGACTAATCAGCCACTCTACCATCAGGCTCGTGACACAGACTTTGCAGCTATTTGAACACTGCTGTCTGTTGCTTTAATTTCCTATGTAAATAAGCATCATGTAAACATACACAGCATTTCTTACAACTGCTAAATTCGTGATGTGCAAAACAAGCTATGCTCATCTTGCCCTTACAGCCTACACTCCATAGGTGAGGTGATGAAATCACAGAAGCTAGAAGCCATTAGAACACACCCATCCATAAGATAGTTTTAGTACTTATTTCTACATAGCTGCTTTTTTCCCCCCCACATACACACATTTGGTTTCATTTTATCAAGTTTCCTCCATATCATATTATTCTTCAGTAGATATTTTCAAGAAATTAAAGTCTATTTTCTTAAACCAAAAATATTTCAGTCAGAGGCAGAACAGTCACTCCGGCAAAAGCAGAGGCTGGCCACCCTACATTATTCTTTGCTGCAATGGCACCCACCTTTTCCCACAAAGAGCTGCAAGATTCCTTGGGCACTACTTGTGCAGGAATGCACTCAGATTCTCAGTATTGTAAGAACCCATTTATTCCTACAATTTAAGAAGAGCACAAACAGGAGTGCCAGATCTTACAGTAAGCTCTCCAGCTTCATAAGAAGCTTAATGCTATGTTGTTTGCTGCAGTACTGTACATTCCTTTCTAGACTCCTTAATCTCACACTACATGGTATTTGGTATTTGACTAGTATGTGTATAAGGGAGATTCTGAAGATAAAAATGGGAACTAGCATGTTGAACTCCCTGACTTTCAGTGAGAGACTGGTTCCTAACTTCCCAAGTGATTTTCAGTTTCCCTTCCAGCTCACCAACCTGAACAGATTCCCTAACCACCATATTTGGATTTACATTGTTAATTTACTTGTGTTTTATTTTGGGAAACTCTAGTGCCTTTTCAGTCTTATGTAAATGTGTATATAGATGTATTCTATAAGTACAGGATATGTCATATACAGGCAGTGTTTGCTATCAACAAGTGTACTCATTAAACATATTTACATACACCACTTTTTGTCTTCTAGCCTTTCAGTGTATGAGTTTTGTACCCAATCATTAACACTCTGCTCCTTTGCCTGGCCACAAGAAATCAGTTATTTGTGTGGGTTTATTTCTAGAAGCACTCAAAACCACAATAAAACTTTACATTTGTACAGCATTGTGCATTTTCTATCTTCAAAGGAATGATCTCCATGAGAGTCCATGAGGTGTGAAGTGTGTTTCAGCCTCCGAGAACCAAAAGTATATACCTAAAACGAAAGTTTATATATAAAACAAGAAAACCAAGGAAAAGTACAACTCCTGATGACTTTTAAGTACTTATTAAATGGTTATGAACAAGGCTTCAGCAGTGTAATTCTGATGAACATCAACTACATTTGTGTGCTTTTATCCTTCAATATAGTCTTGAGAAGCTAAGAGGAAATAGGCTGTGATTACATTTGCCCATTACCTTGGAGACTAAACAGCTGAAAAGATAACTGCATAAACAGCTGTTAAGACTATCCACAGCCATGTGGGCTTCAACCTTTCCTAATTCTGAGGCATTTGGCTTCTCACTGTATTTTTAAATGAGGACTTTCAAATGCACTTCTGGCTGAGTAAACTCCTTGATGCTTTTGTCAGAAACTTCCATTATGGCATCAAGGAATCTGGAACTGCAGCAATTGTGCCAATGTTTCCTTAGTAGAGATTTTGGGTAATAACTCTTTAGGGGTATGCACCTTTGCTCCCTGGCAAAAAGATGTGGGTGCCAGCAAGATTCAACCAGACAGACTGGGGGATAAAGGCCCTGTGGATGGCTGTTACTTTGATGACCAGCAAATAGTAATCCTGAGGGAAAAACCAGGAAATCACATAACTTTTTATTTTAACCTTAAACACTTTGTTCTAAATAAAAATCTGTTTTAGAGAAAGCTGTTAGCAAGTTATAAGATCACTCAGTGAACACAAAACAAAGATCCACTTTGACAGCTAACATGTTATGGCTCTGCAGTCACTAGCAAGACTGTGTTCCTGCGAAGAAATGTAATCAGGTCCAAGTACTTAATGGCAACAAAATGATTACAGATATATGATCCACAAGAACACGTAGCAGCTTCCCATTTACTGTTTGAAGAGAGGCTGCTGGACCTTTCTATACCATGTAGCTCAACTCGGCAGGTTACAACTTTCCTTCAAATCTTCTCATGAAAAGTAATCCATCACATTTCATGGTTTATTTTTTGTTTGAACCCACACCTATCTTTTACTCAAATTTCAGGAAAGACATTAAGTAAGGAAGCACTGTAGTTGGTAGGGCAGAGGTTTTAAGCTCCTCACAAAGTCTGGACATAATCACTTCATCCTTCTGTGACTCACATTCAGATGTTCAGAATCATTCTGGCAAGTACACTTTATTACCTACACATTTTGATTCATTGCTAGAAGTACTATTCTTGACATATATTCCAGTATTCTTAAGTTACAGGCAGCTTGGTGAAGCCTGCAGCTAGGGTAACTTAAAAACAATGCCTGATATTTTCATAGATTTATGAGCACAAATTACCAGTTTTATTCCCACAGGAAGTAAGTTTCTCTCACATATAGTACCATTATGACAGTAAAATCCTAACATTAAATCCCAAACTGCTTTAGTTCTAGACTTAAAGAACGAGTGTTCTGAGGCACAAATCAGAATTAACTTGCCTGAGGAAGTCCAAAGTCTCTGCCCTTGAAGGCTTCCAGAATTCAGCAAATGAAGACAAGCTCACCTTACCTAGTGCTGGCGACAACTCCACGTCAAGCTGGAACCTGGACCAGGTTTACCTCAGAGAGATTCTCCAGAGAGCCCTCCCAAGCACCACTCCCATTATTCAATGGATTCTAACATGTTTTAATAGTTAAAACAGCCCTACAATTATAACGACTACCATTAAATATTGTATTTGAAGAGTATTAACCCTCACAAAAAACCCTGATCACTATGGCAGACCAAAATGGAAAGCTTACACACTCTCATTCTTACAAAATCACACCAAACTGGGAGAGGAATCAAACACACTATTCAAATGAAGTCATGCAGCATCCCAATATTAATCAAAAGATAAGAAATTAACACAGTCACAATTAAACTGCTTTATTGATATCAACTCATCTTTAATCAGCACTTCAGTTTCATCTTAATTCCAGCAATGATTACAACAAAATGAGGACATGATTTTAATTCAGAAATGCTTAATTAAATGATCTTGGGCATGATGCAGCCAACAGCTAGCTAGTCTAGACAAAGAGACCTGAAAAGGCTGTAACACACATCAGCCAGTAGGAAACAGCAAAGCAAGCAGGTAAGCAGCTCATGCAGGAGAAAATAAAAAGACACTTATGCTAGAGGAAATTCATAACCCAGCCTGTTAACCCAAGAGAACTTTATGAATTGTAACTGTATTTGAGAACTGGCAGGATTTAAGAGTTGCAGATAAAGTTCCTTTGACAAACACTGGACCAATTTCAGTTGGATTTAGTATCCAATTTACAATACTGGACAAACCTATTAACTCAGAGTCCAACCCTCACCTGTTTCATGTATTCATCTGTCAAAACTGCTTACTACTGAAAGCAAGGACACTGGTGTAAGGTCAGACCGTCTTGGAACCTGGGTACTTACAGTCATGCTCTTCAACTAACCAGCTTGTAATACAAAACAAACCCCTTTAAGTGCCTCTGCTTCCTAGATAATCAGTTACTTTGTCAAAGGACATGGAGCATTTAATATATTTAACAGATAGTCTGTGTCCTATTACTACAAGCACAGAGGGTGAAGTATCAGAAAGTCTAAAAACTGTCAAGTTGTTGTCTATGCAACATATATAGGCTGTACAGTCATACATACAGTCATCCCTCTAAGAAAGGAAAGTCTCAAAAGAATTCATAAACAGCAGCTGGAAGTCTGTGTTTAAAAGTGTGTAGAAATGCAAAGGGAGTGCAGAGTTAAGCTAAGGAATCGGTTTCTCTCCAGAGTTAGAAATTGAATATACAAATTAACAGAATATAAATTTTTATTAGAATTCCAGAGTTCAACATTTAGAGACTGGTTCTGGTAAAAATCAGGTTTCAGAAATTATTCTGGATATTCCAACTTCCTGGGGAATACAGTTTGCTTGACTACTTTTCAGAAGCTTACTATAACACTTATGCTTAGAAAATCGTTATCCAGTAAACTGCTTTTTCACTCAGTCTGCCCGTAGACTCAGCTATTTGTATCCGAACAAAAGATTAGTTCCTTCTCTATGTACTCAAGTGATCCTTTAAAAACTGAATTAGAAAAAAATCCCTAACATGTTTGGACACACGTAACACCAACCTAGGTAAAATCTGCAATATTAGTGTTTCTGAGAAGCAAAATAACAAGGCTTAAACAGATTAACACACAGGAAGGACAACTTGCAAGACTTACCACATCTACTTATCTTACAGGATATGGGAACAAGCAGGTTTGAGAAGCCAGATACTGCACAAGCAATCCCCAGGGCAAACTTCTGAAGAGCTTACTGGTTTGCACACATAAGTTTAAGGTTGGCTTCATTTACTGCTTCACAGTACCAGGCTTGCAACTTTGTGAGAAAGACTCCCACTGCGTTAGCTAGATTTAGACAGATCCTTCAGATCAGCTAAGCTAGTACAAAACCTCGTGTGCACACCAGTACTGCCTTAGAGTACAACTTAAAAAAAGGAGCACATGCATTTCTCTGCAGTGGTTTAACATGTTAATTTAAACAAACATTTAGTTGCTTTCCAATTTGTTGATCACTGACTTCGCCATACCACCTCCAAAACAGTTAGGAGGCAAGTCAATGCATTTCAGGACAATCAGACTTTAAAAACATAATTTCCATACAAATGGTTCTGCTCCATTGCTACAGATTACTACTGTCAAAATCAGGCATTCTACCAAACATACACCTTTCTTTCCAGTGAAATCAGCTCAGGTTTTAAGCCTTTATCTTGTCCCAAGAAAAAGTGACTGGCCAGACAGAAATACTTCATAGATCTGATTCAGCCTTTGATCACCAAGTGAACAGAGCTTATTCTAGAACCAGCATTTCCAGGTAGATGTCTTATTTCCCCTACAAAGAATGTTACTTTAGCAATACATAGAAAATCACTGACAGGGAACTAAATACTATCATTTATTCAACACTGCAGCTTGAAGACAATGTATTTGAGATTTCTTTCCAGAGTTCACTGCCATATTGAATAGAGCGAACATTACAGATAGATGAAATTGCACATTTTTGAAAGCAGTGATACTGTTTGCCTTTCCTAAAGTTCCCCCCCCAAAACTGAACATTTCTTCAGCTATGTGTTTATCCAACCCCCTCCAGGATTTAAATACAGCATCTCCATGAAGTCAATCCTACTGAGAAAAGCTGAATAAAGTTTAATGGGATGCACATGCTCCTATGCCAACTCCAGATTCTTTGATACATTCTACTGGGTTTATTTGCCCCTCTTCTTTTAGCTTCACCTGTCTAAAGTCTTCCCTGACTTCTTCTAGAAGACCTGGCTTGAAAATGACATCCAGTGCTGTCATTGCCAGAGCTTTTGCTGTGCGCAAAGCATAGAACTGAGCATTCTGTGACCCTGCAGAAAAGTAAGAGAAATTTCAGGTTAGACTACTAGTATTAGACACAAAACACTAGCATAGGGCATATTCTGTAAGATCTTCAAGTTTCAATTGCAAGAACAGTTTCTTAAAAATCTACTTGCATGAAGTATGCCTATTCTCTGATGCCTCCAAACAAATTTTCACATGCAGGTACTTAACTTTCTGCTACTGACATAAATAAGACTGAAATTAGAAAAGTGAGTGTTCACATTTTCCTTTTTAGAAAATGCAGAGTTTTATACTATTATCGCTATTACATTTACCGAGTATGGTGCTTTAAGGAGTAAAAATTACCTTCACCTTTTGGTTCATGTTTAGAAGCTCTTCTGAATACGCTGCTAGGGATAACCATTCTAATTTCTTCTGTCTAGATGGCATACTAAGTCAGGCTTTTAGCACAAGGAGAGGTCATCCTTCCCACATACATTCAGATTTCAACACACACACACACACACACACAAATTCTACATTTTGTCAGCTTTTTTCTGCAACTCTACAGTTAGCTAAGCTAATTGTCCATATTCAGCTCAGATATCACAGTGCTTGAAGAAAGCAACTCCATTTCACATGTAGCCACTTTCAGATCTAGTACTTACATTTTTATACACTTACTACACAGTACCTCTGAATACCACAGAAGCATGTGAAAGCTTTAATCCTCTGTAACTCTGAATAATTTCTAGATCTGCTGTAGTGAAAAGTTATGAACCAGTCTCTACAAGGCACAAAGTTTCCAAATACAAACCTCTAGCCCTTTTCACTTCCACTCACCTGCAGCTTCTGTGTACTGCTCAGTATGATTCAATGCATCAGAGCCAATATAAAAATAAGGATGAAGCCCAGGGACTACAAATGTAACATTTCCAAAGTCCGTGGAACCTAGAAGCAGCATAGAAATTTTCTTAATGAACAAGTGTTAAAGAGCTTCGAAGGCTGTAAGAAAATATAGGAAAGATATCTCCAGCCTGTATCTAAAATGTAATATCCTTTACCCAAATACTAAATTAAAAGCATACTTAGTGAGTCATCCATACAGAACTCTCCATCACCAATATGTTTTCCCTAATTAGCAATCTTCAGATGCTGCTCTCCACTGTACTTATCAATAATCAGTTAATGGACTGCAAGGAAGATTTATCAGCATGTCCCTATTCCATTTACTGTTGAGTTTTTAACAAGCATCCCCTCATAGTAAGCTGTTAATTCAGAAACAATAAAAGCTACAAACCTTGTGAGTACCGGGTAGCTCAGCTATTTTCCTGCTACAGCCCACTTTTCACCAACACACAAATATTCAGCATTAGACAGGGGACTCTGAAGTAGGAACAATCTATCTTTAAACAAAACCAGATTGAGGACAACTATTTTTTTCCTGTGCCTTTTGCTTATTCTCAGTTATGGAAACCTTCAGCAGCACAAACACTCTTAAAATAACAAGATCAGACTAAACTCCAGACAGAGTGCTGGTACTTTGTAGACATAAAATTCTTAATAGCAATGGTGAAGATTTTAATGCTTTCATGCCTAGCTAGTGTTACATTAGCTACTGGTATCTCACAGTACTGCCTTTTCTAATGATTCCATCCAGAAGCAGTAGATCCTTCACAGTAAATTATCCAAGAGTTTGCAACTACTTCCCAAGTACCCTCCCCACCTGTTTTTTTCTACCCAAACAGTCAACCCACTCACTATTTGTTAAAAAGACATTTAGAAGCCAGAGAAATCAACATATCAATTACTGTGAAATCCAGATACCAAAGGAAGCATTGTTTCACAGTGGGGGAAAATAAGGATTACCAACTAAGATCTCATTTAACTTTTTTTCAGGCCAGTTAGAGGTGCAAGATTGTTTTTTTCTTTAGCAATGGCAGTACATAGTGACTGTTCTTAAGATTTGAAGTTATTTGTAACACATCAGGTAGCCTCCATATCACAATACTTTATGGAGAGAAGGTATCACTAATGCCTTCAGGATTCAGTAATGAAGTGATCGAAGGATATAAATTTTACTTGGAAACATGTATTTATTAAAAGCAAGTCCATAGAGCCTACAATATGTGATCAAAGAGGACAAGACTAGCTTGCTATTTGCTCTGCCTACAAGCTGAAGTGGCAACACTAGTCCAAAACCATGATCTTTTCCCACACTGAATTTGTGTGCATTTGGAGAAAACCCAACTCTTGGCACAGCAGCAAGTTATTTTAATTTTTAGTAGTCTACAGTACTGCTCCACTCTTCAGTCAGTCTGGAAAGACAAACCAGAAGTCTGGAAGTTCTGCCTACTCCAGACTAGGCCAAGAGTTCTAAATTTGCTTTTCTAAGTCCTAATACACATACTTCTGGAAAGACTGCTGGCCTTTTTCCCTGCTCTCACTCAGTAAACGCATTAAAAATTTCAGTGCATCCCAGCTCTCGGTCACATAATTCCACTTAAATTTATATCCATATCCAATCTACTACCAGTTTGCAAGGTATTTTTGCTGAATGTAAAGGATTTAAACTGGGTATTTTCTAGTAGGATGGGGAGCTTTCCAAGCCAAAATCCAGACAGCTTTTCATGAACATGAGACAGCCACATCTTTCCCTCTTTCAGAAAAAAATGTTACACCCTTTTGTGGTATTAACCTAGTGCCATGTTTAAAATGGCAATTACTCCAATGGGTTCCATACAAGCATTTGGATGTGTATGCTTGCTACAGATGTATGAATCGGAATTCCTTCTAGAGGCATAAATAACTGCACAATTATCAACACAATATATAGACTTGTGCGCTATCTTCAAAAGAAAGGTACTAGGGGCTCCAGCCTCTCCAAAATATACCCTGAAGCTGACACAGAAACCTCTTCAAGTCACTGAACATATAATGAAAATCGGTATACCACAAGCATGAATGGAGGGGAAAATGCAGAATATTCCAAGAAGCATTTATATATAGCCCCAAGCTTCAAAAGTGATATTTTCAAAACATAACTGGCTCCATAAGATCATCTATACCAGTCTTGTGTACAGGAAGCAAATGAAACCCATGAATGCTAAAAATACCAAAGTTATCACAAATGTGGGTACCTCAACTAAGGCATGCTAAACTAGGCCATCTACTTTGGGAGGTAATCATTACCCTGGAGCTGAGCCACTCTACCAGCAGGAGAACCAGGTTATGTCACCTGGACAAAGCTAACTCAGATTCACATTATCTCACACCATCCTGTCTGTGTGCCAAATGAGTGGAGTGTGCACAACGCACACAGAATGCAGTATGATTTGAAGGATTGAAGGAATTCTTTGTAACGCTTAGCTGCCTAGAGCGATACCTGTGAGCAGACCGATACTAATACCCATGTAGAGGTGGCAGCGAGTATGCTCATCTGTTAAGGACTTTTCTGCTGCACAGACATGGAGAAGCAACTGAGCTATCTTCCTTCCCTTTCAACAGAAGAAACTGATATCCTAAAAGAAAACATTGAAAACCATATGAAAACTAAACAGAAATAGAGGTCTTGAAAAAGATGAGACAAAACATTCAATCCCCCCCAAAAAGGGTAGCATACAAAATTCCACTCCTATGTCTCTAGAGACTGGTTTGTTATCACTCCTGAAGCCCCACTGCAAAAATTCAGAGCAGCAGCTGTGGAAAGAAAACTCAGTGAAGCCCACTGCAGTGTGAGATAAAAAAAGCAGTTGCTCAAGCACATTCTGACATTTGACAAGCAATTTAAGGACAGGACAGGCATATGGAGAGTTTCAGTTTAAGCAAGTTAAGAGTTAACATTTTGCATATCATGTAAGTTACATATGAAAGCACTATTACAATTAGGTCTCTGCACTAAGCTCATCAGAAGTCCTCTGAATGCAAAATCATGAGTATTCAGGATCTTCACCCTTAAACCAGTGTTTCAAAGGAAACTACTACCAGAGCTCCAAAAAAGATCATTAAAGTAAGCATTCTAAGGGACATTCCTCAGACCCTTTCTTAGGCTAAATGAGCAAAGTAGTAAACCTTACTTATACCACAAGGAAGAAAAAAGTTTATAGAGAACTCTGTCCCAAAACACCAAGATCTCGAATATATTCTGCATTTAGTATAGAGAAGATTAGTGCTGTAATGAAATCGAGTAACAACTTTTTACTGAGAACAATCTTTTCTTTCTAACCAGAGAGAAAAACCTTTGACATAAGTGGAGCAAAAATGTTTATATATATAGTTATGATCAGTACTGAAGGCTATAAAATATCATCAGCAGGTTAAGACTTGAACAGAGCTCCTGCAGAAAGACTCTGAAAAAAAACAAGTTATGAGTAATGAGAAACCCACCTGACTTTTCAAGAATTCACATTCCTAATACTTTAGCTTTGAGAGACCAAGAAAGTGACATAGTTTGAGATACAGTCAAGCCTCAGAAGTGAGCACCTACTTGAACGGCACCCTTCGGAAAACTAACCTGTTGAATTCATGAACTAAAGTTAGAGGCATAAAATTACCTGTTAATGGAAATAGGTTTAAATTAGGGTTACTGAGATGCTTAAACTTCCATTTAAAGTCTCTTCAAAAACTCCCTCTCAAATATTAGTCAGATGCTAGCAAATTTGTTTACATGTAAGCTTGGAAATATTATTAAGCAAGGTTCATGAAAATAAAGTCCAATCTCCATTCACAGCAAACTAGGATTCTGCATTTGAAAGCAACAGAATGGGCTGCAATTCATTACACATCCTCAATGTTCTCACAGACTGTTCTTCACTTTGCACCCTTCCACACCTCCCCCCAGCCAAGCTGTTTCGTATTTGAAATCTTTTCAAAAATATTAACAGAAAATTACTATTGTTGGGAAAACTTCCTAGTTTCTACAACAAATACAGAAACACAGGCCAGAGGTCTGACCCTTTTACAGAGCTTCAGCCTTCTAAGTTGACTTTTTCCTCTGATTAAGATATGTTTAAGCTAGCTCTATCCTATTCTTTAATACACTTAAGAGTTGATCAACTTAAGCTTAAATTGTAACAAAAAACACAGATGGAGTTACCTGACAAACCATTCAAGATACAGTCTTCAGATATAAATTCTATTCCAAGCTTCTTTCCATTCTCCTTGTAAACTTTCTGCAGGCTCTTATTTGGAAGCACATTGTAGTAATCATTTTCACCACCTTTTATTTCCACCTAGACAAAAGACTTGAGTTATTAGAAGTTTTTCTCCAACTCCAGCCAGTTTAATGAAAACAATTTAAAGACCAGAAAAAATAAGTACATATCAATACTTCAACTCCATGTCAAAACAGACATAAGTGCTAAGTTTCTTTCAGAAATTCAACATTCTGCCAAGTATTACCCTTGATCAAAACACACCTGGTGTTCCATCAACTTTGCACTAGACAGCCAAATTCCAGAAGCATGGATTTCATTGATATAATCTCCAAAAATAGGCAACACCTGTAACTGAGTAAAAGTTTCCACTGCAGGTACTATTAAACTGCAGAGAAATCAAGCTAGGCTTTCACCAAATTTACTATTGTTTAGAACACATCCAGTACTACAGCCCTACCCATAAATGACTTCACACCAGCAAGAAGTTTGAAAACAAATGTAAAAAACCCATACCAATGTCAAATTTTGAGAGATCTTAACTTTCTGAAATCCTTTTCTAGCTAGAATGGAGGGGCTATATGAGTAAACAGCATGAAATACCTCAAACAGACCTTAAATCTCACTCACATTCATGTACACCACACCTATTTGTTCTGATGAGCACTGACATTCTCTTCACAGCTGTATTAATCAAACCTGTGACTACAGAGTAGGTAGACCCATGTATTTTAGCAATACACTGCAAGGTACTCATATCGCTGGAACCAGCTACAGGAAACATTTCCATTTACTAAAAGCAAACAAAAATAAAATAAGACTGCTAACTGAATCACAGAATGGTTGAAGTTGGCAACCCGCTCTGGACATCATCTTGTTCAACTTCCCTCCTCAAGCAGAGTCATCTAGAGCTGGTTAGCCAGGACTGTATCAAGGCAGCTTTTGAATATCTCCAACGATGGAAATACTACAATCTCTCCAGGCAAACTCTGCTCCACTGCTCAGTCATCACAGTCTAAACATCAGGAAAAACCTTGGTCGCCATGAGGTGGGTAGAGCATTTGAGATAGGTTGAGGGATTTCATCCTTGGAGATACTCAGAAGACTACAGAGCACCAAGCAATCTGCTCTAACTTGTAGTGCTCCAAACGGAGGCTTAGACTAGATGATCTCCAGAAGTTTCTTCCAACCTAGATTCTTCTATGATGCTGTGTCATTCTATTTAAAAACCAAACCTTTCTTCCAGGGGACACAGCAACAAAATAACAAATAGTATATTCTGGCTAAACACCATGCAGACAAATGGTGTTAAGCCTCCATTCCCTATTCCAGCCTTATCTTCATATATTAAACACATGACCATGAATACATTCTTACTTTGCATCCTGTGGCCAGTGCTGCAGATCTGAAGCAGTTCTCAACCTTCTCGATCAGAACAGAAAGATCTTTCATTGAAGGGGCACGCAAGTAGAACTCCAGCTCAGTGTAAGAAGGAATGATGTTAGGTTTCACACCACCATTTTTTATTACACCTGCAGAAAGGGAAAAGTCATATTATCAGTGTTAACTACAACTGCTTGATCTTCAGCTCTGCCATGAAACAACTGCTCAAGAATTAAATACATACACAAAAACCAACACATCAGCCAGGCATGAAATACAAAGAATGTAAAAAATACAGTATATGGATAGTTTCTTCATCCCATCAGATTAAGTGGAACATGTATATTTTTCAGCACTATTTCATTACATTCTTTGGCTAGACATCTGTTATAAACCTTAAAGCCAAACTAGCATTTCTAATTAATGCCCTGAAATTCAATGCAGAGCCATAAAGCAAGATGGCTGCCACTGAAATAAGATTTTGTTATAAAGGCTATCTTGGATTACAACTTCTAAAGGTTTCCAATTTATTTTGCCAGTCTGGAGAGAAGCTGAGTAAGCTGCACTGTTCAACAATACCGGAGCAATGTGTGCATTACAGTCCACAGGAAGTTCATTAAATTCCTCGTACTAATTCTTTAGAAATATTGGAATGTATAATATAGGTTTTTATTCCAGAGTGAAGTTTGAGCTGAAACTACTCCCTCAATGAAACATGTGCCAAGTACATAGTTTCAATTATGTCAGAGCCTTAGTACCTAAATATTTCAACAATAAACATTGTAGACTTCAATTATACATTAGATTTCAATGCATTAACAGCTAGTTGCTTTCAACAGGGTGCTTGTTTCCCTAGCCTCCTACCCTCAATTTATATATGTGGAGTAAGATTTGTTTTCTGTAGAACCTGAGAAACTATCTACTTTAAATGGAAATACTGCTCAAAGCTACTGATGCATGTCACTGAAACCTGAAATGACAGCACTATCAGGAGGCAAATGGGCAACAAATCTTTTACTTCTGGTGCAGAAAACCTGTTAAGACTATGAACTCTCCCTCAAGTAAAACTTTTCACTCTCAAATAAAGTAAACAAAGTGCTGATTTAAACCACTATCAGTTCTAGTCCATAACAACAGGAACAGCACGGGAAAAGAACCAGCAGGCAATCGCCCAAGTTTGCAGGACACACACTGTAACATTTGCTCCAAACAAGTAGCTCAATAAGTAAATAACTTCCACTTGTAAACAGAACTCTAAATAGAGTCTTAAGAGTATGTTTACACTTAAATTTCAAAGCAGCTGCAATAAGGACTGGATAGATTATCTATCTTAAAAGTAGGCTGCCTGCACACAACTAGGAGCACCCAGTTTGCCCTTCTAGATGGAACTGTTTTGTTTTTTTTACAACCTGTTTAATACAACTTCTTAAACAGAAAAAGAATTCTACATTTGTGTATTTCAAGAGGGCAACGTTTACTCGTGAAGTATCAGACAAACTCAAACCAACAATATTCAGGTACATAAAAAATGGCTTAGAAATTCCAGACTTCCATAATGGAGATTATTTCAGTTTCTGTTAGTGCGTTAAAACTAATATTCTTAGGATCACTTCAGTCAGCCACTGCTGTTGCTACAAGTCTACAACATGAGATCTCCAACACACTGTTCTAAAAAAAGTATTCCTAAAATTGAATCTCATTCTGGCTGCTTATACTTTCCCAAAAGCATTTTAAGTATTTCCAGTTTGAAAACCAGGTTTATGACAGCAGATGTATCAACACAGTAATTTAAGTTTTGCTGTACTTCAGGAAGTGTTATTTCTAGGAGGCTTGTTTAGATACTTAACTTTTTGCCCACCTTATCCATGTAGCTTTTAGAAACTATGAAGAAAGTATTTAGGGGTTTATGCTTCGATTCAACAGAAGACTCAGGCACCTCCAACCTTAAACCTACAACACTCAGCTTTCACACACCAGAATTCATAATTAAGTACCCTGTTTCCTACAAAGCAACAGGATAGAGGCTATGCCTACAGTGTGAAATTCATTTGGGTACTGCTGCACAGCAAAACTGCAAACAATTAGGACTTCCAGACTCCATCCAGATATCGTAGAGAGAAATACACATATGTATTATACAGCACAAGCACTGAAAGGCATAATGATTAACTCAGAACTTCTGTATGTGTTTTCAGCTCATAACAAGTATTCCAAATAAACAATTCTACATTCAGAAGTCCTGCAGAAATGGCAAACTTTCTTAATTTCAATCTGGAAAGAAAGCTATGTTGGGTGCAGTAAGGGAAACCTGGGTTTAGAAATGAAGGGCAGCTTCCACGTCAGCTTCTGAAACTTTCTCACTGTACAAAAAGAAATGCATGAGGCTGAAGGAGTATAAGTGAAGCTTAATGGTTAACATGTTTAATTACAAAAGTGACTTTTCTAATCTGAAGTCTAGTAGATATTTAATATTAAATCCAGTGAACATCTAGTTGATTTGGCTACTAACTAAAACTACATGCTTCTACCATCATTTGGTTTTGTACTTCAGCAAATAAATCTCAATCCCTCTAAACCCCGACACTCCTCCAATAAATATCATCTAATTATTGGAATGCCTACTACAAAAAATCCTGCAATAAGTAACACTTTTTTGGAACCATTTAACCTTACACCTTCGCAAGAACATGTACGTTAATGAATTCAAGGCCATGTTCCAAAATAAATATAGCACTTTTTATTTTTCTTTATGAACTGCAACTTCCAAGTGCAAAGACTTAAAAATTGCCTAGCCTCTACCTAGGTACCACAGTCCTCTTTGGAATCCGACCTATAAGGCTATTTTCAGAAGTTAGTACTGGACACTGACATGATTTTAAAGGTGACAGAAAGCTATTTAAAAGAAACTGTGCTATTTCATAATACTTGAAGAGACTATAATAATTTAGTGCAATAATGCAATACTTTAAATTGTGAGATTTTGTAAGTTAGTATTTCAACAGCCTAAGCTCTTACTTGCTAGACATTAGATTTAATTAAGATCTCACCATGAACTCTCCAGGTCGGTTTCATTTGCTGTCTTAAAACAGACAGATTGTTGTATGCAAGAACAGCAGCATCTAATGCATTAACTCCTTCCCAAGGATAAGCAGCAGCATGAGAAGCTTTTCCATAGTATTTCACAGTCACACTAGGAAATAAAAGGCATTACTTATTTCTTTTCCATTCACTGAAAAAACCTCTAAAATAAAAAGTTCCTTTTGTTCAGAGAAATGTTTCAGTTTTGTGCAGAACACCACCAAACAATTTGCCTGGCACTACACTGGTGTAAACTTGAACTATCTCTGAATGCAGAAAATGCTTAAAGATTTCTAGAAAACCAATGAAACTGAACAATACCAAGAGCCAAACATGTAAAAGTTACCAGTAATACATGGCTATACAGTCTCTTCCTGAGAAGTACAGGCTTCACATACTAAATTCCTCCAACACTTTTTTTGATACTGCCTGACTGTTTTGAGACTTAAAGTTATTAACGTTCTTCTCAGAGGATAAAAAACCCTTTTCTCTGAATCAAAATTATAAGTTGCCTTAATTCTTGTCAAACATATGTATGTGTACAGTGTATAATACTGCAAAAGCACATTAATAACATCATATATCTATGTCTAAATAACAAAAGTCAAGGTCTAAAGTGTAGTAAAAGTAAAGCCTATTATAAAATACAAATTACTGTGCTCCATTAAAGATATTATTTCCCTATACACCTCAAAAAAGCTGATGGAAACAGATCTAATAATAAAGGCTATCCTCAAACTTCAGAGAAGTCAAAATACTGCACCTAAACATATGCAGTAACAATTTTCATGCTTTGCTTCATCTGAGGGCCATTTATATTAGCTCTACAATTTAATATTTCAAATTATATGAAAACTTCTTACATGAAAGGCAAATATTAAATACTGTTAACTATATGAAGTACTGCTATTTATCAAATACACAACTATTCATTTTTTGCCAGTAGCAGATTTTAACTAAATCTGTTTCTACTCAATACTCAGTCTTTCACATACAAAAAAATCCATCTTCAAGTTCAAAGAGTTCCACACAACTTGCCTCTTGCCAGAGAGGACCAGCCTAACTTGCTTGTATTGCACAAATGCCAACTTAGCCACTTATCCTGAGCTGACCCTCACTCTGAACCATGCAAAGAACAATACAATGGAGTGCACTGCTGCAACAAGAAACACCTCCTGCTACTGCCTACAACCCAAGCATGCCCTTTTCTATTTCCCCTCATCCTTCAAGACAACCATACATCTTACTCTGTAGAATATGATATATATTTAAAATTTATTATCATTATGAAACCCAGATAGAAAACTTATCCGTTAAAATCCCAAGTATTAGACTGCAATCCCTCAAATAAGGAAGAAATTCTTTACTGTTAGGGTGGTGAGGTACTGGAATGGGTTGCCCAGGGAGGTTGTGAATGCTCCATCCCTGGCAGTGTTCAAGACCAGATTGGATGAAGCCTTGGGTGATATGGTTTAGTGGGAGGTGTCCCTGCCCATTGCAGGGGGGTTGGAACTACATGATCCTAGGTCTTTTCCAATCCTAACTATTCTATGATTCTATGAAATCAACTCACAAAGGCAGTAGGACAGATCCCTAGATATTCTCCAATAAAAAAAAGGAGAGAACGTGGCAAAGTCAAGCAGAAAGTAACGTTGTGATTTTTTTTCCCATCCCAAGAAAAGTGTGTTTATTAAAAAAAAATTCTTTCAGCATTTCTTTTGTTGTACCTCTATTGCTGCACAAATGTCACATACTCTTAGAAAAACCCAACAGATTTTGGTGAAACCAAAACCACCTTAAGCCAGTCTAAGAGTATCAGCAGAAGAGTGTGGATCCTGTTTGACCAACAATAAATAGGCAGATTAAGTGAAGGATAAGTAAAAAAGAATCAGCAAATTTTGGCATGTATCCACCACAGTTATCCCACGGTGCTAATTTTACCTTAGGCACAAGCCAGCTTTCAGAGGCTGCAGATAGAGCAGTACTAGCAATTTAGTGATTAAATTCCTTGGAAGCAACTAGAGACCAATTACGTTATTGAAACAGCCCTTGTACCTCTCATAATTACATAAATCAGGACAAACTCAGTATTCCAAGCTTTTGGAAGTAGTAAGTTGTTTCACTCTGCACTTCAATTCCATGCTGCCTCCATATTCCAGTTTAAAGGTTATCCAGGACTCGCATCATACAGCAGAGTCCTTCTTCCATCACCTCTGAAGGGAGATTTTTCAATCTTATGTTATCAAACTTAAAAAGCTACTGCAAGAGTTGAAATGAACAGAAAGACAAAATTATCAATGAAAACTGCAATTTTTAAAATTATATAGACTTAGGGTGCAGTAACCAAAAAACAAGTTAGGATAACTCTTGGAAGAAGACTACAATAATCAGTTAAGACTCTTCAGAAACACGATGAAATATAACAGAGAGGTAGCTGGATAAGGAAGACTGAGTGTTCCTAACCTCATCTGTTTTACCATAGAAACTTAGCTGTAACAGAAGCACTTTCAAAACTGATTAAAATAAAATGCATACAGAGGACTACATGACTTGGTGATCCGGAAAGAAAGGAACTATTATCCAGGGGATCCCCTTCAGTTGCCTTTTTTTTTCCTTAACGGATGCGATAATAGAAGTTTAAACAGAAACACCCAGAAACATCAGAAGACTGGAACTTTGGAATACATGCAAGCTTATCCCAGTGCAGTCAGGGCCCTTTAACACTAAGCTGAACACTGCACTTGTGAAGAATGGCTCAAGAGTGTCCAGAACCCAGCTTCTTAGCTGACTGCAAACACTTAGCTCATCTGAAGGGCACTTGCAAGGTCTCCAGCCCTTTAAAGCTCAGTCCCTCCCAAAGCAGCTCCCTTACTGAAGCGAGAAAAGGCTAGTCACAAGCCCACCCTTTCCACCTGAACTTGTTCACTCACTCATGCTCAGCCACATCGGGCAGGTAAGCTGCGTTTTCTTGCGAGGGGTGCGCCATAAAAACCACATCCAGGCCATCAAACGCTCCAGCGTTTATCAGGTCTATTTTGCCTCCTCCTTGCTCTTCCGCAGGCGTGCCCAGCACCGTGATCTGCAGCACAAACGCAGAGTCAGGACTCGCCCGACCCACTGGGGCCGAGGTCGCAGCCTCCGCCCTCGGCGGGTCTCTCACCTGGACGGCGGTGGGCGCCGGCTGCGGCAGGCTCTCCAAGGCGGCCTTCAGCCCTAGCGCGGCGGCGGCTCCCACCTCGGCGATGAGGTTGTGGCCGCAGGCATGCCCGATGCCGGGCAACGCGTCGTACTCGCAGAGGAAGGCGACGCGGAGCGGGCGCGGGCCCTGTGTCTGGGGGGCGGCTGTGCCCCACTCTGCGCGGAAGGCCGTGCTCAGCTTGTAGCGGGGCTGCACGGCCCAGGCGGCGCCCGGCAGCTCCCCGTTGGAGAAGAAGCGGGTCATGGTGTCGTGCGCCTGGTGCTCCTCGTAGGCCAGCTCAGGCCGGCTCCAGATGTCGCGGCTCAGCGCGCTGAGCCGCTCCGCGTTCAGCTCCACGCTCTCGCATGCCCGCTGCTTCAGCGTCTCTAGCGCCGGCAGCACGGCGGCGGCGGGACCGCCCTGCGGCGGGTCCTGCGGCCTCATGAGGGAGCGGCGGGGCGGCCCCAGAGGCACCTGCCGGCCGCACAACCCTCCACTGCAACAGACCTGCCCGCCAACGTGAGCCGGTGCCGCCACGGCCCCTTTTATCGCCTCCTCCGAGCCGCGGTGCACGCTGGGAAACGTAGTTCGGTACCCCGGCAAAACCTGCAGCTGCGCCTTGTCAGAACTACCAGTCCCGGCGCACCCAGCGGGCGGCTCAGGGCGCGGGTGGCAGCCGTGGGACCGCTTCGTGCTGTCCTGTAACGGCAGTGTCAACACGCTCCTTGCACACGTGTGTTTACCTCAAAACAAACTGAATTCAGCCTGCACCTTGTGTGTTGTTTTCCGGAGATCGCATTCAAGTGTGAGATCGGTTTGAAAAGCAACACCCGGTTTTCTCCGTTATCTCCTTCGTTTTTTCAACTAGAAACCCTCTCTGCCTGGATTTTGTTTCCTCTTTTACGGGGTCGGTCTCCTCTTCCAACTGGCAGGTGACAGGACAAGAGCTAATGGCCTCAAGCTGCGCCGGGGGGCGTTAGATTGGATATCAGGAGAAACGTCTTCTCAAAGAGGGTGGTCAGGTATTGGAACAGGCTGCCCAGAGCAGTGCTGGAATCACGGTCCTCGGAAGTGCTCACAAGCCATGTAGATGAGGCTGTCAGTGACATGGTTCAGTGGCAGTCTTGGCAATGCTGGGAATGGTTGGACTTATCTTAAAGATCTTTTCCAACCTAGTGGATTCTATGATTTATTTAAGGACAGTAAAGCTGATGCCATCTGCAGCACTGCATGCACAGCCTGTGGAGTGATCGTCTGCACCATTCAAGTGCAGAAAGTTCAGCTCTCTAGTGAAGCGTTGGACTTGCTCCCCATATGCCACATGGCATGTGGGTGCATAGTTCTGTCCACAAAAGACCAAGCAGTAATCACCTGTGGTTTTTCTGACTTTCATGATGACATCCTGATGATCAGGTGCATGGTTTTGTGTTGTTTTCCTTCCCTGAAGCTGCTGTTAACAGGGCCTTTGTTTAAAATGTGCATGTATCACTAATGATGCTTTATCAGAACTTGAATGGATGTCAAGTGGAGTTTTTAGATACAAGCCATACAGCAGGAACCTTGCCTATCTAACCAGCCCATACCTGAAGTCAACAGGAAGAAAAGGACAAAATCTGATGTTTTCACCATATTTATGTAATTACCAGAAATTCACTTTTTTTTCATTTTAATCATGGTTTATCCACTATATCCTTTCCCCATGACTACTCTGTCAGCTAGAAGGTGCTTTGCTGTGCTGAACTGCAAGTTTCCCCCCTCCACAAAGGATGAGGGAAGTCCTTTCCTAGTGACACCCAAACCCTACAAGGCTCTCGGTCACTCCAAGCAGAGTTCAGGTTCCCATGCCTTATATTTGTCACAAGCTATTTTTACTCTTGTAACCCACTCCGGCAAGTATTGTGGTTGTGGCCTGTTCTTTCCTTCTACTCCAAATCCTTCCAAGTGGAATAAAGCCACCCACCTAAAAACCATGGGCTGAACTTTTCAACTACCATGTGGGTACATGCAGTTTTTATTTCCCAGCAGTTGTGGGAGCATTTACTCAGCAAAGGGGTCACATAATTCAGGTCTGTTTGCTCAGGGATTTCTAGGAGGCCCTTTGGAGCAAGTAAGGTATTCCTGAAGGTAGTGCCAGCATGCTTTAGGAACCTCTCTAAGCATGCATCAAACCCAACAACTTTTGGACTTATGGAAAGAGCCAGCTCCTGCCACAAGTTGTAGTGAGGAGGGGGGAAAAACAATGCACACATTTTTCTTCCTAAGTATCTGGCTCCCTGAGGCAGTACTGTTCATTATAGGGTTTTGTATTTCTTGCTCCTGCCTCTCCTGTACTTTTTGTGCAATCTCTACTCCGCATGATGCAAAGAATGCCCCATATGATGTAGCTTGTGATCTGAGAATTTAAAACAAGGGGCTTTTTGGCTGAGTTAGTTTTCTGCCAGATCACTGAAATGGCTTTGCATGGGGTTGGATGAGAGCAGTCAGCACAGCACACTGCAGAAGGCATGCCAACACGTGGCCAGGGTGACTGTGACATGAAGGGCAAAGCCAAAGTGGTTCTAGTCTAGGATGGGCTTAGGCTGCTTTATCATTATAGCTAAGGATGCTGAGTCTCAGAGCCATAGCTGAGCCTTAGCTAGTGGGCACAGGAACAGCAAGGCTTGGCCATGGAGCAAATTGCACTATGGCAGCTGCCTGCAAAAAACAGCTACTTGTCTGAAGGGCTGAAGAAGGAGCAGGGAGTGCTTAGGAATGCAGGCGTCTGAAAGTGAGACAGGCTTAGCTCTGGCTCATCCAGGGAAAATTTACCACTCATGGGGAGCAGCTAAATTACTTTTAGGGATTATGTTATCTGCTCACAGCTTCCTGTTCTCTTTTCCAACCAAGACATCTCAGTTAATCAGAGGGTTGAATTACTCGTGTGACCACAGTCTTAATTGCTTAATGAAACTAACTTTTAGGATATACTCTCAACCCTTTTTGTCTGCCATGAGGATTTGTGAAGCATGTATTAGTAAGACATCTAATAATTAAAAATACCAATATATTAGAAAGCGTCACTGTCATGGTTTTTCTCCAGGCACCAGTATTTCAATATTTTATGCCCATTTGAAAATTCACTGAATGCTACCAGTAGGAAAAAAAAAATCACTTATGTTCAGTATCTTACTTTTCTATAGGTTGTGCCTGGGTTATGATTATGAGATTGTTGTGTTATAGTCAGTCTAAATTATAAGTATACAAAATGCAAAGCATATACCCAAAACATGTTGTTCTCATCTACTAGATATAAGAAAGAAAGAAAAAAAAAATAATAATGCATTTTTAAAAAAAACAAGGTCACAAATACTATGCTGGTATTTTAATTGTGCCAAACAAATCACAATGCAGTATTAGACTGTTAAAAATACTGTTCCTATATAGGGTAAATACTATTCAGACAACATCATGATTCTTTGGGAAAAGCAGGAATTGTGCATATGTTTATTTGTAAGTAAACAAGAACAAGCTTCACAGATGCTAATTCAATTCATATTCCTGGAATCAAGCTGTAAACAAATGCTTGTATTTTTGTTTTAGAGGGTGGATGAGGTTTGGTAGCTTTCCATTGGTCTAAAAGAAGGAACATCTGTTGTGGCCATAAAAAACTTGATGATCAAGTTTACCACATCCCACATTAGCAACATTAGGTATTTATGTTGAAATCCGGATCAGACTGAACTCGGTGAAAGTTTTACTGTTAAACTCATGGTGGTCTGGATTTTAAGCCGAAATCCCAAGCTTTAAAAACAATAGCACAATGAGTATTAAAACAAAAAGTGGGCTGTTGCTCTGTGTGGGAGCTATATACTGGCCTGCCTAAAACAGCAGTCCAGTCTGGTTTACAGATAGCTTTATATTAGGAAGTATGTATCCAGATATATAATGTTACAGAAGTGGATTGTATGTTTAGAAAGAAAATGTGATAAGGGCTTCTTTGGTCAGATTACAATATCAATATCATCACAGAACAGAAGAATTGTAAAGATTTCAGGAAGAGAAATGGCTTAAGTCACTGTCTTCTTTAACCATTAATGGATCGAGGATGCCACTGTCTTGTACATTTCTTATAAAGGGAAAAGAAATGCAGAATGGATGGATTCAGAAAAGCAAAAGCTTTCTCCCTATAGACAAACTGTTCCCACCACTTAACAGTTAATCATAGTGTGGGCAAAATTTTGTTGTTGTCTGGAGCAGACTGAGTCAGAAAATAGGAGCTTAATGTTCCCTTTAGATTTGGTTACATCATGTAGAAAACTTGGAATTAAATCTGAGTTTCTTCACACAGAATGTTTATTTCTCAGGACTTTTTCCATCTTCCTTTTCTTGACACCTATGTGTTAGCTATTTGACTTAGTGGTTAAGACCTCAACATTTGTCCAAATGCTGTGAACCTGTAACCCAAAAGGGCAAGGTAAAAGCCATACTTATTGCTCAGATACATTAACTGAGAAGGCAACTGTGGCTATTTGAGACACCACTGCCCCCAGTTCTTTGTACCTGCCAAAGTTGCCTGCCCCAGTTGTCATGGCAGAGAGGTGAGCGCCTCTGAGCTGTTTCAGTGTAAAGTCCAAGAGCTTAACTAAAGCTGCCCTAACCCCCCTTAGCATTTTATGCTTTAAACACTGGGCTTTCTCCTGAAGCAGCTTAGAATTATCTGTGCTTTCAGTCTGCTGACTCCACGAGGTGGGTGGCATCCTCTGGGAGAGAGGCAGTAATATTTTAAACCGACAAGAGTTATTTTCAAAACAATCACTTTCATGCGCCATTACCCACAGAGGCTGGTACAAGCTTTGCTGGCTCTAGACTGGTTGAACAAAACAGTGCTTTTCTATCTGGAGCAGATTTTCATCTGTGCTCTGAAAGCTGCAAGAATGCAAAGAGGGCTCAGTTGTATTTTTGCCCCTTTCTTTTTTTTGTAATTTTAACAAGAAACATCAGTTATCTCCAAGAAAAGACTGAAAATTGCCAGATTTAAGCATTGCCAATTAGGGCAAGTAGCTGTTTGAAAGACAGGGCTAGATAAACTTGCATTTCTTTCTTTGGTTTGGCTCTCTGAAGAGTTACATAAAACTTACCAGCTATTATGGGCCTCCATGAAGTTTGTACAGCAGAATGCAAACAGAGAATTAAGTCTCTGGTGTTACTGATATCCAAAACTCTTAACATGCAAAACTTACTGCCTGCTTGCTTTCCCTTTGATACTCAGACTTCTTTAGATGCAAGAAAAGCATCAAGTATAGGACATCATATCTTGGAGAAAAATGCCTTGAACCCCTCCCATTCCTCTAATACAGAAATTCTGGCTCAACTATGCCTCTTTATTTCTACACCATTAAATTTACATGTGTATTTTAATCTCTAATATGGTCATGTATTTCACATTAGACTATAGGTCAATTATTATATTTGTATCATTTCTTTAGTAATAGCATCATTGTGGTCATAATGTTATCCCAGCTTGAAAAGATTCATGCTGAAAATGGCCTGATCACATAGATGTCCCATCAAGACACTTGATGCTAAACCAGCTCCATTACTGACACTACGAGCCTTTTTCTGTTATATTTATTTAATTGTTGTATTATTGTTATATTATATTTGGTTGTGTCTTATATGTCTACTTCCTTCCTCCCTCTAAAAGGCAGATTTTGCTCACTTAAAGTCAGGTAAATTCAGCAATTGATTTCATAGCATGACTTCTTAACTGGGCAATAAACACAAATAGCCCAGAGTGAAAGGAAAAAGTGCTCATAAGATACAAAAAGCTTAAGTCTCTATTGATGCCAGCTCCTCTCTACAGCCCAAGCAATAAGCTAACTCCCCTTTGGGAAGGACAGGAGCATGCATATGAACATTTATGGCTGGCTTTCCTGCTGTGCATTTGCTGGCTGACTCATAGACCACTTGTGCTGTGGGCAGCACGGAAGACAAAGGCACGGAAGACAGGCAGGTGTACACTGCTCAAAAACTGCAGGCTGTTTGCCCATCATTACTAACTTCCCCCCCATTGCCCGTAAAAGAGTTAATAGATCTCTATATTCATGAGACCAAGTATTCCCCCTGTTAAATGTTTAAAGAGCTAAAGAGAAAGTAGAAAACTGTAACACAAATCTCTATGCATTTAACTGCTCCTCTGCCAATTTTAAAAGTGGTTGATAATATTTTCAGTATTTATGACAATGTAAATATAACTGAGAAATGAAAAGTAGATTCTGATAATGAAAAAAACAAAATTATCTTTCCTGATGTTCAAATGCCCCTTTACTAATATATGTATGCCACTAGTTATGTACAATGCCATCATATGCTGTTGGAAATAAATGCTATTGATTCAAACACAACCACAGCCAGGCCACAACTCTTTTATTCTCTTGGAAAAAGAAAGTATTTTTCAGTTCTTACAGATCTTTATTTTGAATCCATTCAGTCTGTGAAGTATAACGGCTCTTTGTTTGTAGACAGTATCTATCTGTGGGTAAGACAGATGGAAGATGACCACGCAATTCAAACAATTCAATATTACATTTTTCTATTGTCAAATTTCAATTTAACTATAGATGGAGATTTTCATCTCATTAAAAAGTATGTGAAAGCCTCTAGTTTGTTCCATATGAGTAACTATTTTGCAGATAGACATCAAAATTATGATGTATTTACAATCCACAAGAATCTTAAACGGATTACTTCTGTTAGGCCTCACAAATTACTATTAAGTACTTTCTCATGGATTTAGTGGTACTGAGGAGCTATTGAGACAGTAAACCAGCAGCTTGCTGTGTCTAATTGCAAATCTCTTTACCCACAAAGCTTTTTTGTTATTAATTTTTTTAAAACTGCAGTATGATATATTGCATAATCATAAATACACTTGTATTAAGTGTTGACATTTTCCATAATACCCAGGGAAATTACATTAAAAAGAGTCATTATTTTTGCTCCCATTATTGAGCAGATTTGTACCAATCATGCAAATACAAACACAACAAGCCTTACGGGTATTCATTAATAATGATTATTTGCCTGGGATATTAATTTCAAAATAAACATTTGCAAACCCATATTTTATCTATTCACAATGGGAATATATAAAGCAATAACACACTGGCAATAGCCGTTATAACACACAATGATTTTTTAGTCTTTATTTAACTTATGTGGTATCATACCCTTAAGTAAACTCAGAGTATATTTGCATTAACCACATGTACTCCTGGGTTTCCTGATGACAAGAAGAGGCTTACGAGTATAGTGAATTTGCAGATTTGTTTGAGTTTATATCAGAACACAGTAATCACTGTGAAATGGAACCAGTATGGTTTTTTATTTTCTTAAATCTAAGGAAACTAGGACATCCAGTAGTATATCCAGAAAGCTGTGAACAAGTACTGAAACCCACAAACAGCTGTGGTCAAACTGTATTACTGAACAAGCTAGTCCAATCCATTTTGGTTTCAACTAATGCTTAAAATGATTTTGAGGTGAAGTCATGCATTGCACAGTGACATCTGGCAAACCTGGGTAATGTGTTCTAGTTGTTTCTAGTTCAAGACAGCTTGACCTTTAGTTACCCTAGCCTGTTTGTTGCTGCCTAGAGTTAAGCTACTTTGGCTTTAAGCATATCGTAGAGACCCTGAGTTGTAATTTGTTCAAGTACCTCATAACCTTCTTACCTTTTCTTAGTTTATTTTAAATCTCAGGTTTGGTCTGTGCAATTACACTTTCTAGAGATTTGACTCTCCTACTGTCAGAAATCTTTTCGTGAGACATGAGACAAAAGTGGTTCAACATTAGCAGGTGGAAGATGGTTATACCTCAAAGAGCATCCTGGTAGTAGCAAGGTGGCCAGGGCCAGTTCCTGTAATTAACAAGTGCATCTCCTACATTCTCATGCACAATGTTCATGCACCAACAGATACTTGTGTGCTCTATAGTATATTTTATGTATGTTATGTATCACATGTGACCTCCCTTCTCCTAAGCATGCTGCTTACTCTATCACATACCAAAGGCACTTGTTAGGACTTGTGTGTGATGCCAGGGAATGCATCCCTTATTCACCCATGTGGAGATGCACCTTTCCAGAAATCTGCCTGTGAATGTCATCACTTGAAGTCAAGAGCACTATTAAAAGAATATAATAAAAATCATCATTGCATTATGTGGGTAATCCATACTGAATAGGCATGTTGGAAAGAGCTGAGGGCGCTGTGCAAGGAAGTTAGACTTCTGTGGACATGAGATGCTCTTTATGCTCACATCAGAGAGCAAGAGAAGCAAATTTAACTGGAGACTGACAAGACCCATGATATACCTGTCGGGGACTGATCACTTCCCTCAGCTTTCAACAAGGCTGCTGGAGAAGCAGTAGGCAGACAGACACAGTCGCCTCTTTGATGAGCACAGTGTTGCCCAGGATTCACCATCAGCAAAAACGTTGCACCCTTCTTGTTGCATTCCCTCCCCACTCAGTTATGCTCTCGTATATTACTCCAAGACCTGCACTCAGTTGCTAAAAACATTACCAAGACCAGGTTGGATGAAGCCTTGGGTGGCATGGTTTAGTGTGAAGTGTCCCTGCCTATGGCAGGGGGGTTGGAACTAGATTATCTTGAGGTCCTTTCCAATCCTGACTATTCTATGATTCTATGATTGAATGAGCTCTGGTGATTAGTAGTCTCACTACATGGAGCAGCTAAGTAGAGCAAAAGTGCATTAAAAATATACATTAAACTGCAGGACACCATAGGGAATCTGGAAAATTCTGTGGCTTTTAAGTGTAAACAGATGGCACAGAGTGACCTACTTTGGAATAAATAAAGACAGAAAGAGAGGCTAAAGTTGCTGTGGTGAGGATTGCCTGTGCTGCTACAGGGAAGCTGCAGTGGCTATGGGGCTGACAATGGGGAGTTTGGAGGCTGCCAGCTGACTTCACAGCCCAGGCATCATTAGTATGTGCTGGCTGTTCTGCAGCCTACTCTATATGTGCCGGTAATATTAATCTGGGTTCCCTAGCAGCAGGTGCCTCTCTAGCATGATTACTTAGCAGATTGGCAGAAAGTCCAAGGTTTGAGTGACTTGAAAGAACAAAATGAAATCTCCAACCCAAGCAATATCTTTGCTGCAGTCAGGCTGGGTATTGATTGTACAGTATCACTTTTTACTTTTAATAGATGCTTAAGAATAAATGACTTCATTCTCCAAAGAGAAAAAAACAAAACAGTCCAGTACTTTCGATCGGCACCACAGACATAAAAGTAATTGTCAGATTTTTCTACTCTCCTCTTACAGTTGCTGTAAGGTATACACCTTGTATTAGTACTACTGCCAGTTTCAATGGGAAAATCTCTAAAATGTGTTATTCCTACATCAAGCATCCTCACTTTTCTCACCAGCTGTTTTGTAAATTCCATCTATTGTCACTATCATATCTGGCCTTTTCCAGAGCTTTCCTTAAACAAAGAGCACATAAACCCTTCCAAAAGCATAAAGGAAAATTTAACTTGGATAAAATGGGATACTGTGAAACACTGTGTAGGGACAGGTCAGGTACTTTACTGAGCTCTGCTTGTTGTGTAAAATGGTTGTGAAACTCAGTACCAGCATGTATCCACTTGATTTTATGGACAGTTAGTGCAAAACTGCTGTTCCCACCTGGCAAGCAAAATGAGTTATCTTAAATCTGCTGAGCATCCTGTTTGTGAAACAATATAAGAAATTAATTATCCACTATAGATCACTTGCTTATTTTCATCTGTTCAAATTCTTACAATCTAAATCCATATAAACATCCAGTTCAATTATGTGTACAGAGTATGTGCTTGGCTGCCTGTGTGTAATACAAGGATATACTTTCCCACAAATCTGGGACAAATCCTCCCAAGGGACACTAGGCTAAATATCAGCTTGTTTTGAGATGGCAATTGCAGAATTAAAACACTTCATATAAGATCCGTTGCGATTTTGTTAAATCCTACTGCTCATTCTTAAACATTTTATATCTTTCAGACCTTTTAGCTCAACATGCAGAAAACAGGGAAAGGTTGATGTCAAAGCTTTCCCAAACCGTTAGCATTATGGAGCTATATTTAGTCTCCCTGACAGGGAAAATCCTGTATGATAAGAAGATGTTGAAGGCACTCAGTCATCCAAGCCTCTGCCAGGCTCCATTTCAGATGATCAGAACTGGCTTTGAGTAACCTGTAGCTGACTGCTGTGAATAGGAGGACGGACTGGAGGACTTCTGAGGTCCCTTCCAGCTTGAATTACCTCATGGTCAGTATCCAGAGTCAGTTCTTAGACCTTATAGTGACATTTTTCTGAAAGTCACTGTGTATGGTGTGCCTTTTTTACACTTGCTTCCTCTTGGAAATGCCTCTCTGAGCCCTTTGAATGCTCCCTCATGGGTACTGCAGAAGCCCTTCTGTCCGGACAGTAGATTTACACTCTGTCAAGTGGCCAGGGCAGGAGACCTGTCTGGACATGAGGTAGAGATCCCAGAGTAAGGGGGAATTTATCTCATTCAGCATTGTAAGGGATTAAATCATTAACAAAGCTTTATTTAGCTTTATGGCTAAGATGGCCCCAAATTTTCATCTGTTACCTATATATCTATCTCCTTTGCTTTTATCTCCTGCAGGTTCTGTGCTTATACAGGAATATTCTATTTGCATGCAGGATGTAAAAAAGGCCTTATGAAATTACTGTGAGCAAAGGCCTTGATTCACAAAAATATGTTGGTACCTAATTTATTCTGGAAAGAAATTGGGGGCAATGCAGTCCCTTACATGTTTTTTTTACATTTACTCCACTGATGATATCACTCAACTCACAGCAATATTTTTTATTCTTACCACAACTGATTTTGTAGCACAAATCCAGAGATGTCAGACTGCAGAAATTTGAATGCAAAGAAACTATTGTTAAATATGAAAAATAGTGTTTTGTGGTAGATAGATATGAGTCCAAGCAACTTAAACTTCAATAGGTTGCAAAATGGAAAGTGATAAATATGAACACTGTTCCACAGTCAACAAGATAGCTCAAAGATACATGCCTAAGATGTAATTTCTGCAATTAAAACCACTGTAGCTTTACTGAAGAAGTGCTGTAATAATACTGTGTCTGTTTTGTCTGTCAGATATTAGAAAACACTCTCACAAGCAGTCTCAGTCCCACTCCAGATAACTTCCAAGATGCTGTAGATCTACAGGGTGATCAAAGACAAAGTCACAGTCCGAGTCATTAAGGGAAAGATCAAAGTATGCGAAAAAAACAGGGTCAAGCTCCTAACAATGGTCCTTC
Organism: Melopsittacus undulatus; assembly: GCF_012275295.1. Classification (NCBI taxonomy): domain Eukaryota; kingdom Metazoa; phylum Chordata; class Aves; order Psittaciformes; family Psittaculidae; genus Melopsittacus; species Melopsittacus undulatus. The sequence goes on along the minus strand of NC_047529.1, from coordinate 50,618,249 downwards.
TGTTCAGGAACAAAATATTTTCTTCTTCAGCACTGAGACCTCCATCCCAGTCTCCCCAGAGGAGCACACTGACATTCGAAGTAAAGCACGATGTAAGGAAATGTAACAGCATCAAAATTCTCTCTTATGCTCCAGCTCTCAGAGTTTCTGTCATGGAAGTGGTTATTGCTTGGCATTTGAAAATGACTGACACCCATTTAAAATACTTAAATTTCTCAGGAGGATAAAACATAATGGATTATAAAGTTGTTTGAGACTTAGTAACCTTATGATAACCCATTTGCTGTCTTTAATACAATGAAGAATCTCACTGATATTTGGTATTTCATTTGAAGGGTATGTCCTCAGAGCTCTAAATTTGGACTTACATTTAAATCTGTCTGCTGGCAAGAGAAAATTTAGCCTGACACAGTGGTACTACAAGAACTCCGTTAAGACTGTTCATGTGAGGAATCAGAGTACAAAGAGAACTTCAGTTTCCAATGTACCTAAATGATGTTCAAGTGTCCGTGACATAGAAGTGATGTCACGAGTGCCTCCAGAACTATCAGAAACCTATCAAAAGCTTTGGCAATTCAAAAGAATATCAAACTTGGCAAAAGGTCAGCGTGATCCATGCTCTGAACTTCATTTAGCCCATCCGGGTTAGATGAACAGTCAGGCTAGTTTCACAAGGTATTGTTAAAAACCTTGTGTTGAGCACACTGAAAGGTGACACACAGGTAAAACACATTATCCATATGGCATCTCATATAAAAATGCTATTTAAAAAAGTAAATAAAAGATGTATTTAGGCAAATAAAGTAATATTTTGCTGCAATGAAACCTTGCATGTACCTGAACTCGTCGCTGTTACATATTGCTGAATGGTGTCTTCATTATATTATAACTGTATTTTGAAAGTATGTTGCATTAGAAGGCAGATATCTACACCTTGGAAAAGAATGTGTCACAGTAGCAGGTTTTATACTTAACCTCACCTTGGTTTTGGCCAAATGGATAATTTTTTTTTTTTTAAATAAGGAGCATTGGATCATTCTTCACTTAAAAGTATTAAGGAAATTTTCATGATTGTTGAGGGTGAGGTTAGAAAGAGGTATCTAACTTCTAGACCCTCAATTTATGGCATATTCGACACTGTTTATCCTATGATAAAAACACAGGATGGAGAGTGACAATATACAGTTTTACTTGTAGTTACTGCAATTTCCTCCAAAGTTCATAAGTTCACAGTAGGAATTATGTTCTTCTGTATTTTTAAAACCCCAGGGACACAGTAATTAATATGTCATAAGTCTGTGTTTTACACTGTCTGCCAAAAGTGCACTGGATGTTTCCTTTTAGAAACAGAGGTTTCCTGTCTAATCCTTTTGTCTTCCATCTGCCTTTTTGGTAAAACACAAGATGAAGAAAACCCAAAACATCAACTGTTTTCTTCTGTTTTTTTTTTCCTTGATTGCTGTCTTTTCAGTGTTCTAATGCAACGGTACAACAATAATCCAACAATATTTTCTCCTACTAAATGACAGTCTGATGTTCACTTAAAATAAGTGTATTACACTGAACACAAATACAGACTGAAGCTGCTGCTGGCTCTATTTGCCATCTGCACAGCCTTTCCCTAGTCTGCCTGATAACATCCCAGAGGTTATTCTGACTCACTAGGATCTCACAAAGCCTCTGCCCAACACAGGTATCAGCAACAACAAGTATTAGCAGTGGATGTCAACTCAATGAAGCAGCAGAGTAAAGCAGATAGAAAATTTTTAAGGGTGGTTCTGTCTGCCTGTGAACTAATGACAAATAAATACAGGGAAGGATTCATTTAATCAGTTTACATAACTCAGTTAAAAGTAACTTGCATTAGGACCTCACCAGGAATTACTTTGTGATTATACCCTCCAGGACCCTTATATAAGCATGGGTTCTGGGAAAGGCAGTAATGAGGATTGATGCTCCCAAAACAGGTCCTTTGTGTGCCACACCTGCGAAATCCCAAAGCAAGCCACTAGAGGGAACTCAGCCTGTGACCTACGGGGCCCTGGCACTGGATTTTCCCTACTACTCACACGGACCTTTAAGTTATATGCATATGCGTACTTAAAGCTATATGCATATGCTTTCAAGAAACCTGCCACAGTATCTCCATCTGTTAAAGCAAATGTACCAGTGTTCTTCTGTCTCACATATGCACATGATGCATTTAATCCTTTATATTACTAGTAATGTAGTTTTTTAACTTTTAATTATTTTCTTTCCTCATAATTTCTTTGTCTGTGTGGTGTCAACACTCTCTGGAAGTGAACCAAAAAATTACCTAATGTGCTTCTGGTTACTAGTGGGTGTGTAGAACACATTCCTTGCATTTCTGGAGAGGAAGGGACTTGGGAGTAGGAAATTGAGGAAGGGTGGAGACTTCCTAGAGATCCTTAGAAGGTGAGGTCAAGGAAGCTGGATGGAACTGAGGAAGACAATCCTGAGAAAGATTTCTAAGTGAGCAAAGAGTTCCTTCTTTTGGTCATCATGTACGGTTTTCTGCGCCTTCACCTTGTTCAGTATCTTACATCTGTGCAGAGGGAAAGCACCAGCTTCACGGTCCTCAGGGCTCAGCCCACACAGCCATCTCAGTAATGTTAAATGTAAGTGAAGCTCTTCCTAAGAAAAATGTGACTAAGCTGGCATTTGGATCAAGACTGCAAGATTGGATTAAAATTACTTTTACCCTTCCCCCACATTTTCACATTGTGTCACCACAGTATTTGAAAAGTAGGGCATGTTTGTGTTAAAAATGGTATAAAAATGCAACAGTTTGGAAGAGAGCAAGTAATAGCAAGCTGTAATAGCAATACAGATTCTCTCTCTAGTGTTGCCACAGGGGGAAGGAATAAAAACAGGCTGTCTTGCCTGTACATAAGTTTCTGTTTCATCTCAGGGATATTTAGGTGTGGAGGTTGCCTTCCCGCTGGGTGCTACTTTTGGGGCAGTGGAGGGAAAAACCCCTTTTGTTGGAAGGCTGCTTTGTCTGAATGCTCTGAAATACACTGAGATGTTGCCATTGATTTTGGCACGTTTCACAGGATTACAGAGGATGGTGACTGTGTGATCCAGATGGGGGGGGGGGGGTGTTTGTCACCAGAACTGGGAGTTCTCACCTGGCCACTCTCTTCACCCCAACACTTCCTAAAGGCAGGAATTTCAGTGAGTCCTGTGTGGACAATGTAATGGCACCTATGTTGCCATTTCCTCATTATGGAAGTTAAGTCGCAGCAAAAAGTCATATGCCTGCTGTTGAATAAGATCTCAATTATTATAAATTTGAAATTCTGCCCTTAGCAAAAATGGGAGAAAACTGTAGGTTCCACGTTAAAGCTTTTAGGGCATTTTCTTAAGAAGGACTGTCTGGTGGTAGAGAGAGACTGAGACACTCATAAACTTCACCTTCTGTCCTGCTATAGGAAGATCCTCTTTCTTGGGAAAGACTCTCTGTCTTCCAGGATCTAATGAGAGCCAAAAGATGAAGCAAATGTAAATTCAAGAGGCTATGAGGATACAGTGCATGCGCATGGCCCCCTTGGCCAACTGCTGGCTGCAGCATGTTTGCTCAGCAATGGAGAGCAGCAGCCAACAAGCAGAAACTCTTTACCATCCGCCTTCCCCACTGCTGCCTGTGGGGAGAGGACAGAGAGGATGAACTGAAAATGACAGTGGTGTGTATAGGTTATATATTATATCAAAGGGTCAAAAGCAGGCGTGGAGAAAAGTGTAACAGTCATCTTTCACGTGCAAATTACTAAAGCTAATATGTAATGAAACTGAACACAACACAGAACCTAAATGCAGCCTGATTTATCTCACCAGCCCTATCAAATACCAAACATTTCAAAGCAAAACATTATATTAATTCCATTTTACATACTACACACTGAGATGAGGAAGACTTGCAGATCACACAGCAACCATGTCTACTAGGAAAGGGAAAACCTGGCTGGAGCTCCAGAACCTGTGGTTCTCTTCCTGGGTTAGTGAAGTGCCTGCTGAGTGATCTTAAGCAAGCTAATTCACTTCTGTATGCCTGTTTTTCCAGCTGTAAAACATAAAAACTGCAATAATTCACATACATACTTTACCTGACCACTTCTAAAAACCTGTGGAAACCTGAGAGTAGTAAGCACTTGTACAGCATTTGGTGATACCTAAAGCAGTGCTAGCCATTAGGAATGCTGTGCCAAGGTGCAGTTCCTCGTAATGAATAATAGGTACCCATCAGACAGACAAAAAGTCAGTTACAAGACTTGTCAGCTCATTCTGTCTTTCCCCAGATGGTCTCAGTCAAGAACTTGTAGCAAATTGCATTTTATCTAGTCATTACTATTCCCTAAATTTGCAGCAACATCATATACTTAGGGAGATAATTTTTTCTTGCAGTTTCATTCCTTCCCACACAATTAAATGGTGACATCTATGCTGCTTCTCTCTTACCTCTAAGTTGACCTTGTTTTTCAGGTTTTTTTCCTACCTGTCTCATCAATTATTTTTATCTTATCACTCCTAGTACAGGACATAAAAATGTATCAGCACTTTCTTCAGTGGTGGCATAAAAAGCATGCCTCAAATTTGGACAAGGTCTATCAATCTACTACTCCATTAATTCCTACAATGACCTGTTGATATTCTAAATATGACAACATGCAAGTTCTGAATATTCTGATGCTAGGAATGCAACTTACAAAAGACACATTTATATTTATATATATATATAATAAAATTACAGATTTCAAGCTGTAAAGGCTAACTTTATTTTTTCTCATGCAGCTATGCCACCAGGCAGTAAAGAACAGATCGAGGTGATGAGAAAAAACGAGAAAGGCCTGACTCTATATACTAAGCTGTTTACTGAATGAAGCTCTATGTCTTGTTTCAGGGAAGAAACAACAAAGTAAATTGTATTTTGATGGCCACTGCCATCACCACTTACAAAAATATTTGCATATTAAGGCTCATAGACGTACCTGATTAAAGCACAGTGCTTCATTAAAGGAGTAAATGACATCTTTCATAGGAATCACATCTCCTCAGAACTTTGTGCTTCTTGACATTACACCACTTCCTGAAAGACATACAGCCATACACTGAGCTACAACTACAGACTTAGCAAAGTCCTATAAATACAAGAAAAGTCCTTGATCCCCAAACAGGTACAAATTACAGAAATCACACCGGTTTGCTCACCAGTGCCAAACTACAGCATAAGTACACATAACCAGTGTGGTTCTTGAACTGAAGACAAGGGCTTATGAACTACTTGAGACTAAGTGACCGCATCTGCCACGCACAAGCCTGAGTATGTGTAACTTGTAGTAACGTCACCCAACTAATGTTAAACAGAAGCACCAATGCGGTCAGGGCTTTGTAACATCTAAAGGCCTGCTTCCTGGGGGTTGAACAAATGAAATTTTATCACCTCATGGAAAAAAAAAGGGTAGAAAGGAATGCTGGCTTCAACACAGGCAAACACCTCTGCTAGGGCATATTCGCTGTGCAAATTAATTCCTCAGGGTTTTTTTCCAAATTCAGCTGAATTCTTGGCCTTCCTGTCTTCACTTTGATAACATTCTTCTGTATCCTCAATGCAAAACAAAAAAGTTCTCTACACTGCTGATAACTTTCTGTTGCTCAGCTTCAGTAGTTAGGTTGTTTTATTGGATAATTTATTTCTCCTTAATTGATGGATGTTCCCTTTATTAATCTTTTCTACTGAACCAGCAGCTAAGTATTTCCTGCTACCAAAAATATCTCACACTGTGGCTCCTGTTCTACAAGGTATCAGCAAACTTTCACAGTAAATGTTAACATTTTACAATCTTTATGGCAGAGGGGTTGGAACTAGATGATCTCGAGGTCCTTTCCAATCCTAACTATTCTATGATTCATCTTTAACTTGCTTACTTTCTAGCCTCTTTAGGGTAAGGACAAGCTTATTCGTAACATTAAAACTTCTTAGAAATTACAACAGAAGATATTTCCTCTTTAACAGTTCAGACAGACACATGATACGAAAAAAATCTAAAGAATGCATTTTGAAATCAACATTCAAAGAGTACAAGAAGTTGTGGAAGAAAATAAGCAATGTGTTTAACTGCATGATGGAAGTGGTAAGACTTTCTATGCAGAAATAAGGGTAAACTTATTTCTAAAATGACAAAGAAAACCAATCTGTAATCTTTAAGATTAATATAATCTGTAGGTTTCATATTTGATCTTAAGACTGAATAAAACAGGAAAAAACATATCCCGAAGTGTGGCAGATATCAAATGCTTTATAATGTAAAAGCTTAAACAGTAGCCCCTGAAAATAACGACAACTGCTTAAAATGATGAAACAAAATTCAATTTTTGGAAAAATTCACCACCTCATACACAGACTAGTCAAGAATTTAGCAGCATCTCTCAGGAGATTCTGGCATAATGGAGCTCAAATGCACATGGGATTTCTAGCTCCTGCTGCACTGGGAAGCAGAAGCATCTCAGCTTTAGTGGAGCACCAAGCCAGCCATTATTAACGAAACTGTCCAGTGGGCAGAAACTCATCCATGCATGAAAACCCAACAACAGATATTTCTGCTCTCCATGAAAGCTCATTTTTCAGTACCATCACCACATGACATTTAACTGTTTAAAAGCTGGTAGTTAACTCACACGGTTGATTCCCGTGCAGTTCCCACAGCATTGTGCTGAAGGTTTTAAACAGAAAGTATTTTCATTATAACCAAAATGCAGTATGGTCAGTATCCTGACCATGACTGAAGTCAGACTTAATGAGCAATTCATTTAATTTCTGTACAGCAGACACATGACCAGCTCATGATAACACATCCACTAAGCTTGTTAATGTTCTTCTGTAAGAGCTGTTCATTTCAGAAGACTACATATTGCACTGCAAAGAAGTCCTCCAAACATGACACTCATGTTTTTCTTTCATTTACTGGCTCTAAACTCAACCAACAGTATGTTCAAGTAATACAATGCCTTGCCTTCAGGGAACTCGGAGGGGAAATTGGTCTAAGTGGAGGAAATCTTGAAAGTGAATGTAAGTAACAAATGTGGGAAGTGACAAATTAGATTCAGAATAGAGTCCTAAGAGATGAGGCTGCTTTGACTTTTCAGGCAATCTTGCTGAAGTGTATATAGCACGTAGGCCTAGTTGTATACATCAGCCCATTGGCCAGGAAGGGACTCAACCCAAGAATCTCAAGAAGATGGAAGCATTAAGTGCTCCACCACCGGACCAATGATATTGACCCAGAAGTAAGTTAAGTAAGGGGGAGTTCTGCACCCTTTGGAAAGGCAAATGAAGCATTGTTATCTTACCCCAGAAACCTTTATGGTCCAAGAAGGTATGGGAAGTTTTTAAGATTTTCAAGACTTCAGAAGTCTCATCTAAGCAGCTTTAAAAGAATTGACTGAGAAGCCGAGAACTAGTGGCACTTGTATTTAACAAATTTTGCAATCCCCAGGGATGTGTCAGCAAATCAGGGTAGAAAAAAACAGGTATGTTATTCTGTAGCATCAGAGTTAACATTCAACCTACATAATTTGATGTCAGCTCTAAGAGGCATGAAAATAAAGAGGCTAATGATTAGAGAGATAATAATCATGGGAAAAAATGATACTGCCTTTTAAATAATGCCAACCTACATGGCTGATGGGAACTAACTCTTGTCAAGCTAGTTATCAGGTTCAGAAGTTCAGCTGACAAAAGTAACCATTCCCTAAAGCTACAAGGAATTGCTAAAGGCATTTTCTTTTGTGCCTGATGACATTCAGGAGGAAGAAAAAAAAAAAGGCACAGCAGCAGAGCAATACAGCATATTGCTGGCTTTAATGAACTGGAACTTGAGTCATCCCAAGATCTCACTGGAATTTTTTCATGCCCCAGTACTATTAAAAAGGAGGAGTTTTAATAATTCTTAGAAGACATGCTAGGATGTCATGCTATATTATTCAGACTAGGCAGCAAACTGGGCTGCTGAAACCATAGATTTACCTTGGGCAAGCATGAGCCTTAAGCAAGGAATACAGGCCTGTTCTGCAAGACAGTGAACCTAGAAGTCTTTGGGATGAACCAAAAATTGTGTATGGATTCTTAGTTTATAACATACATTTAGAACAGCCATTATAATGAAGAGTTTAAGCAAAGAAGTTGTTCCTTAGTTTTTAACCAACAAAGGGTTGTGACATGTTGGAAGTAGTAGTGCACATGGCATGAACATGACCAACACTGCTCTTTCTAAACACCTGAAAACACCACTTATGGTAAGGAACCACCTCAGGTGCAACCTGGCTGCTGGCACTGTCTTCCTATGTATCATTTCTAGAATACTATGGCCCAGAGAAGCCTTTATCTTATGTAAAGTCTGCATTATTTCCTGCTTTACTAACCGTATTTGAAGATTGATTAGTGGAGTACCTGCAAGTCTGCTTTCTCTCCTCAACATGCACATCAGATTAATCTACAGTGCAATTTTGTACGTATTTTAGATCAGATGAATGAAATTTCAACAGTCATCAGCAAGAGACAGACCCGGTGAAAGTTATGAAGTGGAACTTGCCCCATGCACACCCTTCTGTGCTACTTTTCAGTGTGAACTAGTTTCATAACCACTGTGAAAACAGGAGCATTGCAGCATGAACCTGAATGCGCAACTGCCCAACTTTCTTAAAAACTGAATTCTCAAGAACAAAAGGATAAGGAAGCTAAAATTATGTACCACAAAACATTTTTTAAGACAAGGAATTCTTACTGAGCTACCAAAGCTCTTAATTAATTCCATAGTTAAAAACTGAGAAGGACAAAAAGTTCCTACTGTTCACTAGAAGACAACCAAGTACTTTAAATTCACATACTTGAATTAACACACACACACACATAAAAAAAGAGACATGCTTAAGGGGAGGCCAAATTGTTTTATTTAATTTTTTAGTAACCAATTGGATTTTTGGCAGAAAGCTCTGCTATTTTCTGTTGTTGTGTTGGTGTGGGGTATTTATTTTTTTTAATTTTTTTTTTTTTTACTTCTTTAAAGGAATCAGCAGTGCTCAAAATGATGGGTTGGAATTTTGGTCAAATTCCAGTTAATTTCAAAAACACACAGATGGAACAGGAATTCCAGATACCATTTCCAGAGCAGAGAGCAAAACTTCACATTTGTATGAAAATTCCGTGTTTGGGTATCGACTGGGACACAGCATGTAAAACTATTGTCAGTAGTGCATGAACATTCACATTTGATCTGGAACCTTAAAATCAGAAAGCTGTACTCTCCTTCCAAAATTTTCGTTACCTTGTGCAAATCAAGTCAAGTCTTCATGTGTCAAGTACAAACTTAAAATTGTCCATGTTTTATATACAAGACATCTACCATTCAGGCAGTGCAAAATACATCCTTTCATAACAAAACTAAAATGTACCTCTCAAAGTATGAACAAGAATATACACATAATACATGATGTACACTATTTACACAACCATAAAAAATATAATACAAGGAATTTTTTTTTATGTGATTATAAGACTTGACAATCTTTTGCAAATTTAGTTGCAACAAGGCATGCTAAAGTTTCCTGGATGGAGTTTTCTCTTTGCCAATGACTCAAAGAGGTCTTGGAAACTAGGCTTGAACTTTCAGGAGAGTTTTCAAGTGGACTGCCATCAACTCCCTGTTTTGGTCAGACAGTTCAGCTGTGCCACCCACCCAGTGGCTGGGAGGCTTTGGAAGGACACTGGGAGATGGCGGGTCACTGAATTTTGCCCCAGCGTAACTTTCTTTTTGGCTCGCTTCAGCTAGGGTGATTGTTTTCTTGGACTTGGCATTTCTGAAGTTCTCTGTGTTTTTAAGTGGCTTTTTCTCCTGCTTCTGAATCACTTCTGGCGACACAGAATCTTGCCAAAAGTTCTCTATCTTTTTTGCCGAGGTGATCTTTGTCAGCGGCACGTTACATTTACTTTTTTGCCTGGTAATCTTTGGTTGTTCACACAGATGTAAACTGTGAACAGGCTGGCTGTAGGGGACGGCAGCCTTCTCAGTCTTTCCCGTCTTGTTCTTTAAGAACTGCGGAGACAAAGAACTCGCGTCAACGCGCCACCCCTCTCCTCAAGCGGTACCTCCCCACACAAAGCACCGCCGCCGGGGCATCTGCAAGCATCGGCGACGCTGGGGGACGCTTCACGCAAGGAGGCGGAGGGGAACAACGAGCCCCCACCCCCCCCGCTCCACGCCTTGCACAACTCCTCCGTTATCACGTACGCGGCCGTTTCAGCGCCAGCCAGCAGCCGGGCCGGCACCACAGCCCCGTCCGCCGACGGCAACAGCTCCCCGCCTGCCTCCCCTCCCCTGCCGCCATGGGGCGCTGCGCTCCGCGCACGTCCCCGCCCTGCGCGCTCAAGGGGCGGCGGGCGCGCGGCCAGCAGGCTAAATCCGGCTGTTGCTGGGCGCAACGGCGGCCGCCGATTGGTGGCGCCGAGCAGCCAATCGCCGGCCGCGGCTCCTCACTCCCCCACCCCCGAGCCCCGTCCGAGCGGGCGTAACGGAAACTCTCTGCCCCCTCCCTTCCCCGTCCCTCCACAGGCAGATAGGGGCCGAGCCGCCCGCTGACCCCCCTGCGGCTGGGAGGAGAGCGGCTGCCCGGAGTGCGGGAGAAAGGGATGGGAGGGGGAAAGGGCAGAAGAAGTGATCAGAAGTAGCGGAGCCCCGTGTTTACCTCCTTCCTGAGGGGTTTGCTGGGCGCGGGTCTCGAAGGGGTGGGCGCGGGGGGCTCCTCTGCGGGGGCTGTGACCGCGCCGGGGGCGACGGAAACCGCTGGCGCAGGGGGAGCGCTAAATTCGTCCGGGCCGTGCATGCCCAGCGGGGTTTTTCTCCCCAGGCCGGCGCGATGCTGCTGGTACTGTTGGTAGCGGCTGGGCAGGAGCCCCGCGGGGCTGGGCCGGATCTTTCCCTTCCTCCGCCGGACTCTCCTCAGCGCGGGCCGTGCGCTGCCCCCCGGGCCCGCCAGGCAGCAGTTAGGCTGGTTCTCACAGTTGCTGTCCCCTCGCCTGAGGCGCTGGATAAGAGTGGAGGGCAGCCGCCTGGGGTCTTCGGTGCCTGCCGAGATCCGAGCCAGGAAGGGCGGCGGCGCCGTGGTGGTGACCATGGTCGGACGTGGGTACCCAGAGCTGTACCGGGAAGAGGGGTCGAGCCCAGGAGGGAATGAGAGGGTCGGGTCGCTAGGGAGTGTCTGCCCGAGCTTTGTGGGCTGAGATGGTGGCGCAATTAGATCCGCTGCTCGGAGAACATGGCGGGGGAGTGAAATGAGCTGCTAGCAGCGCCCCGGTGTTGTTACCCGAGTGGGCACACCCCTTTCCGACACCGCGCCAATCGCTATGCGAGGAGAGAGCTAGCGGCACACCTCTTCACTGTATCCGCCAATCCGGGCGAAACGGCTGCCTCTCTGGCCCCGCCTCTACCAATCAGAAGCGACACAAACATTTGGGGTCACGCCCGCTTCCGCAGGCAGCCCAATCGGAGCGGACACAAACAGCTGGCACGCCCCCGTCTCCGAGTCACGGGCCCGCAGTGCGAAGCGAAGGCACCGGACAGGCGGTTCTCCTTGTGAGCGCCAGGAACCAATCAGACGGCACAAAAACAGCCCCGGCCACGCCCCCTCTCGCCCAGCAGCCAATCGAGGGGGACGTAAACAGGCAGTGGTGTGCCCCCTGGTGGTCGGCGGCGCAGTGGGGAGTAGGCACGCTTCGCCTGCTATGGAGGGGCCGGCGCCGGGGCCGGGGCCCGGGCTCCCAGCCGCGGCGGAGGAAGGACCCGGTGGCGAGGCGGCGGGGCAGAGACGGGACGAGCGCAGCCTGGAGGCGCTGAGCCTGGCTGCCGCCGGCGGCGGAGCGGCGGCGGTGGCGGCGCGGCAGCAGCTGCCGGAGGGGCGGCGGGCGACGCTAGCGAGCGCCCTGGAGCTGGAGGGGACGGTGCTGCGCGAGGGGCGTCTCACCCAGTTCGTGGCCAACAACCTGGAGCGGCGGATCCGGCTGAGCGGCACCCCGCGGGGTGAGCTCCCGGCGGCAGCGGCGGCTGGGGGCGGCGGCTCTATCCCTGCCATCGACCCCGGGGCGCTGCATGACGTGGTGGCCCTGGCCGGGCAGGTGGCGGCACAGGTAGACGAGCTGCTGCGCAACGTGCACTGCGGGCTGCAGGCCTTGACGGCCCTCAGCGTCGGCTGCATCCAGACCTACCGCGACGGCGTGGAGAGCCTGGGCGAGGCGGCCGACCTCAGCATCCGCGCCATGTACGCGCTGGTGGCGCGCTGCGAGGAGCTGGACCGCGCCATGCAGCCTGTGCCCGCCCTGGCCAAGCGCATCCGCGACATGAAGGGCACCCTTGAGCGGCTGGAGGGGCTCTGCAAGTAGCACCGCCCCGGCGGGGGTCGCCGCCCTGCCACTGCCGCCAGGGCGTTGAGCGAGGAGCCGCCGGGGATGCCGCTGCAGTGTCAGTGGCGCGGCCGCTGGGCCTGCTCCGGGAGCTGGACGGGGCTTGGCCGCTCTGACAGGCCCCGGCTCGGCGGCTGCCCTCCCTGCTACCTCCCGCCGGGGCTGCCGACGGCCGTCCTTCAGGCGGCAGCTCTCTCGCCCCGGTAGACCCGCCGCCGGGCCCGCTCTCCACCTGTACAGCCTTCCTCTCCCTCTGTGCCCCGGACGTGACCAGCAGAGATCCGTAGCCAGTTCGCTGGTATTAATGTGGAGGAAGTGAGATTTTTGCAACTGATGAAGGAAAAGGGCCTAGTTGAAATCGCGAAGTGAATGGCAGACGGTGCTTCTTAGCTTCAGCTCATTAAAGAATTTGGATTCCACATGCCTTATGCTTTCTATTTATTGAGGGCTAGGAAAAACTAACCAATCTTAATGAAAAGCAGCTGTTAATATTTTATTTTAAACCAGATTTGAAATTGTTGTGAACACTTGCTTGCTGCTTACAGGCATACACGCTTACTTGTGTGCCTTGGTGCCTGATGAGTAATTCTCACTTGTGCTGTTACAGCAAGTAAGCACACAGAACGCTGCTTACAGGACACAGTCTTAAGAGAAAATTTAATATATATAGCAAAGACATTGTTCTTCCAGAGAATATAAAATCCATGGAATATAATTGAGATTCAGATAACAAATCTACATGCAGAGTTCTAAATAAAAGCCTTCAGATGAAATATGCTTTGCCTCTGTTAGTCTTTGCTGTTTTTTCAGTGTAGATGTTTAAATGGCATCACTCTGAAATGATCCTGTGATTTTGTTGTGGGGCTTCTGTTGTTTTGTTTTTTCAATTGGGAATATACCTATTAGATGAGGAATATGTGACATGGGTGGATGACTGACATAAAATGGGTACTTTCGGGGAATGTGTAACTTGAAGCTTTTGTATGTGCATCACTGTATGCAGAAGTGATTTTGCTGTATCAGTAAGTGTTTCCTCTGAGGCCTGAGAGTAGCCAGATTCTCTGATCACTATGGTTCCTATGCAACTAGCCTCTTAGATGATGCTCTTAGCAAGGTGTTTAGGACACAAATGACTTTGTAACAGGATTTCCAGAGAGAAATGATCACTGTGATCTTGTGTATGTATAGTGGTGCTTTTAGTGACCAGTGGCTCCTAAAACCCTTGGGGCAAAGGCAGCCAGAAACACTACTCAAGTCTAGTAACTGGGTTGAAGAGTGGATAGGTTTACAATGGTTGCAGCTGCTACCCCACCATAATCTCATTAAGAACACTGAGTGGGGGGGTAGATGCTGTGATAGACTGTGCTTCTGTATGTAGACAATACTGAATTGAAACAAAATAATTGTTTTTATGCCACCCTGGTTAGTGCAATACCAGTCTCTAGCCTGTTTTGAGTTTCTCAACATGGCCATGTGTTTCCATCAGCACGAGGTGTATTTCATGTGTGACCTAGTGGGAGGAGGAAGCTGGAAGTGGGCTATGCCAAGGTCATGCTCTTTGTGGTCACAGCTGTTGTGGCACTGTCTTCTGGGGAATAGCTGTGGCTCCAGAAAGGGACCAAAGGTCTTATAAGTGGAGAGAGAAAAATGAGAACTTAAGTGCCCCTGCCCATGGGCCTAAAAAATACTAAAGATTTCTTTACACCTCTGTAACAGCTGTACTCTTAATAGTTTTGGGGTGTTCCTCTTGGGAAAGTTTGAACTTCTTTATCACGGAGACATAGTAGTTTTGCTAAGTATGTTATGTATATGTCGAGAGTGAAAACCAAAGTTCTATCTTGCTTAACTTGTGCATGTTGTTGAAATGTTCACACAAACTTGTTTGTATAGCCACATACATACACCTGTGCTTTATTCACACAGGCTAAGGTGAAGCCTTTAAAGCAGACATGTTTCTGTACGCTGTCAGTTTTGAGTAGTGTTTCATTTAGTCACTTTCAGTGATAATTCCCTGCTAAAATTGTCAAGTCTGTAGAATAAAATGATTACTTTTACGTTTTTAATTGGTAGTGATTAGTTGTCGTTGAAGTACTTCACTTCTTAATTATTTTTCTTCTTATTTGGTAAAATAATTTGAAAGCTAGTTTAAACTCTGCTCCTGCATCTGCACAGAGACACTTTAATGTGATTGCAGAGCTGGTTTCAGTCTAGGTCCTCAGGCAGTAATTTCTGTCAGTGATATCATTCATGTGATGAAAAAGGGATGACTAGCGAATTACAAGCATGAAGGAAGAAGTAATTACACTGTTTAAATTTGTTTTTTAATATCTGTCTGAAAGCTTTAGCCTGTTTGAAGGGCAGACTTCCCTGAGCTTGGTGAAATTGATCCTGTTCCCAGGTGTCTTTTACATTTGCCCTCCCTGGGGCAGGCATGGCTGAAACCATGCAAGCCTGTTCTGTGCCACCACAGCCAATATTGATGCGTTACCACATAGCTGCTTGGTCCTTCTGCAGCGAGAGGCTTCTGTACTGCCTTTGATCCTAGTCCAGGCTTTCTTGTGCTGTTAATTTTGGTACTTTGCAACTTATGGTTGTTGAGCATGAGAACTTTCAGGTTCTTTTAGCCTTTTTTTCTTAACCTGTTGTTGAGTGGAGTAAAACCATATTTGGGTTTTCCAAGACTTTCAGATGGGTTTGTATATATTTTCTTGCTTAGTCACTCAGCATTACAATTGACCTTCTTTTCCTCCTTAGCTGCCAAGTGAGTTTTCATTGTAGCAAGATGGACAAGGTCAAAGTAGAAAACTAACAAAACCATGTGCAGAGCACTGAGCAAAGCCAGGCACAAAATTAGCTGTGTGCCAGGAATGACCTCCCTACTCTGATAACCGACAGTGACTCTGCTAGGAATTAGGTTAGTTTGATTATCCTTTTTTTTTTCCCCTTCAGGAAAAGTGTTAGAGCTGACTATGAAAATCCTTTTTCTGATGAAGCTGTGGTTGGTTCTGTTTCCTTCACAACTTTTTTTTCCTTCCCTCTGTAAGGCTTTATATTCCCTGACTGAATCAATT
Source organism: Melopsittacus undulatus (assembly GCF_012275295.1). Lineage (NCBI taxonomy): Eukaryota > Metazoa > Chordata > Aves > Psittaciformes > Psittaculidae > Melopsittacus > Melopsittacus undulatus. Next base: position 50,602,709 of record NC_047529.1, on the reverse strand, counting down.
CCATATGCATGCTATTTAGAGGAGCTTTACCAGATAAAACCTTACTGCAGCTGAAAAAAAATCCAATCAATCACGCAAAGCAGGAATGAACATCACTGACATTTCACCTTTAAGGCTTTTCTTCAGTCTTACTTAATTGCATCAGGTATTCAGTAAGTAAATATATCAGCTTTGTGTGTGTCTTGCTGCCAGCCAGACACTAAAATACATAAGTCTTTGTCTGGAATGTCCAGATTTATGGTGGTACTTACACCCATGAGTAAGGTCTTGGCTGAGTTACCACTATGAGGTACAGCGTATGAGTTGAATCTAAGAGCGTTATCTCTTAGCTCACAACTATTTTAAATTGTGTTTAAATAGCATGGCTGTATTACCAGAAGACAAACCCCTTAATTTTAAAGCTTTAAAGTTAGCAGCAGCTTTCTAGAAGAGTCAGTAGATCAGCTCTCATAGCAAACCTTGTTAGCTGAAAATGAAAGGTCTTGAAGATAGAGGCCTCTTGCAATAGGTGTCATCCAACATAAGAGAGGTTCTTGCGGTCAGATGCCTTGTTCTAATCAACACTGGAGTGCACACCTGAGAACAACTTTAAAAGATTAGCAGATTATGTTGCTGTCACAACCTGTTGTTATGGCCAGGAAATTGCTTTGAGAAAAGAACAGTCCTTTAAAAATGATACTGGTCCAATTAGTACATGTTTGTGGATATTGACTCCTAGCCCTATCCAGGAAACATATCCTGGATCCTCCTGCCATGTATGTAAGAGCACACATGAAGGAGAGAGATTTGTGATGTCTCCTTTAGAAAGTTTACCACAGTATTGCATCAGATGCCGGAACTGAAACTCAGCTGCATTTCACATTTGCTGCTCCAGCCTGGTGCCTGGGGAAGGCTTTTATCATCATCAGTCTCTGCTATTCAAAGCTCCAGAAATAGAGATACAGTAAGTTGACTTGGGCCCTGACCTTCCACCTTGTTAAAACAACTGTAGCACTATGCCCTTATCTTGTAACAGGAAAAATGATAAAGGATCAAAATTTCAAAGCTTCCTGCTGTTCTTGATTCCCTCCTACCGTTTATACACATTAGAAGCAATGCAAAAAACCCAAACCAAACTAAAAAGCTATAAAGCTCCTTCCCCTCCTGTCCCCTAGACTGCTAATTGATGTAAATAGGTTGGCAGTTTCCTAAATAATAGTTACTGGCTGTCAAGGATCATGTGCTTGAGATGCCCCCCACAGTAGTGCTGAATCCTAGTGAGACTTAAGGGAACCTGAGTTTAAAGAAAATTAAATACTACATTTTAATTATAATATTGACAGGGTTGGAGATGGGGCAGTCTACTCAACACTCGTAAAACTGGGATCTGTTGGTTGTTAGCAGGGTTGGGCTGCTGTGTGCCTTGGTCAGGACGCAGCAATTTTCATTAACTGAGAGAGCAGAGAAGCAGAGTTAAAACTATCTTGATTGTTTTCCTAGAAAGTGCTGTCACTGTAATTGGTCCCAGAATTCAAGTTGATGTTGCTGTGATTAATTACTGTGAAGTACCTTTGTTGCAAGTTGATTTATTTCAAAGAAGGGTAATAATTTATGTCTGTATTTTTATTATCATAAATGCTAGTTAGTGAGGGAAGAATCCCAGGATTTTGTCCAACGCTGCATTTCTCGTCTCTGTGTGACCTACCATGTTTTTTCCTTGTTTTCTCTGTGGGCAGTGCTGGAAGGATTCCCAGCATTGAACTTGCTTGTGAGACAAAGAGCCATACGCAGTGAGTGGTTAGGAAGCACTTTGTTAGGTTCAGCTTCCTTGTCTGGAAGTACCTATACATGAAGGGGGAAGAAACCCTGCAAACTTGCTAGACAATCACTGCTAATTTCACAGTGATTAATAATCCTGGGTATCTGGTTTGTCACTAGGATTGTTTGACGACACTCAGTAGCAGAAAATCCAAAAACTCCCAAGTGGAAATCTTAGCTTTTTAATAAATTAGTTTTCTGTCTATGGCATAATATCAGGAGTGACGTTTACCAGCCACTTTCACTCTAATGAGATTCTTCTTGTCTGAACTTGAACTGTTGCCGTGCAAGGAAATGCTAACCTGAAAATAAAACCCTTTAAAGTCAGAACATTTCTCTTTGTTCCTCTCTCTGTTTTCGCTGCCTAAGCAGTTTGTTTACTTGGTGGATTTTTTTTCCCAGGCCGGGACTTTCCAGTGACGTGTCCTCAGCTGGAAGGGGAGGGGAGTTTCTTACCACTGAGCAACATTGGGATTTTCCGTTTTCCAAAACTCTTCCCTCCTGCCATTTATAGTTGGTGATATGAATCTAGTTTAGTTTTGTTTCCCTCTTTAAAGAAAGAAATACGCAACTACAACCCTTTCATTTCTCCTGCTCCTGTCATCAGCTTGCTTTTGTTTGCTGAGAGCACTGGAAGGTTATAACGGTGTCACCCCCCTGCTCCCTGTTTTCCACAGCCACCAGCTGTGCTGTCTTTCCCCTGCAAAAACGTTGTTCTGGACCTCGTCAGGTTTCAGCGTTATTATTTGATCCTACTTATCTTCTGTCTTCAGTTGCATGAGTTGCTGCATCAGTGGTGTTATACTACCAAGACACCGGCTTTCTTACTTGGCTCAGTTACGTCCTCTTTCAGCTGCCCTTGCTCTTTTCCATCTGTATTCTGCCTCAAATTCAAAATGGTTGTCTGCAAGTCCTGGCTGAAGCTCACTTCTGCTGCCAGCTGATCTGTTCTCTTTTGATGTCACTCATACCTTTATCCTTTAAAATACTTCCATACATTACCTTATGCTTTCTTGTGCTATGATTTCCATGCTGCTGTCATTTGCAATGCTCCTCGCATCCAGAATATGCACCATCAATTGTCTGTTTTATGAATTAACCCTCAGGAGCAGGCAAGGTAGAAACTACACAGTAGATTTCTACTTATTATACTAAACAGAAAGCATTACAGAAAAATTAAACATCTATAACAGAAGAAAGCTCAATCTTATGACTTGGTTCTGATCTATTTTAATAATATGCCAACAAATGCAAATAAAACCGAACAAACTACTTGCAAAATAATGCTAGTATAACTATGTGTGCTATGATGTATCTGGTCTGAGATGGGAAAATCAAATCGGCTGTTGCTTACACAGGCTCTTGAGGACGGGGTTATAGAATACCAAATACCATGTGACATGGTGAGGTGATGCAATATTTGTAAAAGGCGTGCAAGACACCAAAGCAAACTGTGTTGTTTGTCCTTTTAATCATAGAAAGATTAAGTAAATACTGGAGTAAAGCTGCTGCTAAATGGGATTATGGTCTCCCTGCCTTCCTTTTTGCTTGTACACACACAGGGCCCTCACTGACTTTACCGAGGTCTGTATATATTTATGTGGAAATTAAAAATCTTAATGGAATGTGTTATATTTATTACTTGCAAGAAACATTGGAAAGGAACAGTGGCAAAGAAGGATGGGCTTGAATATTAGGAGTACAGGATATGCCAACCACTTTCTCCCATTTGTTCACCAAGATTCAGATACACATACTTCAGTATGGCAAATAAATTCCTTTTTAACAAGATTCTTCTTTCCTTACTCTCAGTGATGCACAGTCAGTAGACAAAGTCATAACAGAAGGATTAATTTGTTTTAAAACAAAAAATAATGTTGGGCTGCACGGAGTTGAATAGCTGTAAAAACTCTAGCTTAGAAGTTGTTAAAATTCAAGTTTTAATAATGATCAACTAGGTAGTTCTTAAGTATTATTAAAATTCCTACCAGCAATGACTGCAGGCTTCATGCCAACCAAATGTCAGGGTCCTTTTCTTACACTCTTAACTGAACCGTAAGTAAGTGATGTAACTGTTTGGACATCCAGTGAAGTAGGAGTCACGGAACATGTTTCCCCTATGTGTTAATGTAAACCAGAAAAATTGTGTAACTTGTTGACGACTACTGGAATTTACATAGCACTGTAGAAAAAAAATTGCAGCATTAATTCGTCAGCATTTGAGGTTGTGAAATCGCATGTACATAGCCTTTGTCCTTGGTTATTTATGAGCTGTGTTCCCGACAGGCATGAACACTTTGTCTCAGAAACAGCCCCGTTTCACTAACAGACAAAACAAGGACTGAGACAGACCTACATTTGTTTCTCTATGAATCTGTAAGCGAGACATTAATTCATAAATATCTTGCTGATAGTAATTTGTACAATACTTTGGAAAAAAAAAAACCTTTCCTGTGTTGAACATAGGCAATCAACTTCTGCTTGCACAACATATCTTCAGCAGCATGACTCGTCACTGCTGCCTGCTAGACAGTGTACCTTTAATGGTCTGAATTACTTCTGTAAAAAGACAGCTAGGTGATGCAAACATAGGAGTCATATCAAAAGCTTTCTCTGTTATATCATTTTCTTATTAGCTTTTTCTTTTCTTCTGATCCCTTTTCATTTCTTACTGGTTCCTTCAGGGAATGCCACAACTGAGCCCTTTTTCCCATTCCCAGCTTTCCTTCTGGTTAGTGGATCATTTTTCTAGGTTGCACTGCTGTTTTAAGCTACATCTAGGAAACTAAATCAACAAAGACAGTTTGTGCATACATTGCGCTGGCACAGCCAGTGTGCTAGCAGGCTGAAATACTTGGCTGTACTTTGGAAACCTGTTTGATAGCAGGCATATCTGAAAGTGAATTCTCACTGCAAGAGAAGAATGTTTTTGTGAGCTGCTGCAAAAGTGGTATGGCCCTAGGGCTGAAAAGGATCAGAGATCCCACAGGGAGCTCTGCAAGCCTGGCTCTAGGTTGCTTCTTGAGAAGTAGGAAGAAAGAATAAATAGGTTAGGTAGTAAGTTGCTTGTATCACCATAGATCTGCCAGGGTGGATCTGCGGAGCTGGCAAGTACTCACTGCAGCCACTGTCTCCTTCAGTGACAGAGGTTACTTTATCTCTGAGCTGATTTCTACTGTCGAGACTGGGTACACATTTATTTATCATGCCTTTGGATTTCATGGTTCATGTAGAAGAAAATAATACTTAGCATTAAATAGATGGTTAATGTAATTGAACCTTCCTTTGTAGCTCACACCATATTAAAAAAGAGAGAGAAATTAACAGTTTTTGTACATGTGGCTTGCCACCCAAAGATAAAAAGGCTTCTTTATGACAGTGGGTGTCTGTTCCAGATGGCAAAAGACACAGCTAGATCAGGAACAATGGTAGATGTAACCCGAGTTCGCTGACTGTGGTTCCAAGAGCTGCCCTGAGTTTTAACTTTGTTTTGGTCTTTTCCACATTGTAAATATTAAAAAAAAAAAAATACAGCAATAAAATTACCATGCATTTTTTTCCCTCTTAGAGTATAAGCGAAATACTTATTTCCACATCTGGATTAATAATGTCAGTTGTGTTCTTTTATTAGTTCAGCTTTACATGTTAAGCTGACCTAGATTTCCTTCAGATCCTTGATAGATCACAAATCTAAGAGGAATCAAGCCTATGTTTTGATACTTGGTGGCAATACCAGCTATGTGTTAAGGCAGCATAAAAAGCCCCTTCCCTTTTTCTGCCCCTGCCCACCTTTTTTTCCTGACCATCTGAGGCACTTCCCTCCTGAATTTATCCATACTGCTTATGCAGCTGCAGAATGAACCAGAGTGAGGAACTCAACCCAGCTGAGCCCAGCAAAGAGGGAGGGGGAAGCTTGTTTGCTTTCTGGCTGCATCGATTCCCTGCTTTGTTCCACTGCACAGGCAGTTGCTCAGCACAAGGGAGGAATCAACATGGCAGAAGAAAGAGTGTTTGAGCCTGATCGCACAGCTGAGATAAGGAGAGTGCTCTGGGAGGGCTTGCAGCTGCTACCACTTAAATCACGTTGACCTACACCCTACAAAAGTGCGTTGCTTGGGCTGGTGGTTGGGTTGCTCCCAGGAAAGAGGCCCATGGCTAGAAGCAGGGATGTACTGGAAACAGTCATTAAACAGTGCCTTCGATTTCAATTTTATGCTGTTAGATATGTAAACACTCTTTCTTGTGTGGCTGAAACTTCAGCTACTGAGTGGGTAAAGAGCATTACCTAGCAACAGCTCTACCCATTTTGAAGCTGGTACATACTGCAGAGTAAAGAAGAATAGAAAATAATGAAGTGGGCTGTATTTCAGGACAAAACTGCCTCGTCTTTTTATTTTATCTGCTCCCTCTGTGGTAATCTGATTTTGCATCTGAGATGCAAAAGGTCAGAACAGGCTTCCTATTTTAAACCATCATCTCCTTGTGTATAATGAGCACTGTGTCCTTACTGTTTATACTCATTTGAAACTCTCTGCGTCACCATTCAATAATTTACATTTAATAAATCAGTTTGATTTGTGACTCTCTGCTGTTGTGTACCAGCTTTTGCTGGCATGTTTTTCTGATTTTCCATGTTAGAGAACATGTATAGGAAGGGCCTCAACCAGGGTCTAGAGGCTGATAAAAGTCTTCCCCTGAAATTTAGAAAGCTTAGAACATAATACATAGCAGGTTTCTGACAAAACATCAAATTATAGTAAAAAATATGCTACTAAACTCATTTTAGCAGATTTAGCTCCCAGTACGTGGAAGGTTATGTGGATATTTTCCTCCCCAAAGGGACTTTTGAAAAGCAGTTTCTGTAGAGCAGAGGTAGATACAGGAACTCACAAAGTGACTTTTCTGAAGAAGTGTAACATTTTCCAGTAATGACCTGCACTGTGCATAAAGATTCAGCCAAAACCCTAAACTTCAAACTACTTGGAAATATAGGAAATTCATTTCAGGCAAGTACAGAGTCATCTTGTACCTCCTTCCCTTTCTCAAGGACCTTAATCACTGTGAGTAACTCCCCGAAAGTCCATCTGGACAAGGACAGTTTCATACTGAGCAAAGGTTTGAGTACAAGGGTAATAGGTTTGGGTTTTTTTTGCATTAATCTCATCCTAGTTACAGCAGATAAAACCAGCATTGGAAAGAAGTGGCATGCCTTCAACTGTAGTTGTGTGAATAGCAATGGACCACAGGCACTTTGTTCCCAGAATGTCCATTGTAAGTTGCCACTGTGCTATGAAGCCTAAAGTGGTGAAAATGTGAAAGGGTATTTCTAGGGAATGACAAACATATCTCAAATGAAGAAAAAAAAAAAAGAAATCTTATCCTTTCTCTAAGGAATGCTTGCAAGGTGTGAATTTACAACCTATACAACATCATGGTCTACAATGACATCTGCCAACATATTCTTGAGGTTTGCTGTATCAGTGATGCTGCAGGTGTATATGCTAGGATATTCCTTTTGCTCTCTATTTCATTTTGAGTGAGGCTTTTTTTGGGAAAGGATAGTATTTATTCTTGTAAAACTCATTCACATACTGACAGGAAGCAAAACTAACCTTTCAAGGGCAATGTTTGCGCATCTGATTTTATACGTATATAAATGCATACACATTTTTCATAATTTAATTTGTATACAATATAAATATATATTCAGATTTGATTTTTAAAAAGCCTGTGTGGCTGCCAGGCTGATCACTTTGCTTTATTTCTTTCCTTTGCCTTTGGCCAGTTTCTTGGTGTATTTTCAGGACTGCAAACACTTCAAGAAAGAGAATGAGTCTTCATTTACATTTGCACAGTAGTTGCACATGTTTTGTATAATAAAGCCATATAAATAAAATGAGGTTTGTATGTATTTTCTCTGGTACTAGATTGTAGCTCATACATGCATTATTCTTCACAGGCTTTATATTAACGTATATCCACAGTATACATATCTAGAGGTACAAACTTATAATGCAGAAGGTCTGAGAGTGCCTATGGGTAATAATACTTTCTTTGTATGATTGATCACATAAGAAAAAGATTTCTGCCAGTATAGCAACCCAGAACTTCATCATCACATATGCAGCTTTGTAAGCTGAAACACTGACCCTCTCTCAGCTTTTTCAGGCTGTAGAGGAGTGATAACCCTGCAGCAGTTACTGACTTAGTCTGCCTCCCTCACTAATCAGGACCTCAGTTACTCCATTAGTTTTAATCACAGACTCAATTCATGGCAAGATTTTTACTAAGGTGTCCATATTCAGGCAGTAGAGAAACTAGAAAGTGTAGCAACAGAACACTGTTTTACTTTGTGGAATCCAGCCACTCCCCAGCCCAGCTCCGAAGACTATGAGTCATGCTTTCCACTTGCATAAATCAGATGAGTTTCTTGTATATTATGTCATACGTTTGCCTACTGCTAGTCATTTTCCATTGTGAAATGTTAGTTGGTTGATAACTTTATCCATACTCAAAGCACACTACTACTGTATTATTTAATTTTGTGCAGTAGACCATATATTCTTAAATGTTACTTGTGTAGATTTCCATTGAAAACTATACTTCACATCTGATGTGAATAAGGCCTCAGATGTCTAGGTCAAACAATAAGAACTCTAGGGAGATCAGTGTTAGTCTTCCAGGAATGACAGGCATCTTGCTTATAGGCTTGCTGTCCAGCTTCTTATCTGTTCCATCAAGCACACCATCATTTCAGCTGCAGAGGAACAATCAGCAAGGCATCTTGTTTTTCAGGCCTGCTAATCAGTGCTTTAAGTCACGGCTGTAGTCCTTCTACAAGAACAGCAACCTTTTGGACAGATAGACACCTTCCCGCTGCACAGGCACACATTTTTCCAGTTCCTTCCCAGATAGATCTGCTAAGTATATCACCTGCTAAGTAAACCATCTGCCATGTCTGCATGGCAGAGCTGAGACTGTTAATGGCTGCTGTACTGGTGTGAGATTCATATGTCATCATTATAGCACACGTGTTTGGTGATGTAGTGTGATACCTTATGGTGATTATCCCAAGCATGATACTAAATTCAGTGCCAGGGATTTAAAGCAGCTGCATCCCAAGCTGCATCTGCGTGCTCCCTGCCTGTACACAGATTTACGGGTTGAACTAATGCTTGAGCTGAAAATGTTGTATTTCCAGAATGAAACCCTGAAGGAAAATTTAAGATTTAAATAAAGACTTGAAAGCAAGATGCTTATATTGCATCCATTAGTCTGTTAGTTTTATTACTCTTACAGAAAGCAGGGTGTAGTTTGTGTTCTACTAAATGTCTGGGTTGTCTTCTGTTGGAAATTTTATTAAGAACTGTATCATAATCTCACACTAGGGAGTGACTCCAGGAGTTGTTTTTGCTATTTTATGTTGTTTCCTGTTTACTTTGGACAGGAAAAGTACCTTTACTTAAACTTACATCATTTTAAGTCTGTGAGATCATGGTGCCCCCTAATGTTGTGAAGACTACATACTAATATTTTTGTTTATGATGTCCTCTCAAAGCTTTCTATAGGAAGAACACTGTAAATGACATTTTCTTAAATATATTGCAGCAGAAAAAGAATTTGTCTCAGAAATTGGGTTCTTAATTATTTGTTGACACCAATCAAATAAGTGAAAAAGTGTTGAGCTCCTAGCATTTTTTTTAGTGAGTGCATACTTAGCCTTTTTAAATGTGGAAGCCTACGTATGTATTTAGAGAACTTAACCATAAGCAACCATAATACTAACTTTTAATTTCTCAAAGTATGTTCTCATTCTACTGTTTTTTAGGGTTTTGGTTTTGCTTCTGATACTATTAGAATCTAAGTATTATTGGCATAAAATATGACTGTAGTACCAAAAAAGTTAAAATATTTCTTCAGATTTAGACAGTACTCACCCCTCCCCATGAAAGTGTTATGCACACTGAAAGTAAATCAGTCATAAAGGAACACTGTACTAGTCATCCATTTTGTCATAAGTCAGTTTGCCATGAACATTAAAACAAATAAGAAATTAATTCATTGAATCAGTAAATAAAGCATAAAAATATATTTTTCTCTGTTCCATATATGATAGCTTACAAATTTATAGCATCAAGTTTCTTTACAGGTGAACACCTATACCATAACGTAGAAAAATAACACTGCATGAATCATGTTTGCATACAGTTAGCTTCTTTCATAATTACTTTCACTTAAGTCCTGTGGTAGTCTCAGGTTAGCAAATAATACGTTTGATCTTTGTTTTTTTAAGAAAATGTATTTACCAAATAAGAGTCAGAAATGCCTGCTTCATAGAACATCCTAAGGGATGTTTTTATTTTCTTTTTATGTTCATTATTACTTTATGAACACATGGAAAATAATGTTATACTGAAACAGAACAGTAATAGCATTGTTGACCTATGTCAGTACAGAAGAGGGCAACACCACGTGTTCTTCCTTCAGGCAAAATACATAATTCATCCACTTTGCACAGAACAAGTGAACAAGTAACTTAAATTATCTAGCTACTTACAATATTAATATATGACAATAAATGTGTAAAATTATTAATCAGCAATAATTTGAGTAAATGTTCAGTTTGCAATTAGGAAAGTGTTAAAGTGTGTGCATGTGGGTAGTGTGTGGTATTTTTTTTTTATGGGTTTAAGTCAAGTGAGAAGACAAATGCAACTCTCCATTATCTGAAACAATGAGCTGAAACCAAAGTCAATGTACCCATGGCCCAAAGGATGAAACACATCTTAGGAAAATGACTTCCTGATCGTAGTGTCTTCTCTGCCAGGAAAAGCATTTAAATTGGTGAGCTGAAACCAGAGTAAGAATACAGGCATCTGAATGCCTCTAGATGAAAGAGAACTGATACGGAGAAAAGAGGAAACGTTGTATCATAGACTGCTAAACAGTTGCTTTCTCAAAGCAAACCCTGCAACGAGCACTAGGGCCACCTATATGTTCCTTGCTCAGACACAGCTTTGTCGGCTTGTGAAGGTGACATGAGTACACCGCTGCCCTCTGCTGTTACACCAGGAAAAAATCATCTTAACTACTAACGTTACAAAGGCAGGAAAGTATGCCCGTTCACAAAGGCTGTTTGATGTCACACGCAAACATCATCCTGTGCCTGTGTAAATTGCTTCAAAACGTCTAACGTGTCAAAGTCCAGTGTAAATTGTTTATGCACAACATGTAATGTCAGCTGATGAGCTGTAAATAACTGAGTTTTCCAGACCATAAGGACACGTCACAAAGCACAAGATCAAGTTAAGAGTAAATAGAGTTGCTTGAAATCTGTGCTTTATTTGTGGGAGGCAGTGCAACAACACATTCTCAAACGTGAATGCTCTATTCTCTGGAATAATCTGGAGAACGCTGGTCTTTCTGGTGATTGAATTTTCCCCATGTAAAATTCCCTAAGAAATACACTGAGCAATGAAGGCAGCAACAGGGATTATTCCCTGCTTCAGTATTCTCTGTCCTGTATTGCATTCCTAATGTAATGTCCTATTTATAGCATATTCACTTTTAAAATCCAGATGAAAACCACCATTCCCATGTCACCATGAGCTGCTCATCCTACTCCATAGAAGCTGTGACACTGCTTTCTCCTTTCTCATTAACTGGCTTCAAACTGTCATCATTTTTAGTACCTGATGTGGAGCAAGATGGTATGCGGCAAACAGACCTAAGTATCACAACTCAGGAAAAGCCCTAGAGTGTGGTGAAGGTGCTTTGCTGATCAGCTAGTCAGAGGGACTTTCTCAACTCATCTCAGAACCACCAAAATGCTGAACTATGGATGATACTTGGCTAAGCTCATTTTGCTTCATTTATGCTTCATTTAACTCCCTACCTTGTATTAAAAAATTCTAATCTTGTGCATTGCTAAATAAAGCCAGATGTACATATCCTCTCAGTTAACTATGACATTCACATGGCATTTTTGCTCTGTAGCTGTTAAGTTTGTTTTAAACACATATCAGAATCTTAAAGCTAGATGACAAACACAGAGATTATTGCTCATTCATACGGTTTTTGTGCTATTCTTTACCTCTGAAATAGTTTTGTTCCTAATTGTGCCATACTGCTGATGTTAATGTATGTTGCTCCTAGTTTACTGAAATAAGAAATGGAGTCCTTTGCTTCTTGCTCTTTCTGAACACTCCTTGCACTCGTTTCGCTTTTTTTTCAAGCTGGTCTTCAGCACCACCTGGTGTCTAACTGTTGCTTGTTTCTTTTGTAACAGAAAAGTCAGCACCTTATTTCAAACATAATTAAATAATGTTTTAATGGCAGTGTATTTAACAGTTAAGGAAAATAATAAAAATAGTCCTTTGATGTAGCAAGCAAGATTTTAAATTTTATCTAGAATTTTAAAACTAGTTTCTGAAGATCACAAAAGCCCTAGAAGACAGTCAGAAACTTCTACTGTGGTATGAGAACCTAATGACTCAGATATGCAAACTACTTAACTGACTACTTCAATTAGTATGAAAGAATATTCCATGGAAGAAAATATGTCTAATAAAATCTAGAGTGATAAAATGCAGCAGGAAACAGTCACCTGCTGCTCGGGTTGGGCTGGGTATAGGTCAGTGGGTGGGGAGCAACAGTATTGTGCATCACTTGTTTCGATTTTTGAGGGGGAAGTGCAGGGCTTATTAGTTCATCTCTATTTAATATTATGATCATTGTATTATTATTTTACTTTTATTTAAATTATTAAACCGTTTTTTCTCTCAACCCACGAGTTTTTACCTTTTGTTCCCACTGCTTCTCCACCCCATCCCACTGGTGGGGGAAGGTAAGTGGTTGCAAGGTACTTAGCTGCTGGCTGGGCTCAAACCATGACACCAGTACGGATGCATCTCCGCTATAGTAGCGTACCTATTACAAGCAGACTAGCACAGTTTCTCTATTATCTGGACAGAGATACATCTATTTCCACCCCCAATTTCAGCTATACGTGAACAGCAATGGAAAACCAAAACCAGAGCAAACATGTCTGTCCAAGCCTACAGCTATTCTCAGCTCATGACGTTTCCCGAGCCTGACGCAGCCAGTTACTTTAATAGCCTTCAATTACTTTCTATCTCCTGCCCAGTCTCTCTTGTGCTCACATGAACTCTCCACATGCGCAACAGCCCTTCCCGGGGAGTCCGGAAGCTCCGGACAAGCGATCCCTCCAAAATCTCCAGCCCAGCTCCCACTAGTTTGGCTCGGAGGAGCCTGTGACCCTATCTGGCTACCTCCTCTCCAGGCTGAGGAACCATAGCTTTGGCCGTCCTCTTCCCAGGAAAACCTCGCCTTTCACTGGGAACCTTTACCGCCCCCAACATACATTTTCGGAGACAAGAGACCAACCGGCACCTCTGGTTTGCGGAGCTACACAGCCCAGCACCACACCGACGCGGCGCGGCCCGTTCCGCTCTCCCCTAAAGCCCAGACGCCCCCAGTCCCCGCCTGCGGCAAGCAGCTGCGGGCCGCGGCCCGGAAGCGGAAGCGGCGCCCGCGGTGCACTGTGGGCTGGCGGCGGCTGAGGCGGAGCTGGGTCTGAATGAAGGCGCCGCGGGCGAGGGGCCGCTGGGTGCCCTGAGGCTGCCCCGCTCCCCGCGTCTCTCCCCTCCCTTCCCTTCCCCTGCGGGCGGGCAGCCGCCGCCCGGTCCCCGCCATGTCCTACAACAAGATCCCGCCGCGCTGGCTCCACTGCCCCAGGAGGGGACAGCCCGTGGCAGGTGAGCGCCCGGCGAGGCCCGGCCCAGCCCGGTCCTGCCCTGCCGTGCCCTGCCCGGTTCCACCCTGCCCGGGGTGGCGGTCTGGTACCAGCGGGGGCGCCCCCTCGCCCACCGCTTCGCTCCTCTGCCCGCCGCTCCCCGCTTTTCCGCAGCGTCGTGGGACGGGCGATGGCCTCCTTGGTGCCACTGCAGCCCCTTCGGGCCCTCTTTGTCCTGTGCCGCGGCGGTGCTGGTGCGGGGCTGTTCCCTCATGCGCTCCCTGCGCCGGGGCTTGTCCTGGAGCTGTCTTCCCGTAGGACGGCTGTTTTAGTTAAAGCCCAGCTGGCAGCAGGGTTCTGCCTTCAGCACAGAAGCTCGCTTTCAGTTCGGCTGGTGCAATCCCTGGGACCGATTCGCCCGACCCTCTTGAAGGGGTATGGGCTCTCTCCTGCTCTCAGGATCCTTAATGCTCAGTTCTCGCTTTGCACTAAGACTTTTCCCAGCCGTTACGTCTAATGAGCGAGACGGCAGCCGGGTGTGCAGAAGCTACTGAAGTGGAGCCATATCTCAGCACTGACTGGTTCCCTGTGCAGCCTCTTCCTTGCTTGCTTCCTTTTCCTGAAGGCTCCGATGATTATGAGTCTTGGTCTGTTACTGGGCTGACTGGTCACTGGTGCATTCCTAAGCTGCTTAGCTGGAAGATGTTTGAACATTGTGCTCCAAAGTTTCATGTGTTTCCCACATGTGTCGGTGAATGCTGTCATCTTGGATATTCTTACCTGTAATACACTGGATTGTTGCTAGGTATCTAGTCTTGCTGCATCTGGTGGCAGTGAATTAGGGCTCACGTAAACACCTTTTTTGATTGTGAGTTAACTACCATATTGACTTAAGATGAATGTTTCTCTTGCTGCCTGGTATGGGGTAGAGTAAGCAAGCTTTTCTGTTTCTGCTTTCCTCAAGGTTTTCTTTACAAGATAAGCAATTGCAACCCCCAGTCTTCTCCCCACAATATTTTTCTAGTTTTTACTTTGTTCATATTTCTGCCTGCAATAATTTAAAGGTACTTTTACAAAACTCAGCAGTTGCTGCTGTTCTAGATGGCACTATGCCATGATTTGCTTAATAGTTACAATTCTTACATTTTTCTATCCCATGTTTCTACGTCATCATCTTACGTTTTTTTACAACATTTGATTGTGAAACTAAAGACCATGATGACTACTGACAAGTTTATTTAGAACCTAGTGAGACATCTCAATAGGCTTAATTTTCCCAACAGTATTAATTATTTGACATGTCAGTATTTAATACTGATTGTTCATTTTCTGTGTTTACTGGTTTCCTTTGAGTTCCTTATATTTTTGTGAACTTGACTCAGTTAAATAGCAGCATTGCTGTATTTGTCTCCGTTATCTCTTTTTCCTGATCATTGGCTTTGTATCTAATAAGAGATTTGATAGCATAAATTGTTAGCCTTTGGCCACAACAAAAATAGACTAATGACTCTATTCTTTGTTTTACTTCTCAGCAAGTTCTTGATCTCTAGAAGTTGTCTCTTTTGTTTGTTTGTCTGTCCTTTAAGCCATGGCTTCTCAAAAATAGCAGCATAGAGTAAGCAAGAATCCAGGTCATCAGCATGTCATCTGCTGTGCCATCACTGCTTGTGTGTTTGTTTATTCAGTAACTGCAAGGTTATTCTTTTCCATTCACTGTGATCATCCACAAGAAGTTATTGCACAAAAAAAAGTGCTTGGTTCATTACTTTGGCTGCTTTATTGTTATGTATTCTTATATTAGTTCACCTGATTTTTAGGTCTTTAGAGTGTACAACTTACCAAAAGTCACAATACACCATCAGTTTTCTCTCCTGTTTTTTTGTTATTTTATGTTCAAAGACATCTAACACCTTTATAGAGAAAGCATTTTTTAGAGTTTGATGTTGATATTGTCTCTGAGGTGCGTTACAGTCTGGTTTTAATTAGTATTTCAGTCAAATTTCTTAGCATCTGTGCATGACTTTATTCCCATCTGATAGTGTAATAGTAATAATGTTGCTGAGCAAGGTTTGTCCGGCTTCTGAGGACTAGTACTCATCAAGTGTTTGGTCACTCTTTGTCTTATGGCTGTGGTATGTAGAATTTCCACGTGAGTTCAAATACAAGTACCAATGAGTCTTGGAGCTCTTCTCTTGGTGAGATTGGATTCATTCAGGTTAACAGGACCCTTCATTCTGAATGAGGTGAATTGATCTACATCTCCCATTATTTTCCAGTTTACTTCTTTAAATCTTGGTGATTTTCTCCCGCTTTCTGGTTTTATGGTTCATCAGAATGCCACATTTTCACATTTATTGTATTGTGGTAACACCTCAGTACTTGATGAAAAGAACTTTCTCTGAACTCTTAGATCTGAAGTGATCAGGTTGTTTCAGCCTTACTTCCTTGTCATTGCCATCTCTGGAGGTACCTACTTTTTATACCCACAGAAAACCCAGTTCATTTTGGTTTTCCCATGGGAAGTGCTAGCAAGATATTGAAGGAGAGACATGGGAAGTGTCTCAGCAGTCTCTTTTAATCTCTTATTGATTCATGTTAGTTAAACCCGTTCTAGGTGTACATGCAGAACAGTGATATTATTAAAATCATCCATACTGCAAGTGGTTATGGAGACAGCACCTCAAATAAGTAATGCCTCTGGTTCAGGAATTTGCTGAGCTATAGCTTGTAGGTGGAGAGAATAATCCAGTGATGGATTGTCATTGTTTTAACACTTTCCTAGGCATCTGTTTTGTTAATGAGATACTAGCTGAAATGGATGTCTTGACCCAGCATAGTTGTTCTTGGAAACAGAAGACTGTTACTTTTTAAGGTGGTGATGTTTTTAGTCTTGTCTTTTTTGATTTTAGATTTTACTATTTCATTTTATTCAGATTTCCCTTTCTTAACCTTGTTCAGGTTACAGAGTCTAGCCTTCCTAATTTTTGCTCAGTCTAAACATACCATGGTCATACATTATTAGTGGCTACTGTCACATATTGAGTCAATAGCTTCCTGTCACAGAAAATTAGACTAAATTAAGGGTAGCATTTCCACTGGCATGCTCTAGGATTCTAATGTACCAAAATGAAAGCATGTATATGTTGGAAATGTGACGTTTTGCATTTTTCACTTTGAGTTCTCTTGGGTTTATCCACTTGATGCTGTCACATACTGGGCTGTTGTAGAATTTTTACCTATTTTTCAGCCTGAAGAAAAAACATCTGTTATACAGGTAACTAATTTGGAAAATGGTTTTTAATATCCACTTTCCAAAACTATTTGACAGATTTGAAGTGAATTAATTTATTTAAACAAAACCAAAATGAAATGACAAAAAAGAGCCATTGTTTTCATAATCTGATTATAAAATTTCCCTAAATTTGAACCAAATTATAGGAATTCACTGCTCTATTCTAGACTTGGCAGACAGCTTGTTTGTTGACATATAAGCTGTTTCTCAGTGATACAAACTGGCATTTGTAGAAGTTGGGCATCTAAATACTTCTGACGATCTGGGTTTGATCTTTAGAAGTGATAGTAAATGGTCTCTATTAGAATTCTTATCCCTTCCACAGCTGTGTGAAGATCTTCAAATGCTGCAGGGGATGCTGACTAAATTGTGTCTGTCTTATCTTGGTGATGAACAGGAATGTATTATTATGGTTGCTCAGAAGGAAATCAAAATGCAAATCAGACACTAAATCAAGGGCACTGCTGAGAAGAGAATGAATGTGTTTGTTTTCTATTCTAGAAGATGGGGAACACGAGAGTCTTCAGTGCAAATGTGCAGTCTCTAATCAGATCCTACAGGAAATGATCTTAACCTTCAAGCACTGTCTTCCAACTCTTTTCTCTTTTCCTGGCATCTCATAAGGGATGGTAGTTTTCTTTTGTATCTGTTGACTCTTTTGTCAATAAAGGTCCTTTTCTTGAATGCCTTGGCTAAGGAAAGTTAATTACATTCTTCATGTTCTGTAATGAGTGAGTGGATGTATTGGGATGGGAGTGACAAATTTATAAAACCTTTGAAGCATGCTTGGTGTTTTGCAAAACTTATGGTGACGGTAGGTTTTTGCATTAAGATCATCCAAAATTAGGATTTGCATAATCAGTCTGTACAGAGGAAGATTACAAGTTAATGTGGAAGGGTTAACAGTGAGAGAGGCTGAATGATAGGGCTGAAGATGACAAGGAACACAAAGAAGAAAGAAAAAGCAGATAGGTCAATAAATGAGGAAACGGAGAAGTCAACCCAATTTTCGTGACCAGGGAGGAGGATGTATAACTGTGGAGTAAAAAGGCAAAGGAAGTAAAATGAAGTTACGATTTCTTCTAACAGTCAAATAAATTTAAGTGACTTATAAACTCACTGTGTATGTTCACTGCATGACTGTGTAACTTTACTTACAGCTGTAAAGTTTGGAATAGTCTCAGTCACATATGATAAGGTGTTTCGAATGTCAAACCTGAGCTAACATGTTGTGTAAAGCTTCTCAGTTTCCATAACTGTCTTTTGTGGTTTATAATGTCCCTTTCGTAGAAGTTAAATACTTATTTTAGACTATATAAGAATTTTTGATAAAATTTAGGGCACAGAGAACTCTATGAATTTTAATTGTCTAGAGAATGCTGCTCTCGGCATCATTCATTTAGCAAAAATGGTGTTTTTCAGTTTTCACAAAGATTAGTGAGCTTCTCTCTCAAGACTTGATTTCTAGCTGAATACAATGAGCATTTTAGTGTCTTCTTTCAATGTGGCTTTGTTTTGCTGAAAACAGGAGGATTTTGTTTCTTTCATCATGAGGAAGTGACAGGCTGAGAGTTGGAGTTGTTCAGCGTGAAGAAGTGTGTTGCTGCTGGGTCATGTTGAGCTTCTTACCAACTAGCACCTCCAAGTCCTTGTCCTCAGGGTGGCTCTCAACCCTTTTTCTTCCCAGCCTGTATTTATGCATGTATTTATGACCCATGTATAGAATCTTGAACTTGTCCCTGTTGAACTTCATGAGGTTTGCAAGGGCCTGCCTCTCAAGTGTGTCAAGGTCCTGGCTGGCATTTACTGCTATTAGAAGCATTTTAGAGATATAATTTGGCAACATCAGAATCCAGCAATATTTTCTTTGTGGAAGGTTTATGTCTGGTGCTCTTTAGAGTTCTTTCTGGATTAAAAAAAATTCTGCAGCTCTTCTGTGCCGTACAATTATATGGTTGCATTTCCTTTTGGTCTTAGAAGGGCTGTCTTGTTAAAAGCATGGACCCGATTTTATTAAAAACAAACAAAAAGGGAGGTGAGGAATTATTTTGTGGCATAATTCCCTCCTCTCCCCCCTGTTTCTCGGGGGAGGGTTTATTTGATCAGTCTTGGGCTATAATTAATTTAGATATCTTCATAGCTATTTAGGAATGCTGAGGTTGTCCCAGTTTTACTCTCTGCCTATATCACCTTGGTGATGTATGTCAGGTGTCCTTTTTCCTATTGATTTGCATTCAGTTTCCACAACTAACTGCAGTGCAGTGTCTCTGGTGCATGTGGGAGGAGGTGTGCTGCTTCCCAGGCAGGCATGGTGGAAGTGACCTGGACTATTAAATTCTTGCCTGTTTAGAAGCATAGGAAATGCTGTTGGGTCTGTATATCCTGCACTTGGAGGGAGAGGCATGCCTGTAGTTTGCTGTTGTTCAGGAAGAGCTAGGTATCTCTAATGAGATTATTGCA
Organism: Melopsittacus undulatus; assembly: GCF_012275295.1. Taxonomy (NCBI): domain Eukaryota; kingdom Metazoa; phylum Chordata; class Aves; order Psittaciformes; family Psittaculidae; genus Melopsittacus; species Melopsittacus undulatus. The sequence goes on along the minus strand of NC_047529.1, from coordinate 50,583,405 downwards.
GATATTCTGTGGTGGATATGGTTGACAAAAAATAAAATTGATATTAATAAAATAATAATTTGAGTTTCTAGGGAGTGATGGATGCAGTCCAGCTAGTACTAATTCCAGTCAAGTTTTTGTTGTGGTTGTGTTATGGTTCTTCAATGTCTGAAGCACATGTAGGTGTTGTGTTTCAGGGGAACTTTGAACACTGATGCAGATCTCTTCCAACAAGTCTTAAGGAGCACATTAGAAAGATCTGTAGTGTGTAGATATGCCTTTTTTCTTTTTCTCTTTTTTTTGGTCAGCAATCTTTACCATGTTTTATGTTTACAGGTAATCAAAGCTTGATGTTTACAAGTTGGGTAACAAACTGTCTTTTAAAATGCTATTTTCATGTTTTTAAGTGGATTGAGTTTAAATGTTCCCTGTTCTGTTGTGTGCTGTAGCTCTGCAGCTTAAATCACACTAAAAGCTACCTAAAAATGTTAAATCACTTTGGACTGTCTTTCCTTTAAACTTATAAACATATTTGTGAGTTCTGAGAACTCACTAAAAAAATGACTAAAAAAACTGACTGAAGAAATGTTCCACTTCAACTGCTATTGATACTTTTCCTGTGATTATTTTTCATTGAAGGCGAACCTCTAAATCTGCTCAGCATGTTGCTTTGAAATTGCTAAGTTATAAGTGTACATATGAATATACATACTGCAAAATTTGATTATCTTTCATAGGGAAGTTTTTACCTTTGAAGACAATGTTAGGACCAAGATATGATGAACAGGTTGCTGAAGAAAATCGTTTTCACCCGAGTATGTTATCCAACTACTTAAAGAGTCTGAAGGTAAAGTTACATTTTCTAGTAACTGAAACATTATTATTATTCATTCAAATGTTGCTTTTCAGTTTTAGGAAAAAAGTTGTTGGTGGCTTCCTTTGGGACATCGGTATGGAAAATTTATTTTTTTTTATTTACTTTTTCAGGTTTTCTCTGCAAATCCTCAGTTTCCAAAAGCACTTTCTTAGAGTCACGAACTGTGCAAACCCCTCCAGCTCATTCACTGTGTTAGCAGCAATAATCTCATTCTTCTTTGTTACTACTCTTGTATCTTGGAGAGATGTCATTGTCAACATTTAGATAGTCCAAGTTTGTAGTTTTACAAATTACTCGTGTATAGATACATTAAGTTGCAATTTTGCTTAAGGAGTGAAAACATTTGAAAGTGACAGGAGAATTTCATACAAGTCTTCTGTAGTTTCAGTGCAATATTTTCTTCTTTTGATGCATAGAATACATAGATGCTTTATGGTATCTAATCTGGCATACCCAAATGTTGAAGAAAATGACTTACGGATTTTATCCAATAACTTTTTAGTGGAAAAACAAAATGCATGAATAGGGGGAAAAAATACAGGAGCAACGATTTAAAAAAATAGGACCCAAGAAGGTGGGTGGATACCTTTATCATTGGGTGATAGAGCTGTGCTTTTGGCTTATTTTTAAATTGTTTCTCCTATTTCTGTCCATCTACTTCAACCTGCATGCTGCTCTGCACCATAGCACTTATTTAATGACAAAGATGGGGAACAGGACCTTTCCAGCCTTTCATGTAGGTCTGTGAAGTGTTGTGCCCACTCCAGTGCATCTGGAGATGTGGGAAATCGGAGTTTGAACCTGCTAGGCAAGAAAGGCCTACAACCTAATTCTTTTAATCTGTTTATTAAACTGCTATATAGAAAGATAGTACCATTTTGTTTTTACTATGTGTTATGTAAACTAATAGTGCTACTTCTGTGGTTTTTGTTTGTTTCTTTTATTGCCATTGATCTAAGTTAAATTAATTCTGAACTTGTTTAGCAATATCAGAGCTTAAACACTGGAAGAATCAGGTGACTAAAATATGATAATCTCCATTTTATGAATCTTATTTAGGCTTAGTTATAAAGCAGATGGTGAGGTACTCGGTGTAGCAGCGATAGAAGCACCTGTGGGCTAATGTGATAAGAAAGTACTATCAATGAAGTGTAAATGCCTGTTCTCAAGTGCTTGAACTGATAGGATTTTTCTTCTAATTCTTGGATCTATGCATCTAAATTCTATTTGATTTCCTCTTTTATGCATTATATTGGTTTTGACTCTGACCAGCTTTAGTGGGCATACCTAGAATTTTCCAAACCAATCTTATTCATAGTTTAAAGTAATTTAAAATTCTGCGTATGTTTTGAAGTTATAGGGAACCTTGTAGGTTTATTCAGTTTCTCACTATTTACTTGTTAGTCACTTGCCACCAAAAAAAAAGTCATGGTGGGCCTTCATAGCCCATCCAGTAGGCACATCAATCAGTTCTATTGCAGTGCTACAAATCCATAATGTCTTGAGTGTCATCAGATGATTAGAATCTGATAGTACAGTTACTAGCATGAGGATCCTCACTTGTATTTGGGTAATTTTGGTTAACAGGCAGAAGATAGACATTTTCTAAGACATTTTCTAAAACTCCCTATTCCCACTCTATTATATTGTCTTGAACCTTGGTTTTGTTGCTAAATGTTTTCTATTTTAAAACATGACTTTTTTATTTACTGAAATATGCAGTGGGTTACTGGAATACTATATTTGTAGAGCATCAGTTTACCAATGATCTGGCAATAAGATGAATGTGCAATTGAGGAGACCTTGGAAAACGGATTTTTGTAAGGCAAAAGTAGCTCATAGTGCATGATTCTCATCATTTTACTGCAGTGTGCTCTACTGCTAATACTTTGCAGAACTAATCACTTCTGGCACCTGGTTATTGATTAAGTCTGTATAATTTATCTTCTAAATAAGAGACTTCAGAAATTTCTACATCTGTATTTTTGTAATAGTGAGGTATTACTGCTACCACAGATTTTTGAAGGTACTGGTTCAGCATTTAAGACAACATCAGTGTGGGAGGAACTTTCTCTAACAAGCTTCCTGTGTGATCCCTTTTTCTCGTGGAGCTGGTTGCTGAAAACCTGAACTTTAGAAACTGATTTGATCAGGGATGGCAATCCTGGTTTTCTTCTGATTGCCAATATTGACATAGTATCTTAATAGTCTCAAAAACCCCAATTTTTTTTTCTTTAAGTATGTAGTCTAGTACTGTTTATACTTCGTAAAAGGTAGTTTTAGTTCTATTACAAAGAACTAGGACATTAACTCAAAAGAATGTTTGGGCATTTAGTATACTCAAGTTACAGTATTCTTAGTAGGAAAACTAGTTATCACTTGTCAGCCACTTCATTGTTTTCACAGATAAATTCAGTCACTGATTTAAACTATTTTCCTCAAATAAGATCTGCAAGAAAAAAAAATCCTGGGACTGGTGGGAATTCAGTGTATTGTAGTATTCTCTCTCCCTCCTGGGGAGAATATTTTCAAGTTCCAATGTCTAATAAGAAACTTCTGGGGTCATACAAGGGGAACCTAGCTAAGCCCATTTAATTGCACAGCAGCAACAGAGCACATGCAGAAGGCATTAATAGCTGGAGATAGCTAGAATGGAGAAAAGTGAGGGAGAAGGCTTTCATTACTGCAGGAGGACGTGGATAGCCTGGCCAAAGTATGAGCAGAATTAATGTGGTATGAAGATCATGGTATATTGTATGTATGAGAATTTCAAGCTGCAGTTATCTGTTACTATTAGAAGCAAGAAAAATAACTAGTTCCAGTTGTGTTTCAATGTGGTGTCCAAGATTGCAGTGTTGCAACAGTCCTTGTGAGAAATAAATGTATGTTTTATTGAGAAGTTGCTCAACAATTTAAAATTATTCTTTCTTCCAAAGCTGTGTCATTCACTGGGTATGGTGGGCTGAAAGATGTGATTCAAGTGAAGCATTGGCTGGAGAAACATTTTTATTTTCCATTTTAGCATAGATAGTCTTTCAAAAATCAGTTCTATTAAGAACTTTCTAGGAGCAAACTTAAGCGAGCATGACAGAGAATGACTGTGATGGCTGGTGTGATGTCAGGGATTCGGAACAGAGCAAAGCACCTGCATAATGAAAGTACATGTCTGTTCTATAGGAGAGAATTCTGGTTGGTCAGGACAAGCATAATATAATCCCAGTTCAGTAACTGAAATATTATGATTCCTGTGGTACAGTGGGAATCACACAGATTTTTGGAACGTCATAATTGTGTATTCATTGTATTAAATAATTCCCCTGCTTTTTTAAAATTTCTTTATCCTTTTGCCTTGCACTATCTAAATTGTAGTGTGTTACATGCAGCTAATCCCATGAACTGAGAGAGCAAATGTTTATGCTTTGTGGAAGGCAAGGAAACTACTTTCAGACCTTATACGCTTTAAATGCCATACATGCTTTCATAGCTTTGGCTGGATTGTATCTGATGCCTGCTTCATTTACTGCTCTGAAATGTGTGAGGAACAATGTCACTTCACAAGTTCTTCACTTGTATATGGAGTGATTTGTAATAATGATAAAGGAATAACAGGCCAGAAGCCTTAGAGTTCCATAGTAGAGAATTTCCTCTCTAGCAGGCATTTTGCTGTATTTCATTCTCCTATTCAAATTAAATGCAACATTCCGAACACTTGGTGGCACTTTGGGCCTGAAATATGTCGTAGTGTTCTCCTAGGATTTACATGTCAGCCAGAAAATGGAAATCTGTATGTTCAAAAGAGTAATTTCTAAAAGTTGAGGGAAAAGCATGCAAGTCTTTTTTGAGCTCAAAGTCTTTGATATAAAATTACTTTTTTTGTGCTTCTGTGCATCATCTTAATGTTAATTCTTCATTGTAGTAAGAGTTTGGAGGCTTCTGGTCGGAATGTTCTGGTGGGAACATTTGAAGCTACTGGTATTTGAGAATAGTGAGGCTGGGAACTGGCTTTGAGTTTTCAGCACTAAAATGGAATTCTGTCTTTCTTGCTTTTGGGTGGGAGGGTATGAAACTGTTCTGAAAATCACTTGCATTTCTTTTTGTAGTTCTTGAACAAGTTGATACATTAAACAGTGTTACCCTTTAATCTGTCTTCATGTTTTTATTAAAGGTTGTTTCCTTGCAGTTCTTTTTCCCATTCTCTAGACTGTCAGATGATGCAGGTTGTCTCCCCCTCTCTCCCCCCGAAGAGTTACTCACATTTTGGAATGTCTTCTTTCTTACTAGAATGGGACTGAATGCAGAAACCTTTACTTTTAAGTGGTATTTTCATTAAATCTTAATCTTACTTTGAAAAATAACTTTTTTTTTCTCCTTAGCTGAGGACACCTTGGAAGAGTTACAGCTAACCCTGTATTGTACATAAAAGAATAGATTGTCAAGCTGAGCTCTATGTATAAGTTATGGAGGAGGGCAGTTAGGGTGTCATTTATGTGGCTTCATAGTCAAGAGCTCTCTGGTGATAATACACCTGATTCTCACATCAGTCTTTTTGTCAACTTTAATCACACTATTGGTAGGATGCAGAACACAAAAGGGAGATCCTCATGCTTATTTGGGAGCATGGCATGTTACTGGAAGATATTCTGCGGATTCCCTCTATGGAGCCATTGCTTGTGTAGAATGGTAGAAAAATATCTACATAGATTTTATAAACCTAGCTCATTTATGTATGCTTTTCTATTTTAGTTGTTGTTCTGTATGATCACCTGGAAGTACTGATGTTGTAATATGTCATTCTTCTTAGAACGGTTATTTCCAGCTGGTTTATGCCAGTGTCATAGTGCTATGGACCTACTGTGTAGTACCTGGAAATTCAGTGTGGTCTTCCTTGTGAATTAAGCAGTCTTCGAGATACTTGGTAAATGCTGTTGAGAATGAAGGGGGAGGGAAGTAATCATTGAATTAATTGCTTTTGTATGCTTCCTACAAAACAAATAGCTGGCCAGTATACTGTTAGTCTGTATGCTTAGCACATGTTGGCACTATGTATCTGAAGTTTCAGGTGATGTAACATTGTTTTCATGTGGGCCCCTACTGAAATAGCTTGTATTTCTGCAAAACAGAGTAAAAAAAGTGAATAAAGAATTATAAATAAAACATACAAGGTTGAAGTAAACAAGGTGAAATCCAGAAGTGATTTGGCTATTAAACTATAAATGTTTACTGCTGTTTACGTTGACATAACGATGCTTTTTAAAATCTGATAAAATATTGTAAAATTATTGTGAAAGTATATCCTCAGAGCTTTGAATACCATGGATAACTAGCTCTGTAGATAACTGGAAATTTGTCTTTGGGGTCTGCTGAACAATATACCTATGTGAAGCAGCTGTTTCTGAACTGTATTCCAGTTATAATTGGAATTTATCTTTTCTGAATGGTCTGGAAGCAGTGTTTTAATTTGCAGTTCTTTCAACTGCACTGCTAAATTATTGCCAGTCTGTTGACCTAAAGGTAAATAAAACCTAAAGGTAAATCAAAATCCTGTTTATGAGTATGTGCTTCAGTTTTAGATGCAGTGTTCTATGTTTTTGCATGTGTAACATGCATCAGCGTTAGTGTATTTTTAAGTGCTCTATTGATATATCTTTAAAAAAGGTAAAGCTATGAAACAAGGATTTTGCTAGACTAAGCCTCTTAAAATGCCTTTAAAAAGACATATTGTTTCATAGTGAGGATCCTACTCAAAAACATGACATTCAGCATTATGACTGAAAACAATTACTTGGACTGTTAAGGCAGGAAAGCAGGAATACTTTCAGTACACAGGTGTGTCAGTCAGTTGTTTTTGCGCAGTAATACTGGGAGGTTATGGTTGGTGGAAGTTTTGTTTGGATCAAGGACCACTTTGCTGATGTTCTCTGTGTGTTGGATGCCACCCAGTGGAATTTCTGGTTTCTATCTTACTTTTAAAACAGTAACTTCCACAAGGCTGCTTTGAAAGATGTATTTTACAGCTATAAAAAGCAAACACTGAGAAACTAAGTTCATGCACTAGGGGATACATGAGGGTAGAGTGGTCAAAGCAGCCTGAATTCAGGTGCATCCTAACATCGGAGGGCTTGACACTGCCACCTTAGTTACTGGCAGAATCTCTGAAGATTTCAGGTTACTTCACATTTTAGCTTTGAATAAAATATTTCTGAGAACTTAAGGGAATTTTTTTGTTTTGAACTTGAAAATGTGTGTGTTTTGCACTCTTAATTTAATGCATAGGTAAATTAAAATGAGTTATTTTTTTTCTGCAAGTATACTTAGTCTTAATAGTTAATATTTTTATGATAATTCCACTGTGTCAGTGTTTAATACTGTTTTATTTAAAGCATAAAGAGCATCTGATTCCATCTTACTTGTATTTTAATACATAAAAATAATTATTTGCCAGGTACTTCTTGCTGTTAGCAGACCTGTCTTGTTTAGAAACATTGGTGGGGACAAACAAGTTTTTGCACTGATGGCTACTGCTAATTGACACCAGGTTTCACAAAGAAACACAGATGACTGTGGTGGTAAAATACAGCATTTTGTGAACAAATGCAGTATTTAAGAATTTTTAAATGTGCAGCTGTAGCCTGCCATTTGTTTTAATTTAGATGTTACTGGCTGTTCAGTATTTATGCACTGATATTTGAACCTCATATTTAAATTTGTTTTGGTTTGTTTGGTCTTTTCTAGGTTAAAATGGGTTTACTGGTAGACTTGACCAACACCACTAGATTCTACGATAGAAACGATATAGAAAAAGAAGGGATTAAATACATAAAGCTCCAGTGTAAAGGGTAAGTTGTCAGCACTTTTACAATATTTAGCTTTTAATATGAAGGATTGCACTGAAGTAATTTTTTTTTCTTTTTCCTCTTCCCCTTCCCCCAGCTGGCTCCTAATCTGTGTGTTCCTGTGTTTTTCAGGCATGGTGAATGCCCTACACCTGAAAATACAGAAACATTTATTCGTGTGTGTGAGCACTTCAGTGATAAGAATCCCTCAGAGTTTATAGGTATGTCTTATATCCATCACTCATTTTTACTGTTAATTTATTTCATACTTGCTCATAGCTGCAGTCTCTAAAAACTCTAAGCAAAGGAATTTCCTCAGTACAGCGTTTATGCATGTAGAGATTTGATGCTTTTACTCCAGAAACTAGTATGTTTCTCCATCCATCACTTTGATTACAGCTGTCAACTTCATGAGGAAAAATACACAGGCTTAAGAACTGTCAACAAATATGTAATACTTGCATTGTGGTTTTGTAACTTCTGCCTGTAGAAATGGAGGTTGTGTATTGTCTAGGTATTGTTTTGGCATGTGATGGTCTGGTTTATTTGAAATCATATTTGATAACTGAATGATCAGAGATTCTTTAGCAAATTTTGTGAGCTGGCTGATCACAGTGTAAGACAGACTTTGAGGTGCTCAAGTGTGCCCAGAGAAGGGTAAGGAAGCTGGTGTAGGGTCTGGAGCACAGGTCTGGTGAGGAACGGCAGAGGGAGCTGCAGTTGTTTAGTCTGGAGAAGGGAGGGCTCGGGGGGGAGGGACACCTTATTGTTCCCTACAACTATCTAAAAGGAGGATGGAGGGAGGTGGGTGTCAATCTCTTCACCCAGGTAACAACTGATAGGACAAGAGGAAACAGCCTCAAGTTTTGCACCAAGGGATATTTAGATCAGATGTTTAGGAAAAATTTCTTCCCAGAAGGTCAGGCATTGGAACAGGCTGCCCAGGGAAGGGGTGGAATCACCATGCCTGGAAGTGATCAGAAACTGTGTAGATGAGGCCCTCAGTGACATGGTTTATCTTTGGACTTGGCAGTCCTCTGGTAATGGTTGGACTTGATCTTCCAGGTCTTTTCCAACTTGGTTGATTCTGTGATGCTGTGGTTATTTGTTGGAAACTGGTAATAGATATTAGGCTGTATCATGGGTGGTGGGGTGTCTTTTTTTTCTGTTTTTTTTTTTTTTATGTACTGTTCAGCAGTGAATATTCGAATGTTCCTAAGGATAATTTTTTTTTTCACCCAGAGTAAAGTGAGTTCTCAGTTCAATTTGGGTAGCTTCTAGGTTTAGTTAGAACGATTTTATTCTGTTGTCTGTTGAGTGTATTAATGTTTAACTTTATCTGCAAACTGTCAGAGACAAGAAATACTTCGTAGCTGAGTTTCTAGAGTCAGAATGGGCATTGTTCTCAACCCTCTTCGATGATAATTCTGCAGCCTTCCTGAATCTGAGTGTCTATGCAACTTAGGAGTGCATGGAACAGTTGTTTGTGTAGGTCTTGTTGATAACAGCTTGGTAAACCATGCTGGTATGTTAATTTAGTTCAGCATTCTTATGGAATCATGGAACTGTGCAGTAGCTGAGGTTGTTGGAAGGGACCTGGTGAAATCAGCTAGTCACTCGCCCTTCCTTAGAGCAGGGCCAGCTAAAGCAGCTTGCTCAGGACTGTGCCCCTTTGGGTTTTCATTATATCCAAGCTTGGAGACCGCACAATATCTTCTGGCAACCTCTTCCAGTGTTTGTTCATCCTTATAATATACAGGTTTGGGGTTTTTTTCCGTATGTTTAAACACAATTTATTGTGTTTCAGTTTGTGCCCGTTGCCTCCTGCCCTGTCACAGGATACCACTGAATTTTGTTTTTTTCCCCCAGTGCTTGAGAGATTTAATTTGAGCTCACACTTTTCCACAAATTTTTCTTTTAGGTACTTTATTATTTCCTTATTTCACATAGAGTACAATTTTAATTTGAGACCTATGTTTTCTTCTCTGAACTGTAATGCAAGTATTTGATCTGAAAAATGAGGAAATGCTAAATGTGAGTGAGGGGGATCAGTCATCAGCAGTATTTCAGAGCTTGCACCAGAACTTGAAATACTGTTGGATGTCTGATCCCACTCACTCTCATTTAGCAGTTCCTAATTTTTCACTCTCCTTTCACAGTTCCTCCACCTTGTCCACCAACAATATTTCAGAACTTGAGATGTTGTTATGGTCAGCAATTTGTATGGAGCATGGATAGCATGGTGATGTCCTATAAATAGTAGACACATTTAACTGATACTTCAAACTTTAAAATGCCATTTTTAGCATTGAGTCACTAACTTTTTGACTTTTATGAATTTTTTGAATGTTCTTGTATTATGTAGATTGCTTTACCTCTATAGAAAAAAGGTCAATTAGAATCAAGGAGAAAATAATGAGGCTTAAAAGACTAAGCTTTTAGATAAACTGTGGTTTTGGCTTTCACAGTAAAAGAGAAATTAAGGATTTTCCATTCCCCTTTCATTAATTACTGAAAAGTTGGATTTGGTTCTGGCCACTTATTACCTGTGACAGAGCATTAGAGAGACTGGCATGGAAGATGTTTTTATCAAAAGTGAAAGCCGTCTGCAGCAGCGATAGGACTGCACCCTCTGTGATCTTTCTCTTCCAAGCTGTTGGTCTCATTGCTGATATGCTTCTTATCTTTTGTCATGTGCATAAAATTATTGACAACCTTCTTGGTAGCAGTAACAGTTGCAGGACTTACTGATAGCAATTGTGTGCAATTTAATTTCCAGTATCAAGATTAGATATGAAAAGAGACTGAAATGTGAATGATAGCTGAACACAATTTTCTATTCAGCTAAAACAATATAGGATGGAAACTTTATTTTTGCAGCTTGAAGGACTGGAGCATGCTTGCCAACCTTAAGGAAACAAAATGCAAAAATTTTCCTTAAGCAGAAAACAATGGAGAAATGTTTGTGGGAATAAATTCTATAAAGAAGCTAAAATTCACTTTGATTCAAGTTACACAGTTTTAAATATTATTAAATTGTTAGAATGGAGGCATACAAGAAATTTGTTATGGTTTTTGCCTTTCTTCAGTAAGAAGGCAAGTTTGGTGGGGTGGGCACAAAACCTGACCCCGATACAGTTGTATTTCTGTTTATGCAGATAAGTTTTATCAGTCTACTCTTCATAGGCATTTCTTGGATGTCCAGTAAAACCGAAAGAAATACTTGCAGTGTAGGGGAGCATATATAAAAACAGATAGATATTAACATTTTGTCTGAGTGTTAAATTATTTGCTGCTCAACTTACTTTGCTAACTATGGTAGAGCAGTAGTACTAGCTTAAAATTACTTGCTTTATGGTGTTGGGTCCTGTACTTGGATTACAGCAACCCCATGCAACAATGCTCCAGGCTTGGGGAAGAGTGGCTGGAAAGCTGCGGGCAGGAAAGAACCTGGAACTGCTGATTGATGGCCACTGACCATGATCCAGCTTGTGCCCAGGCAGCCGAGAAGGCCAACAGCATCCTGGCCTGTATCAGAAATAGTGTGGCCAGCAGGGCCAGGGCAGCGATCATCCCCCTGTACTGGCTACTGGTGGGGCTGCCCCTCTAATCCTGTGTTCAGTTTTGGGCCCCTCACTACAAGAAAGACATTGAGGTGCTGGAGCGTGTCCAGAGAAGTGCAACAAAGCTGGTGAAGGGCCTGATAAGGCACGGCTGAGGGAACTGGGATTGTTTAACCCGGAGAAATGGAGTCTCAGGGAAGACCTTCTTGCTCTCTACAACTATGTGAAAGGAGGCTGTAGTGAGGTGGGTGTCAGTCTAGAACAAGAGGTAACAGCCTCAAGTTGCACCAGGGAAAGTTTGAATTGGATATTAGGAAAAATGTCTTAACTGAAAGGGTTGCCAGGCATTGGAACAGGCTGCCCGGGGAAGTGATGGGGTCATCATGCCTGAAGGTATTTAAAAGATGTGTAGATGAGGCTCTGAGTAGATACGGTTTAGTGGTGGACTTGGCGTTAACCGTTGGACTTGATGATGTTACAAGTCCTTTCCAACCTGAACAGTTCTGTGGTCACGACTGAAAAATTTGTGAATATTAAGAACATTTGTGCTAGGTGTTAGTGGAACCTTTGATATTTGTAATTTTAAACGCAGTATGAGGAAGAGGCAGTGTCTTGCTGGAATCATGACATTTTTAACAGCACAGGTTTTTAGGCTGGCTTACTTCTCACTAGATGGTGCTGTTGACTTGAGAGAAAAAAAGGTTCCAATGCATTTGACTTCTCCTCCTTTCACTGGGGGCTGAATTCAATAAAATAGAGGCTGAAGACTTAATTCTTTTATTCTGACATTGAGAAGATAAGTAATCCAAGGTGATTATACTCTGCCATTTTTTTTTTTATTTTTTTTTCCAAATTAATAAGGCTGGTCTTAGCATGGTAATAGCAAATTTGAAATAGAATTGTGGTCTGCTGACACCTCTTTCAGGTTTCACATAGGGTAATCTGGATATGGTTTTTATGCCTGATGGTGGGAAATGAACATTATGCTTATTGAATTCACTAAAAGCACAATTATTGAATTTGATTGCATTGTCTTCTGATAAGCATTTGAGCAGTCATGAAAAATGTTTTGAAACTTACCTGCATTAGCTGCATTTCAGTTGCAGTAAGGTAGTGCTCTTGAATTGGGATAAACTGAAGTATCCTGTACTCTTGTTGCTAATAATTTGCAGAATGAATGTAATAAATGGCTTTTAGGCTTATGTGCCTTATGTGGTCTGGGCTGCCTTGATAGGAAGGTATGTAAGTCTTTAATGTTACTGATGAAGGTAGAAGGATCCAAAAACACACTTGTGAAACTAAAGCATGCAGGGAAATCATGACATAATCGCCATCACAGAAACATGGAATGCTTAGCATGGTTGGAGTGCTGCAATGGATGGCTACAAGCTCTTCAAAAGAGATAGGCAAGCAAAAAGGTGGTGAGGTTGCATTGTATGTCAGAGTGCATCAATTGCCTTCAACTCAATGGTGCGAATGAGAAGGCTGAATGTTTGTGTGTGAAGGGAAGGCCAACCAAGCAGATATCCTGGTAGGAATCTGTTATAGACCACCCAGCCAGGATGAAGCTACAGATGAAGTGCTCTTCAAACAACTGGGAGAAGTTTCACAATTGTTTTCCCTTGTTCTTGTGGGGGACTTCAACCTGCTAGATGTCTGCTGAAAGTACAACACAGCACAGAAGAAACAATCCAGGAAGTTCTTGGAGTGTGTGGAAGCTAACTTCCTAACCTAGCTGGTTAGTGACTCAACTAGGGGAGATGCCTGGCTAGATCTACTGTTCACAAATAGAGAAGGACTGGGGAGTGATGTGATGGTTGGAGGCTCTCTTGGGCAAAGTGATCACAAAATGATTGAATTGTCAATCCTTGGAGAAGTCAGGAAGAAGGTCAGCAAAACATCCACCTTAGACAATATCTGAGGGTAATCAGGTATTGGAACAGGTTGCCCAGGGAAGTGGTGGACTCACTGTCCCTGGAGGTGTTCAGAAACTGTGTAGATGAGGCCCTGTGAGATGGTTTAGTGGTGGCCTTGACAGTCCTGTGGTAACAGCTGGACTTAATGATTTTACAGGTCTTTTCCAGTCTCATTGATTCTGTGATTCTGTGTTTGTCAAAACTACTTTCAAATGATTATACTCTTTTATTGTCTTGTCTAGGTGTCCATTGCACACATGGCTTCAATAGAACTGGATTTCTGATCTGTGCCTTCTTGGTTGAGAAGTTGGATTGGAGGTAACTTTGAATGTTAATTCCTGGGGATTTGTGAAAGTTACCAAAAACATCTTCAGTATGTTTTAGTCATTGTTCTGACACCTATACTGATGTATTCAGTGTTAGTTATTTTAAAACTGCTTACTAATCTTGATGTCTTGGTAGTTTAGCGTGTTTCAGTTGAGCTTTCCAGGTCCAATAGGTCAAGAGTCAGCTGTACCTGCTGTGTGTGGGCTTTTTGGAGTGTATACATTATACTGTACACATCTTCCCTGTGATGTGTCCCACATTTTGAGTAAGAATGTAGAGTTTCAGTGATGTCTGATTCTTTCTTTTTAATCTTTTTCCATGTAGGTTTGCAAGGAGGTGTTTTGAGGTTCAGTTCTTAAGAGCAGACATTGGCTAGAAAAACAGCAGAGTGGCACTCTTGCTTCTGAAGGGTCAAGGGGGAGACGAAGTCTTTGTTTCCAGCTTGTTTTTTGACTAAAGTCCATAGCATGCTTCTATACAGACTCACCAGAGTTTTTTTTTTTTAATTTATTTTTATAATCTAAAAATGTTGGTGCCTTCATAAAGAGTAGTGGTCTGTTTAAATAACGTTAGTGTAAAAACCCATGCCTGTACCATGCTGGTGGGCACGACTTTTGCATGTTTGAGAGTACTCACACAATACAGTTTCCTTGCTAATGGGATCCCATGCAACACCTGTTTCTTCACAGACCCCTTAAGCATTCTGATGATATTTCTTCTGTGGTCCTTTAAGTGAAGAAAATTCTGCTTCTGTTGCAGCCTTTTCTTCTTACTGGACATACATTTATTTGATGCATTGCATGTATGTGCAAGCTGTTTGCAAAGAACTAGGTCATTATTGTCCGTTAGTAAACTTGGAACCAAGACACTGGAGTAATGGAGAGAGAACACCATTAGTAGTGGGTGCCTGAATCTTGGCAGGATGTTAGCTGAGTACAGGAAGTAGATGCAGATACAGATATCTTTTATAGTATGATTCTGGTTGTTCCTATGAACTAGAAAATTTGTATACTTTTATTCTAACAATTTAAAAGCAGCATGCAGTAGTTAGAACTGGTCCTTTGCTCTGAAGAGGCAATGCACTTGAATCTTTTTGAATCTCATGCTTTTATGCAGCCGTTCTTTATTTTCAAACCTCTATGGAAAAGCCTTGAAACTTAATAGCCATGTCTTCTTTTTTCTTTTTTTTTCTTAATTCAGATAGTTTGTTGTATCAAGTTGTTTCATCTCTTTTGTTAATAGAACACCCAGATATCACTTGGTTGGGAAAAATGTCCACAGCAAAAGAATGAAATTTGGCAAGGTAGTTAATGCTAAGCATTGTATCAAGATAAATCCAATTTGCTGTATCATTCTTTAAAATAAGGCACTGTTTACTGATGAGGAAATAAGATTTTCCTGATGGAAAAATCCATCCATATTCATTCCTTCAGCACATGATGTAGGAGTGCTGATGATGTATTGTGAATACTGAGACATATTTTATAGTTAATTTAAAGAAAGGTCATCCAGACTGGAAGCTCTTCAGCTAGTGGATAGAAACGTTACTTGATACTGCTTTTCACAGCTCATTTTCCCAAAGACTGCTGTGTTTCTAGAAGTTGAAAAATGTTTTCTTCCAGCTAGGTTTCTGTGCTTGAAATCTGTGCTGCCTCTTTTGGCTTTGATTGCCATCCATTCCAATATAGTACAGAGTTCTAATATCATCAGAGACCAATTTGAGTGACTTTCAGGCCCCATTCCTTTTGGTTGACTTTGTCATTCCATGTAATCATGTCATGTGATCAATGGCATTGATTACAGATGTGAAACAATTTAAGAAAAATACAAAATAAAAAATGTCTTGTGAGGGAGAAATTAGGAGTCTTTAGAAAACAGAATGGGGAAAAAAGCACCTACTATAACTCAGATTCTTAAATGATCGCTTCTGAGATCCGATGGCTATCTAATAAAGCATTTTCCACTCTGGAAAATGTTTGTTTTTCCCTCTCTTTAAAGATCAGAAGGGAGAACAAAACCTACTGGTTCTTAGGAAGTGTTATTGTCTTTTCTGGGAAATTTGCCTCAAAGTTCTCACGGTCCTTCCCATACTGTACAAATCAGGAAAAAAAAAAGCCTTTTGTACTTAAATTCTTTTTTCCATTTTAGCTGAATGTTTTCTTTGTTCCAGTAACACGCTGGTTTCTTGCCTGAAAAGAATATTTTGAAAAAGTCTGTCTGAAAAACCTTGTGTTGCAGTTTTAAGAAGGCAAACAGGGGCACGTATCCTTTGTGATTTCTTCTCTCTTTTATCTGGCAAGATTTCTAAGTGTTGATCCATGGAGTGTTACTGCTCCACCCAGCCATCATAAATTGTATGTTCAATGCTAAACATTTCGTTAGGATTGGCTCTTGTGCTGTGCTCACTTTCCTGTTGGCTAGTGAAAGTGCATGACAGTTTCAGTGTTTTTTTGTGATCCAGTGTGCAGTATCTTAAAGCACTTAAAATTATTAGCTGCATAGTAAAAGGTTTCTGAGTGACAGATTTATTTATTTACTTATTTATTATGAGAAACTTCTGGAAAAAGAAGTAATTTCAAAAGATTAGGATGGATTTTTGCAGTGTGATGGCAAAACTTCTAATGAAAGGAAAGATAATTCTTAGAGGAAAAATATGTAGCCGTAATTGAATTTCAAATCTTGAATTTTTCTTCATTAAGTTTGTTAATCTTTTTTCTTTAGTCTTTTTTGTCTTCATTCAGTCCTTAACTACTTATCTAGAAGCCTTGGGTGATATGGTTTAGTGTGAGTTGTCCCTGCCCATGGCAATGGGGATGGAACTAGATGATCTTAAGGTCCTTTCCAACCCTAACTATTCTACGATTCTATGATTCTATGATCTATGTGTCATCCATTCCTTTCTGTAGCAGTAATAAAAGTTTTAATTATGTGACCAGCACAATACAATCAGCTACAATAAGGAGGCAAAGCAGCACAAGCTGCAGTTCTGAGAACATAAGCAGTGCATGCAGAATCTTGTGCAACTGTTGACAGGCTAATCTAAGCATGATATTTCAAAAGTAATGAATGTTCTTGCAATTACCAATTTGGAGTTTGTTGTAATTCTCAGTCCAATAAATCTTAATGTTTGGTAAGGCATAACATCACTAAAACATGTAAATTAAGCATCAAGAGTAATTTTCAATTTTTATTTGACAGTATTGAGGCTGCTGTGGCTACTTTTGCTCAGGCTAGACCACCAGGTATTTATAAAGCAGACTATTTGAAAGAATTGTTTCGTCGTTATGGAGATGAAGATGATGCACCATCACCACCCGAGCTACCAGAATGGTGCTTTGATGATGATGAAGAGGAGGATGATGATAATGGTAAAACAGGCGGCCAAGAATCAGAACCTGGATCGTCAAGCACTTCCTTTGGCAAAAGGAGAAAAGAACGTCTAAAACTGGTATTTTTGATTAAGAACTTAATATTCAAAAAGCTAAACTTAATTTTATAAACTCATAGTCATCATTTACTACATAACACATGCTATACAAGCATCGGTGCTCTTGCAAAATGAGGACCTGTAGTATTGTCTCTAACCAGGAAAATCTCTTAAATTTGTTGTAAGCTTGCTTATGTTTCCTACATGAAACTTAGAGTTTAACATTCAACACCTCAGCTATTTCAGTTGTAAAAATGACTTAAAATTTCTGTAATATAACAATTTCTTTTAAAGTTTGAGTTGGGATAGTAAAGCACTTTTTAATTACTTACTCTTGTCTTTAGAAGTGAAATGTTATGGGGGAGTGGAGTGTGTAAATAGCTTTTACTTATTTTTTGTAGCCATGTGGATGAAATTCAGAATCTTTAAAATTCAGTGCTCATTTTGGTAAATACTCTTACTTCTGGAAATATTGGAGGATGGAGAATGGGATTAGCAAAAAGCAAGATGAACTTAAAACCCTCAAGGCAGTTTTGAAATTATATATTTTTCAAAGCTGTTTTAACTGTATAATGATAAGAAATATGGCTGATCACTTACTATGATTATTTTGACATTTGCATTATTGTGAACTATGAAGTGAGTTGCTGTAGTTACCGTTATACAGAACTAATACTCAAGTACAAAGAATATACTTGTGTCATCTGAAGACTAATGGCTCAGTTCTCTCCAAATTCCTGACTCTATTTTTTTTCATTTGCAGGTAAAGTAGGGGAAAATGTTGCTGAGTGCAAAAATACATTCAGTTCTTTTACATAATACTGACTTACTGAGTGCTGAGGTGTGTTTGTTTGCAAACACTTAAAAATCCTCATACGAAATATGCTGCAAAAATGCTGTTTGTTGCTACTGCAGCTGCTCAACATTGTTTACAGATGGAAGAAAATAGACTGAAAGGAATACAAAATGTAGTCCACAGAAGCAAAATGAACTTTGAAAACTTTCAAGTAGTCCATCAGCTGGAATAAAAAATTGCCCACCCTGTGAAAAGTCATAATAAAAATATATTCAGGGGTATAGCCACTACCTCCATTAACCTTACAGTAAAACTTTTGTATCTAAACAAATTACTTGGAAACCTCAAAACTTTTTTGGTTTTTTTTACTTGCCTTTTAATGTATTAGCAAATGAGGTGTGATGGTGAGGTCCAATGACAGCCTCTTTTCAGACAGTATAAAACTAAACTGATCTGTTTAACAGGAGTTGTGATACTGGCTTCCTAGGCTTTTCCTTATCTGCCACTATAGGGTTTTAGGAAAGCTGGAAGCTAAATTATACGAATAAGCATATTAATAATGAAAACTTAATTAAGAGTGAATTTATGAAAGAAAGAATCATCTAGTTAATATGCATATTCGTATAATTCAGTTTTGCAGCTCTGGAGGAACACGAAGAGGAGGAACAGGGAGAATTCTTTACCATGGTTCTTGGCTGGCAGATTCGAATGCTTCTTAACTCAGTAGAGATGGATACAGTCTATTTGTGGTTCCTTGTAAATAGGCGATCTACAGGGGCAATGATTATCAGGTAAATACCTCTTGCTCAGATTTTCTTATTTTGCTTTCTGAAGGGCTAAATTTTCATTATTATATTGATTTCCTGCAGCAAATAATTTTGGTCTTCTAATATGATTCTTTCTCTAATCACCTATGGGTAGACAGTGTCAAACGGGAAGTGGCTCTGGTGATAGTGGTGTTCTGAAATATTTTCATTTTGACCCAAATCTTTGTGTGACAGAAGAAAAGTTTAGAGTTAGAGGAGGAAGCAAGAAAGAACTACCCAGCTATCCTGCAAAGTGAAGTTATCATGTGGTCCATCTCGGAAATTCCATCTTGGATGTGAGGAACTTTACTTCAGCATGTTTCATTAAAATGGCCATATTTTGATGTCAAGAAGTCTTGACAGCCTTTCTTTTCTATGCTACAGAAACTGTGGGAACTGCTAGAACATAATGTCATTACAGTTTCCTTTGTCATCGCCCAAATGTAGGTGACAGTTAACCTGTTTGCTGTAGCCTCAGATTCTACGCAGGAAATCCAAACATGTTTTGACTTTGTCAGTGCATGCCATAATAATTGTAGCATTGAAGTATCATTGTTAACTGACACTTAGAATCTCACCTCAGGGAAAAAAATCTTTAGAAAAAAACCCTTTGATTTTGCAAACAGGACAAAAAGTTATAACTCTGAGCCAGAATCTTCAAGCTTTTCATGTATGAGATGGATCTTTGTCAGAGGTTAACCCCTGTATATATACTTCTGCCCACAGGCATCTTGATGGATATGAGAGAAAATTGTTTTCTGGTTTTGCAGCAGCATTTTATGTACTTGAATACATAAATATGGGTGTAATTTCTTTTTAGCCTTCTCTTTTCCCACATTAGATGCCAATGCAGTGTACCATCTAAAAGGAAGAAAATAAGCTCTGTCCCAGCTGAAACCGGGATGTGACTTCTTTCTGTAGTGCATATTTTTTATACTTCTGACCATTCTTATTATTTTTTGTATTCTGTCATGTTGACTCACATTTTTCTGAGACAGTGGTGCCTATAAATGAGCACAAGACTCTAGTTGAGGCCATCCTAGGGCTTTATAGGGAGAAATTAATTTCACATGTCTTAAGGCTAATACTTCTGTTTATGTATCTTAATATAATTGCCTTTTACAAAACAGAATAATACTAATTGAGCTTTTGGTCTCTTGCTGCTTCCATATCTTTCTCTAATTATCTACCAGTGTGTGTTTGTATAATTGCTTATTCTTTACTAAGTGTAGAACTTTGTTTATACTGAATTGCACAGTGTTTTTTCCAGCCTGTTCTTAAAATTAAGGATAACACTGAATTCTTAAGCTACTGTAACAGTCTGTATGCCTGTTACTAAACTCACAGATTTAATGAAAATAAGAATATGCTAATGGGAAATGTAGGGAAAATAAATTAATTCTTTTATACCTAAAACAGACTTCACAGATCTGCCTCAATACCTTCTTCCATTTTGTTAGTGAAACTAACTCTGAATCTGGTTTTTCAGACAAGTTGCTCTTTTTTATAGAAGTTACATCTGCCTCATGTTTTCTGAGTTCTGAGAACAAGATGAGCAAACAAAACCAAGCAGGCATCAAAATATGTGATATTTCCTGCTTCTGCCAATTCTGTGAAGCCTTTTTCTTCACCAGAACCAAATGATTTGTTGAACACTGTTGTTATTGAGTGACAGTCAGTATGATTTTGTGTATCATTTTTACTTGTAAATGCCTAGAGGCAGTTTCTTGTGATTTTTGTCTTATATTTCTAGGTATTAAATCTAAGCTGATCATTGTAACTCCCTGGCTCTCCCTTCTTCTCTTTTAGAAGATGTGGGCTCTTTCTCTTCCTAACACGCTTTGGAACGTTTCTTGTCGTCTGGAAAACAGTCTCTGATAATAGTGGCACTAGATAGAGTCTGAGTAGCTGAAGGTGGCTATTGTCAGGGCCTGGTCATAGGCACTAGGTTTCGGGGAGGTGTGTGTATGGGGTTATTCCCACTCAGCCACTCCTTCAGATGGTATTTATGATCTTCCCAACACACTGCCACGTCTTCAGCTGAAGTGATGGGTGGAGAGATACAGATCAAGGAGAACTTGATCAGTGCAGATGGTGTTGAGGTTGTGCAGCGTGTAGATACTAAGTACATGTAGGTTACCTTGGATTCATTAGGGCTTGGCACTTTTGGTTTAATAGCAGTGCTGAGGATCTGAGGTGCTCCTGCTGAGCTGAGTGCTCTTGCATCTTTGCACTGTGTTCTCCACTGTCCTGTTTCCACCACACCGGGGCTGTTAGCTCAACTGCGGTGTAGAAAGTGCATGGATCTGGCTCAGTTCTGGCACTTTAGGTTTCAGGACATTTCCTTGGATAGAGTGCTCTGTTAGCTAAGCATGGGCACCCACGTGATTCACCTTGTTTTCATAGTGCTCTGCCTTAGCTAAGTGAGTATACTTCAGGCCGATAATTTGCAAGAGACACATTGAAATGGCAGGCACCAATTTCATGTTAGTGACTTTTCTGGAAGATCTTTCCTGTTGCCTGCCTTTTGCTTTAATCTTAGCAGTTGTACTGCCATCACACTCTGCCATTATTCTGAGAAGCAAGGCTCGACTATCTTCCTTGATTATGCGGTGCTCTTAACCACTTGGAATTCAGACAATGTGCTGGCCAGCCATATTATAGCTGTTTCCCTCCCTCGCCCAGTCACCTGTGTGCTGTTGCACCTGCTGGTGCCCACAACAGTAATATGGGATAAGTGATGGGCCGAAAGTCTGTGGAACTTAAGGTAATTAAGGTTATGAACTAGTGTATTTCTTTAGGATGTACTATTCTCAGAATACAATTTGGTGATACTGATATAACTCAGCCAGTCTTAATTAAATGCAGGCTGTACTGAAAACTGCTTTCCCATTACTCTGTATTCCTTCTGCTTCCCTTGTGCTGGCACTAGTGCTGATTTATCCTTTGGTGAGCTAGTTTAGGATACAAATTTGGCAGAAAATTGCTGATTTATAATGTTATTTTTGCTAACTTAGTTCCTAGACTTGTTCAAGAGTAGAGCACAGACGAGTGCCATGGTGTATGCAAAGAGAAGTCAGTAGTAGGCAGCTAGATTTGGTAATGCAAGTTTGAAGCTTTTTAGAGAACAGATAGAAATATTTATATCTTCATGTTCAGGATTCATTGCTCAACAGGTGAAATGTCATGCTTTGATCTTCTTAGCCTGCATTGAGAAATTGAATTTTGAAATATGGTTGATTTGGGATCTGTATAGAAATCTTTAATTCTGTAGCGTTGTAAATCTGATGGCTTTAATGTGTTCTGTTGTGTAGAATTTGTTTTATTCCACTCAGCATCTTTTTTTTTTTCTGGAATATGCAAGTTATTTAGAGCTTTATTTTCAGTATTGTTGATCTGTGCATATGCTTTTTGTGTGGCATTTGGGAGACCACCTCCACTTCAGTAATCTGGTTTATATTGAGAATAAAATTATGGAAGTATATTTTTACACAAATATTTTGTTACAAACTAGCTGCTTATGTTTTCTCATTTGTTAAGAAGTTTGTCTCAGATCAACTGAGAGTCCTTTAAGTTTGCTGCTGTGTGTACCCTCATTCTTTCCATTTTCCCTACAGTGTAAGCTTCTCATGCCTAAAGATGTTTCCCAATGACTTTAGTTCACTAATTACCAGACTGCTTATGTCTGTCTTGCTTAAGGTTAGATCTCTGCTCTTAGTGAGCAGCTCTTACTTTCCATGAATCAAGGAGAGTATGGAACTGCTGGTCTAGAAATACTATGTGTGTATGAAAAAAGTTTATTTAACATTTCATAGGTCAATTTTGCCCTTAGTTTCCAGTTTACTTATTTTGAGGCTATAGCTTTTGACACTTTAAAAATTGGCGTCACTGCCAGAAAGAGTTTTGTCACCTTTAATGTACGATATTTTGTTCTAGGCTTAGAATATTGCTAGGTTCAAATTCTCATCCACAAATAAATGTCTGGCACTACCTTATTGTATAATATTTTGTCTACTAAGGGTGATTAATTTGATCCCTGCAAATTCCATATGCAATCAGTTTACTATTAAATACTTCATAATACTGTGCCTGCTTTACAAATAAAACCACTTTAGTTACAAACGAAAAAAAATGAGTTGAACTGATGCTGTAGCTTGATGTGGAAACTTTCTAGAGAGCACTTGCTAAACAGTGCCTATCCCATACCATTTTCATAATATGGCTCACCAGTGAGTTTATTGGCAAAGCTCAGCTGATGTGTCTTAGTATTTGGGACTAAGTGTTTAAGGAATATTGATTGAAGCTGTTATTGCTCATGAGGGTCAGGTTGTGAAAAGAGACTTAATCTTGTATTGACATGTTCTGATCTGCTCTTGTGAAAGCTTAAACACTGTTTCTTAATTTTTTTTTTCTATTTAGGGTGCAATTTTCTTGGAAGGAGTAACAGTTAAATGTGTGACCCAGGTGACAACACAACCAAAGTTAGGAGGAATACAGCAAAAATGTCAGCAGTTCTGTGGATGGGAAGGGTATGAGAACATTTAGAACTTGTTTATTTATGCTATCTAGAAATAAGTGTTTCTGTTTTTTCCAGTAATTTCTAGTTTCTCAGAAGAAAATGGACTATTATAAAAACAAGAATAGGTAACTACTTTTTGATGGATTGTTTAAAAAAAAAAGCAAACCTCAAAACCACTCAACAGTAAAACAGAAAAGGATCTTTCATTGTACTATGAAATGGGATTATCAGCTGTTGATATTAAGAAATTAGATTCTAGAACTGCTTTTCCTTTGAAATAACACAACTTTTTCAGATGCATTCTTGCTGTGCAAATTCCAGGTGTTTGTGTAAATTTTAGTGCGTGCTCAAGCAGCAGACTCATTTATACAACTACTATTACACTTCAATATTAAGGTATTTATAGCCAGCTTGTTTTTATAGCCAACTTGGATTTGTGACCAGTGTTAATGAGAATGCTGGTTTTAATATCTTGGTTTCTGAACTCTCCCTTTCCAAAGCTGATGATCCAGGTTGATGGTCACAATGCTTCCTAGCTTGCTGATGTTTACAGTTCTTCTAGTGCATGTAATTTTTGAATTCAGGTATCCGTTCCTCCAAAGTTAAAACTTTGAAGTACCACATAATTTAGTGTACTGTCATAAACAGATAACACTTGTTCTTACAGACAAACATTTTATTCCTCTTGCAAAATACCTTATTGGCGAAGATGTTCTAAGTCGAGTTAACCTTGCAGCAAGTCTAGTACAAGGTGTGACTTCAGTCTAATGTCACACAAAGCAATGCATTTTCTCCTATTGCAGAACACTAACAAACATGATTCTTTTTGATTTAGGTCAGGATTCCCTGGAGCACAGCCTGTTTCCATGGACAAACAAAATATTAAATTTTTGGAGCAGAAGCCATACAAAGTTAGCTGGAAAGCAGATGGCACTCGGTAAGTCCATTTTAAATGAAAAAGCAACTCCCAGTAAATTGGGTAGATGGTTTGTATTTTCTTGGGAAAGTGAGTTTGCTGGTACAAAGGACAAAGCATATTCCAACAGCAAAACTGACTCCAGAGATTTTTTTTTTCTCCCTTGGTACCCAACATTTGATGAAGTTTGTGGCCAAGTTTCTTTTTAGCAGCTGTTCTGCAGACTGACCTAAATGTATGTATTTTTATTCTTCTACCTTGCCTGCCTGTCAGCCAAGACTTGCCACAAGACTTGCCTTAGAACAATCTTAGATAACAGTAAAAGTTTGTTAAGCTAAATAATTAGCTTATAAAAGCTAAATTAAAATTTCTGGTTGATTCTTCAGAAGCTGGCTAGTATTAGAAATGCATTCATACTGTGAACCTTTGTTCAAATTTGTAGTTCTGGTTACACAAAGAGTCAGTAGTTTCATGTTCCCTCACCGGTTCTTGTACATTGATTGTAAGCAAGACATTTTTTATAGCAGACTACAATCTGATTGAATCAGTGTGTAGAATCATGGGATGCTTTGGGTTGGAAGGGACTTTAAAGATCATCTAGGTCCAACCCCCCTGCCATGGCCAGGGTCACCTTCCACTACACAAGGTTGCTCTTGAGTGGTATTATTACTTATTTGAAATGCATGCTTGTATTTGATTTCTCCAATAATCTCGTGTTAGCATTTCAAAGTAGGAGAGACTTCACAGATCAAACATAGAATGGCAAAACGCTTTTCTCTGCTTGCAACTGGTTATAGATTGGTCTCAACTGAATGAAACTCGGTTGTCTAAACATGGGTCTTAATTGGGTGTACTTTCATTGCTTTGTCTCATATGAAAAAGCCATGTCATATAGGTTCTCTTGCCTTTACACTCAGCAGCTTGGATGAGGTATAGAAAGTATTTGCTATTCACATTTAAATAAAACACCAGATGTTAGATTCCCTGTTTCCTTGTACTGTTGTAAAGAGGTACTGTGGCTCTTCATACACACAAATCTTTCTTGATCATTGTCAGTGCAGTCTGATACTCCAAGCTTCTGCTTTTCTTCAGTATTTCTGGTTTCAAAACTAAAATCAAGATTCCCTGATATTAATACAAATCTTTTTAACCTGTATTACTCATACCATACAGATCACAACCTTTTCTTTTTCTTGTGGGTGCTACCTTCAGGTAATTAATAATGCGATTTCTTACATTATAGTCAATAGTGTTTCATTAACAGGAAGAATGTAAATTGTGTGACAAATTAATTTCAATAGCTTGATTTTTATTTCTAAAAGATGTTCTTTACATACAGTGATATTCAAACATTTATAATCTGTGCTAAGCAGAATGACTTTAGTTTTTATTCACTTAGAGCAGATAAATAGGGTTTTAACCTGCTTTGACTTGATCAGAAAAAGTGCAATTACATGAATTTACTTACAGTAAGACTCTTATGCTCACTTGTGTGTAGTGGCTTAGACTAGCAAAAGAGTTAGGTTTTTACATGGGTACAAGTTAGAAGGCATCTGGTATGTGGATGAAATGTATGCTTTCAAAAATGGGAGGCAAGAACTTTTTGTTTTCAAGCTGGTGAAGTTAATATACTGTTTTTGTGTATAGATATGGGAAAAAGGAGTTTTTTTTGGTTTTGGTGTTTTTTTTGATTGTGGTTTTTTTTTGTTTGTTTGTTTTGCAGTACACTGGGATATCATTCTCCTGTGTGCTGAGACAACAAAGTAAAGTTTTGATACTAAATAAACAAGCAGTGTGGGCTGTGGCTGTTTTCTAAAGTTCTTTCTGCATTCTTTATTTTGTTAAGTTTGTTGTCTTCAGTAAGTAGAGTGGAGTATCCCAGATACTGAAAATCCTGGAAAATGTGGGGAATTGGGGTCCTACGAGAATTACCAAATGATTCCACATGGAGTCAGTCAGGATTCAGCACAATTCAGAATATAGGACAAGCTGTGTCCTGTGAAAAAACCCCAAGCCCCTTCAGGTGTCTCTCATCTGTGGAGTTTGTTCTTCAAGGGTTTATTAGCTTGGGCAGTGCATGGTGTGAAAATACAAAGCAAGCTTGCACTCAGTATGGCATGCAAGCATTAAGAAATGAGTGAGAATACTTGGTTTATTAACACTGACTGGTTGTATGCATGAGCACTTGGGTGATGTGATGCAGGCATTCTCAGGATGAGAGCTTACAGGAAGATGATGGTGTTGGGAAATACAGTCTTATTCACAGAGCAGTACAGTGCACTCAAATGCTGCTGGGCCTAAACAAGTAAACTCAGCCAACTTAAACTGACCTGAAGAGTCTTTCTTTGTCACTATGTCGCTATTAAAAATATGGCAAATTGAAGTCTTATGAAATATTTTCTTACTCAAATGTACAAGATACATACATTCTGAATACTAGAATAATTATATAGAAAATTGTAGTGCACCTGGAAGGCTGTCTTTTGTGAAAGAGATTAAGAGTGCATATGTAATGTCTTGTAGGAATTTTCAGTATTTTGGACATTCTATCCATGTTTTTGGAGTTCTAGAATGGTGGCAAACCAGAATGGATGAAGAATGAAACTGAGGAAACTAAACAGTTCTTTTAAATTTTATCTAAAGATAACAACTTGTAGTTAATTATGGAGCTACACAGGCTGATAAGAATATCCAGGGAACAAAATGGTGCTACAGTCTAAGATCCAGTGTTAATGAAATTCAGCTGAAGGAATGTTGTGAAAGAGAGATTAAAGATGAAAACCTGAGCTATTATTTGGACATTTAGACACTGTGCATGATAGCTACCCTAATCAACAATGAAAAATGACTGTCACAGTTTTTGCCTTGGATGTTCTTCTAATTATTTTGTTGTTCTTCAATGATCTGGACTCCATATGCAATTAAACAGATTTTCATTAATAATTCTGGATACTTGAGTTGACAGGCGTGACCTCCCTGAATTTAATATTAAGACATCATTTAGTGGAGATCCATTTATGGATCCTGGCTTATTCTGGCTTACTTTATCTGGAGATGAAACCCCTGTCATCAGATATCTCTGAGGCTATTCTGTTAAGGGTGGTTTAGATGCAGCAGTCTAGGGTTTGTCTATTACAATATAATTTGACTTACATACTTTGTTTTGTTTTGTTCTTTGCTTAAAAAAGCACTGCTGTTTCATTGACCTGATTGGTCTTACAGAAAAGTAGGTGCTTAATAGCTTTGTATTGTATTTTCTCAAATAAAATGTTCTCATTTCAGTTAATAGCAATATCTGCTCAACTTAGTCAAACTTCTTAAATTTCACCATTGTCGAATATCTCCTGCAGCAGTCTTTTTCTAGAGGTTTCATGGCAGAAACATCTATTTGTAGGCTGTTTTAATTGACACATAGTGTTGGTAATTTTAGTGATGACTTTTGTTTTTCTCCAAAGGCATTTGCTGTTCCTAGATTTCAGCTGAAGCTGAACTTTCACCCTTCTGCTTCAAGAGCTGTGGTGGTGGTGGGGGTTTTTTTTAATCGTTTTTCAGTGTTTGAACTGTGCACGTTTTCTTCCTTTTTAGCATAATTACATTTTTATACCCATAATTTTGGGGGGAAAAGAAAAATCCCTAAATGAAAGAGCATTGTTTAGCATCTTGCATTGACTAAATGTGAAATTGATTACTTCAATTATTGGACAGTGACCCTGTAAAATATTTTGGGGAAACTTACTGGGGTAGTATCTTATACACTTTTGTAGCTCTGTGGGCCTGAGTCTGGTTTGGGTCAAAATTCATCCTCCTAAATTCAATTCTCTTGGATCCTTGAGTACAGAATCTTTTGACTTACCTTTGGTTTGTCTGTCCTGATTGGCAGAGTTAGTGCCTACACTGTGGTCTTGCTTATTCAGTGCCTGGTTTCCAGAGCCCTTATAAGCATCAGCTAGGCACACCAGCTTTTTCTCACTCCTGCTTTCCTTCTGGGGCATGCTCGCGCCACAGAGCAATGAGTGTGAACAAATACTTCTCCCTTCCTGTTTATAAATGCCTCTGTGTAAAGATTTGCATCTCTGGTTTAGACACATGAACTTTAAAGAGCTTTGAAGCTCACTTAGTTTTGTCTGTCTTTGGAAAAATATTTCCTCTGTGCCAGCTATTTGCGTGTATGTAAATGTTATATGCAACTCTTGAGGAAAAACACCTCTAAAATCATATTGCTTTAAATTATTACTATGAAAATATAAATCAGTTAAGTCTGCAGCTATTCTGACTCATTTGGTATGAATTCTCTGTATTTATTGGAACAGTTGTCAAACCTCTGGTGTTATAAAAATAATTTTAATGCTATTCATAAGGCACAGAAATCCAAAGGGCAAATTTCCCACTACTAAAATCATTCCTCTTGGCTTTAATGAGATGAACTATATCTTGTATGTTGACAGTAGCTACAAGGTATATATGGCTTTACGAATTTATCCAGTTTTGTAGTACTGTGCTTCTGAAATAGGAGTTGCTCTCTGAAGAAGATAATTGTAACAGTATGTTTAAGGCATACTGTATGACTCTGCATTGTCAACTTTGTACTGTAAAATGATTAACCCAGGTGGTCAGTGGCTTGCTGTATCCCTTGATATGTATTTCATTAATACTGTTTGTAGCAGATGCTTGTTCTAATGAGTGGAGATGGATGTTCAGATAGGAGTAGGGTTGGTAAAGTAATAAGATGCCAATTCTGAAAGGGAAAAAAATAAAAAAAGATTGTTACCATGAAGAATAATAAAAAGCTTTAAAATGTCTGTGGAATAATTCAGATTAATGCAATCAAACAGGAGTAGGTTTTATAATGGTAAAATGTGACCTGAACTAGATGCAAGCTATTAAGGGGTGCAAGTTAATATTTTTTCATTTGTGTGAGTACCTTTTTATTTTCACATCTGTACACATGCAGTTCTAGTAAAAAATGATAAATATGATCATAATCCTATGGCTGTTCAATTATGGTAACGCAGCTATTTAAGAAAATGCAGAACAGGTAGTTCTTACCAAAGGCCATTATATTTGAAAATATTCATGCAGATTTAATGGCTTGCAGGTACCTACATGCAAATAGATACCGAATGTAAAACAGCTCTTTGCCAATTGCTGTTAATTTTCTAAAAGGTGTTTGTAACAGCGTAGGAAAATCTCTGAGGTTTTTTTTTTTCACAATTACCAAATTACATTTTAGAAAAAAAGCTTATTGCCTAAATAATTCTCATTTTGTCAGCACCGTAATAATAAATAAAAATAAGGAAGGTACACTAAACTGTATGGTAAAAGGGGTGGCCAGATTTTTGGACTGTGTTATTTATAATTTTGATTTATCCAAAGCATGTAAGTTAGTATATTATCAAGCGTAGGATAGCTTCCCACTTTTCTTAAATTTAGTTTTTTATAGAAATAGAAGAAAATTTCCATTTTTGCTAAGAACTTTAAAATTATTGGCAGTTGCAACCTCTTCAGAAACACATTTGTGACCATAACTTAAAGAAAGTCTACTGGGTGTGTTTTAAGATAAAATTTTATGAATGTTGTTAAAATGTAATTCAGACAAGGTAAAAGCTTCTTCTTGAATTTGCATAGCTAAATACTTCTTTCTTTCCCTGTTTTTTGATAATTTACATGATGAGATGAAGCTTATATGCATAACTGAGAAATTGCAGATTCCTAATATAAAAAGTTATCCAAGAGTAATTTGTGACAAGAGTAACTTGTGAAAAGATGATCATTACTGAAGAACATCTCTAAAAAAAAGAGTAAACAGAAACAGCTTTTTTCTTTTAGAAATTAAGATGTAAAAGAAACTAGCTCAAAATTAGGTGGCAAGAAAGAAAAATGGTAGCCGGTCTGCAAAGGATTAAAGAAGATGTAGTTAAATGTGTTAATGGAAAAACTGTTATCCCTGAGAGACAGAAGGAGGTTGGAGAAAAAGTTGGGATAATGAGTATGAATGAAGACAGAGAAGACTGGAGATAGTACTCATCCAGCTAAAAAAATCTATACACTGGAGAATTCATTGTTAAGAACAAGAGATGGGCTTGTCACAAAAGCAGATGTAGAGAACAGAAAAATTGTCTCCTGGGAACAAAGATATTCATGTGGAGTTGAACTGTTGGGAATGAGAAAGAAGCTGTAGATTAGTTTTCAGATTGCTACAAATGATGTGACCAAATTCTCATGGATGTGGAATTTTATGCCTAGTAGTGGAAATGCCTGATATAGAGATTTACACAATTTTTAGTGGATTCTTTCCTAATTAAGAGGAGGGGGTAAAAAATGCAGAATATTGGGATTTGACAGATGGCTTCAGAAATGGTACCAACAGGAAAGTTTAGAGCTGTTAGTCAGTGGAAAGCATCTGTGAGTAAAGAGCTTTTCTCAAGGTATGAATACCCACTTTCTGAACACCTAGATGGCTAGGGAGTAAGTGAATATACTGTGTTTGAGTGTCTTGTCATTTAGTTGTGTTTAGGGTTATATATGTTCATGGTCTTGGGGTGACTAGGGACCTTTTCCCTCCTAATGATAAGATGGAGTGAAGAATCACCTGGGTGCTTTGAAACCGCACCTTCCTTTCCTTTCTCTTCCCCATCTCCCTACTCATGTTAAGGAATAGACTTAAACATTTATCAGTTTTATACCATTGGTTCATAATGCTTTGTATACCTTTTCTGTGGCTGGGGCATGTTTCTGTGGTCTAAAATTTTGAAGGACAGAAATACTGAGAAGTATTCAGGACATGTACTGAACAGACTTTTTGGGACCAAATTGAGTTTTTAATAGGAGTGACAGGTTTTGTGAACGACTGGGCTTAACTCAAGTGGTTTGATTCCAAGTTAAATGAGCTTTATTCAAGTCATGTGCTTATGTAACTAGCAGCAATGGGCAAAGCCTCAACTGTTGGGTGTTAATTACACATCTTTTGTGTGTGTAGGACAGCTACTCTTCAGGCATTTGTTATCATTTTCATTGAAAAGTAAGGGGTTTTCTATTATTCTTATGAAACTCAAAATGGTATGGTAATTAAAGAGAAGGTGTAGAACCAAAACCTTCGTTAAAAGGGTGAAATGATTGCTGCTAGTACTCTGTTCCTAAGTGCAGTGTTTTCTTTTATGCTATGTTTTTAAGATTTTTGGAAGGGAAATGCGATTTTTGATTACATGGCATAGTCTCTCATGGTCCTTTTAAATAATTAAGTAGCTTTTTAAGACAAAAGAAGCTCAGCCATTTTTAAACTAGTTCTGTAGTTCTGCAGCTGAAAGAACCTTGGTTCTGGATGGGTCTGAAATCCATGTGGGATTTATTTCACTGACTATTATTCAAAAGAATAATATCCTTAACTGGAGATAAAATATATTGTGGCTGGAAATTGAAGTTGTGAAAGTTATTGAAACAGTTCTAATAAAGCTTTCGTCCTTCCTCCCCCTCCGGTCAATATTAAAAGCTGCAAGTAGCTTTTCTAGACTACAGTGCTAAGCACTTACTAGGGACCTGCAATTTAGCTTTGAAATGTGTAACGATAACATAATATCAGGCTTCTGCAGAAGTATAAAGAGGCCACATATATGATTCTGGATTATAATGTATAAGTTCCCTTTCTTAATGGTTGCTGAAAAGAATGATTCATAGGTTTTAAGCATTCTAAACATTCCTCTTGATTTTCTGAAAAAGCAGATGTCTAACTCATTGTTTTGTGTGTTTAGATAGGAGGAGAAGATGGGATGGGGAAGCAGGAATGATGTGTTTTGAGTCTAGAAAGTTGGGGTTTTGGTAGTTGAGATGCAAGTCTGCTCATTCTATCATAATAAATATCCTTTATAGTTGTGTTTGGCAATAACTTTAGGATTATAAGACTGATATCATCCTGTTCCCCACAGCACTAGAACCCGTGAATATTGTAATCTTACTTGAGTTTTTATTTGGGGGTGCAAAAATAAAACTTCGATAAGTTCAGGTGAGATCATGGGCACTTTCAGCATTTTTAGCATGTCCCATATCTCAAAGTAAAGACATTCTGTAGCTCAGGGTGAAGAAGCTCTAGCACAAGGTGTCCTCATCTCCACCTGTTGACAAGCTCTCTAAGGGCATGTTGTCCTTTCTTCCTTTTCCAGATAGTGCACAGGGAATGAGAGTATGCCTAGGCTTTGGCTAGAAAGCTGGCTTTGACAGCAGAAAAGGAGTTGGCAGATTTTGGTAGCCAAAGTCATGGGTGTTACCAGATAACTTGTTGGTCCTGTTTTAACTATATTGATTATGAACCAGGAGTGGTCTCTTTTGGCTGTATGTCAAACGAGGCAGCACAGAGTATCGTAAGGTGTTAGATGAATATCTGAAAGTGTTGGGTATAAATATTATTACTCCTAAGAAGTTTCCATAAGGCTGTATTATGTAGAGATATATATTATAGACCAGGTCTGTTAATTTCACTGCTTTTGGACTAGGCAGAAATTTTTGCTGCTTTGCTGCTTCTCTGTCTCCTGAAGTCTATTTTTTAAATCATTGGATAAACATGTGACAGAACATGTCATCCCCAGTCTGAATCCAAATTGATTTGAACGGCCAAAGAAGCCATTTTTACTCTGGGTTGTTCTTTCCCATTTATATGTGCCTGCAACAGTGTCAAGACTGAGAAGAAGTGGTAGAAGGAGACTTTTGGGGTTTTGTCCCTTTCTTAAGCAGCTAAGGACCATTGCTGATGTGATACCATATGGAGGTATATTGTGTGAAGTAGCAGGCTTGATGCTTCAGAGTTCTGAAGCTGTTTAACAGCTCACAAAGTTTTATGGTCACAATTCTGAGCTTTTTGAAAAGGACTGTTTAGCTGATTATTCATATATAGCTATTTGAATATTTGGACAGATTGTCTTCTAAGCAAGCTTTTGTTTATTTATAAATAGTTAATGCATTAAAATGCTTATTATGTAGCTTGTGCTATGAATGCTAATCTTAGAGTATTCAACTGTAGTCCTAAAACGTACTAATTAGGTCGGGATAAATGCTGTGGCTATGTGTGTACCTGATGTTCAGATGATAAGTATCAGTGATGACTGGCGTATTTATTTATTTTCCTTTCTCCCAGACTGCTTTGAATAGTGGAACAGTGCGTCCTGTGCTACTGGTTTTCTTAGGGGGATTACAGGCACATCCGTTAAGTGCAATGATTTCAGCTTATTCAGGGAAGAATGACTTTCAGTTTGTAAAGTTTAACTATACAAGTATCTAGGGCAGCCATTTCCCTTGGCACTGGTCTTCTAATCTGTGAGCACAAATGGCACTTGTGCTCTTCTGTGGCTTGTGCCTGTGATGTTGACAGAATTGACCCAGCATATGTTCTGGCATAAATCAGTTCCAAGTTGAGGGAACCTCCTCTTTTCAAAGCTTGGGATACAAGTTCAAGCTGGGATACAAGTTCAAGCTGGGGTACAAGTTCAAGCAATCTTGAAGTTCAAGAGATAATAATAAATTATAAGATAATTCAATAGTTCATTCAAGCTTTAGATATAACTTGTTCTGTTAATGTTTTAACTTTTAGAAAAAGTAATCAGAGCATTATACTGTACAGTTTGTTTTCCAGTAGTGTTCCTCCCACTAATGTAGAAACTTGACAACTTAGCATCATTAAAATTTGGGTGAATCAAAGAGAATCTAGTATTTAAAATAAATCTATTAGTATAGAGATTCTGTTACTGGGTCACATCTTTCGTAGCTAGTGAAGTTTTGCTTTGCAACAGGCATGTCAGTGCACTGTAAGAATTCTTTGGTATATAGTAGTTGTAGAGATATTTACCCTTTGTTGTAGGTCAAGTAATGACAGTAAGATGACTTCAAATTTAACCCATAAGGTTTAATATCCTTTTAGAAACAAAATCCCTTAAGCATTCTAACTTAATTAAAACCCTGGAAGGCAGTCAAGAGAAACACTGTAACTGGATAGTCTTTAACCTTGCTAAATTCTTGGTTTTATCAGCTCTGTTGCAGAATTTCACAGTCTAATAATACTTTAGATAGAAAATGTAGTTTTACATTGGTTTTAAATTTGCCATCTGTTAAATTAATTAAAGGCATCTTTATCCTTGAGTTATAAACCAGGAAAAACTAAAGTTTGAAATCAGTCTAAACTATAATACTTTATTAGGAGAAATGATACCTGGATACCAGTTTCCACAGTTCTTGTGCATTTACTTGTGCTCCATCCTATTACTTATATTATTTATTGAAAAACTACTGATGCACACTGTATCCCAGGTGAGGAGATACTGGTATGTTGTAAATGATGCAAAATTATTTCTTTATTATGCACCATCCTGTTAGTTATTTGACCTAATGATTTGTTTGCTGCTTTTGTTTGTTTAATTTGTTTATTTTTTTTGAATTGCAGATGCATTTCTGACCTCTGAAAAGTAGCTGCTCCTTGCGGCTATATCAGCTTTCTCAACTGACAGAGTTAGTTTAGAATCTTGTAAGGTGGGGAAGTGTGGTCCTCTCTCTCTCTTCCTGCCTGTGTCTTTAGATAGCCTGCCTTGGTACCTTTTGGATATTGAAACTTGTATTGTTTGTTATCATAGTTTGGAGCATTCTGAAGCTTTCTGTAGTTAAGTGTTGTCATCTGCAGATTCACTGCATCACTTTTGATGATTCTCAGAGTCATAACAGTGACAAAACCTTTCTCTGGAACTTGGGTTGTTAAGGAGAACACAAACAAGGGAAACTTGCATTCAGAGCTTAAAGGAGAGTGGTAGCAGGCAAGAATAAGAAAAGTAATTTGATGTAGAGTTAGACAACAGTGGAAGAGACTGAAAGGTAGTAAAGGTTATGGAGCTGAATGCCTGTATAATCTATGGGCTTTTTGTTGTCTTACAGTGGACACTTGCATAAAGTGTATATGTTGTGGGGAATACCACCTCAATGGATTTTGAGCAAATAAAGTTCTGCGGTTTCAAATAAGAAGGATGAATTGATGAATATAAATTCATTGATACCTGGAGGTATTTAAAATACATGTGGAGGTGGCACTGAGGGACATGGTTTAGTGGTGAACTTGACAGTTTTGGGTGATCTTGAAAGGTCCTTTCCAATCTAAATGATTCTGTGAATATAGAAATCAAGCATAGCCCTTTCATTGTGATATATGAGGCGATAAATAAGAAAATTATTATTCTTCTTTTTTTTTTCCGTACTAGCATCAAATCAGGGCAGCAGTCACTTGGAAGAAGTGATTCAGAACATCAGGCTGGATATTGGGAACCTTCTAGCTTCTCATGAAATTAGACACTGGTGTAGCAGATATGCTAGCACAACTTTCCTTACTGTAGCATGGGCATTGGAAAGCATTCATTGTTTAGGAAAGAAGCAAAATAAAGTTAGAGGGATAGCATTTTATTTTCATAATAGCTGAAGGATAAAAAAGTGTTACAGATTTTAGATTTTGTTTCTAAATATCACTACAGGAATCTTCAGGTAAACTTCTGGGTTACTGCTTTATCTGCTGCAGATAGATACCCAGCCTGACAAAAACTGTCATTGTGAGCACACTTTGATGCATGTTGAGTTTCTAGCCCTCCATTGATGTAATGAGAATTTAGCTGACACAGTTCTTGAAGCCCAGGGGACTATTGATTTTACCTTAAAGTAGGCATCTTATAATTATGAAACTTTTCTACCCCCTTGTGAAGGTGGAGAATTCATGGAGAATTTTGACCTGTGACAAATCCAGGTGCTTCCAAATGTAATAAGAGATACAGGAGATACGTTTATTTACCAAACAGCAGCCTAGTAACACAGTATTTTAATAGTGAAGGAAAGAAACTCTTGGTTGTAGAACACAAGACTGGATCATTGATGAAAAGGCTTTGCTTTAAACTTGTACCGTTATGATTGTAATGAGGGTGAAAATAGACTAGTAATGTAGGTTCTCTCTTTCTAAAATGACAGATTTGGATAAATTAGGGGAAGTAGTTAATGGAATTAGAAGGACTGAGGAACAGCGTCTTCAGTATAGATGAGGAATGCCATTTCCTCAGAGTTCAACCATTTGGTAGGAGTTTATATACCATGTAATGGGGAAATAGTTTTGTTGTTTTTTTTTTTGACAGAGGAACAGTGTTAGATCTCATGCTTCTGGACTTGGACAGAATTTTGATTTATTATAGAAACTGAGGCTAATAAAGATTGCTGGAATTGTAAGATAGGTAAAGAATGGATTGAAAGAAAATGTTGGCACATGTTTTTGAAAGAAGACACATAGAAAGCCACAGGTGGAGATCCTGAATATTAATTTTATATTGTCATTAAGAACTTTGAAACAGAAACAAAGTATGTTCTGACAAACAGATGAGGGAGACAAGTCCTCACTGAATTCACTGAGGAGCAGAATAATAAAACTGGAAAGATACTTAGTTGCAGAAAATGCAAGATCATGAATTAGAGATATTGGAGCTGGAGGCTGTTAATTGGGAATGACTGTCAGTCAGAATCTAAGGTTTTTGTTTTTTTTTTTTTGTTTTAAAAAACTGGGGAGACTTTTGATGAGAATTTAACCTTGAAGTTTATATGTATTAATACGTGAGAGAACTATGTGTTGGTAAGTGTTGATATATTCAGAAAAGACTAACTTCCAATGGCCTCTGTGTGTGGTTTTTAAAAGATTAGTTAGAATTTGGATCAAGCCAAATACATAATTCTACAGCTGTTTATGTGTAGCAGTGTTTTTTTTCTTGCTGGCTGATATGGTACGTACTTATGCAAATTAAAACACGTGTGCAAGTTAAAAATGGTATTTGCGATGGAGCTGTCAGTGTGCTGATTAAAAAGATACTGTTTTCCTTTCATTTACACACTGAAAATAATACTATGAGTCTTCACATAACTTCCTGTGTTAGTGTTCCTGTATCCAGGCTTTATCATCCTTCAGGATGCATAGTTTGAAGCAGTGATCATTGCCAGCAGCAATTAATATAAGAGAAGAAAGCAAGCTGTGTCTTCTCCTTTATCGGGACTTCAGGGTATATTGCTCCATCTGCCAGAGACCAACTTCAAACTCGTCTAATTTAAACTTACTCTAGATCCAGCACAGTGTGGATTCAGGCCAGGACCTGGAACTGCAGTGGCTTAGTGACACAGATAGATGATCTCTTACTGTTAGTGGATAGAGGGCAGTCATTAATTTTCAGTCTCCTGGCCTTTTCTGCAGTGTTTGATGCATCTGCCCAGAAGTTGATGCTGTCTTGCCGGGAGGGAGTGGTAAGGCCCAAAGTAAAGTGCTCAGGTTGCTTGTCTTGTCCTAGGTGATTTATCTGTGGAGTGGTGACACGCTAATGATTTTGAAGTGTTGCCAATCATAAAATGAAATTAGGAAGTTGAAAAAGCTATCTG
Organism: Melopsittacus undulatus; assembly: GCF_012275295.1. Lineage (NCBI taxonomy): Eukaryota > Metazoa > Chordata > Aves > Psittaciformes > Psittaculidae > Melopsittacus > Melopsittacus undulatus. Next base: position 50,546,033 of record NC_047529.1, on the reverse strand, counting down.
CAACAAGATTTTGTTGTTGCCTATGCGTCAGTGAACATTTTAGTAGTGCTAATTGCTATTCTGAGTTGGATAATGCTTATTTGTGTGGGAGGGCAGTGCTTTCACAAGACTGAATTCTAGGCTGTGTAATGGACTCCCCTGGGAATGGAGAGCTGCCGTGTATTTTGTGCAGAGAATTGATGATGGAATTTCTTATATTTTGCATTCCTTAATGTGGTAACACAAACTACAAGCATATAAATGGGAAAAAGAAGAAGAAAGCAATGACAGCAGTTGTTGAAATAAATTACCTTCATTGATGTAGCCCATCTAAAGCAATGCTGTGGGGCAAAGAAAACTCCTATTTTTATGCTTACTTTAAAAAATATTTATAATCCGTTTGCTACTTGTAGGTTTTTGTAAAAAACCTAACTTTTTGTTGAACTCAAACTCAGAAAACAAGGTCTCAAAATTTAAGGAAGCTGTACTGTATTTTTGTAATTACACTTCAGGTTTTTGAATCTCCTGTAATGTACAAAATTAACATATAACCTTACTACTAGGATAGTTGCTGGGGCTTTGGCTGAGGGAAAGAAGCTGGACATAGGTAAAGCACGTCATAAAATTGAATTTAGTGGCAAAAGTTCTGCGAACTTTTAGGAGATCAGCTTCACAGTAAATGTGTTTTGACAAGCACTGTGCTAAATATGAGATACTGTGTTGGTGTTAGAGCTGGTTTTGTGACTCCTAATAAGCTGGGAAAGGGGATGGAGGCCACATACTCTGTTGGGTACAGTAATGGATTTGAAGTTTGGGAGACACAGTTCTATTTTTGTTCCTGTCTCTGAATGGAAAGCCATGTAACTTGCTGTATATTGCCTTAATATTTTCCTGAAATGTACTTTTAGATTTAATGGTGAAAAATGCCAAATGTCTGCATAAAGGAAAATCTGAAGTTTTTGACTGAAAATTTTCAATGTAGCTTGAGTCAGCTTCAGAATTGTGTAAAACAAACAAACAAAAAACAACCCCAAAACCCAAAAACAACAACAACAACAAAAAAACCATCAAAATCAACCACCAACAAAAAAACACACCAAAAAAACCAACCAACCAACCAAAAAAACCCCACAACCCCAAAACTCCACTACCACCACTAAACCAATCTAAACTGAAAATGGAAGTTGAATAAAATCATTTTTCTAGCATGTATTTTGGGACCAACTGGTGTGGACTGCATGAACAGGATATATGTGGAGGCAAATGAGCCTTTATTTGAGTATGCTAAAAATAATTGTTTTCTGAAGAGAAAACTTTTCTAGATGATATTTAGTGGTTGACATTTTTTAAAGTTTAAAGATTAAAGTTATTAATACTCTGGTAGGTGATTCGGAAATCTGCCTGTCTAATGCCAAGAGCTGTAACTCTTTGCTAATGCAATTTTCATCCTGTTTGCTGAATTATCGCATTAATACTAATGTCCAATTAGAATTGATAACAGACCTTGCCTCAGGACCAGAAGTGAATGAAAAGTAGCTTCTAATGAAACTTTAGACTTTAACATTTCTGACTAGATATTTATCCGCTTTTGAGATTAATCTGTGTGGACACTGTGACACTTTTTTCTTTAGCTTGATTGTCAGAACTTCTGTTGCAATAGAAACTGACTGGTTTGTAGTAGTTGGATTGGCAGTTTGTAAAGATGATGTTTGTCATTCAAACGCAGTTCTCCATTTTCATGCATAGCTATCAAAGGTGATTGAGCAGTTCTGTTCTTGCTTTTACTTGTGTTCTACTCTTGCTCTTTTATTCGTCTTGTTTTAAACTCAGATTGAGCTTCTGATACAGGGCCATGTCATCTTGTGTATTTATGCAGAATCTAATACAATAGGGCCTGGTTACTAATTGGAGCTTTTGGGTGCGCACACAATAGATAATTAGTAATAAATGTACAGCCGTAATAGCCAGTAGTGCTCACATAATGAAATACAATGCACGACAGTTAAGCTCCTATGTGCTGCTTTAGTTCCTATTGAATGTATTTGAGAAATCATTGTTCTGTCTTTGCCTGTGTAGTATTGCCCAGCGGTGCTCTCTCTATTCTGGTATAAGTGCTTATGCTGCTAATACCTTAATTAACTTCTTAAAATATCACCAGTCAGGGCACATCCAAGTAATACTCAGAAATGTACTGATCAGTCTGTAAGATTTCTCGAAGTCTTATGGTGGTGATAATTAGTTTTTTGACCAATTGTGTTGTATGGGCTACAGTTAGAGATTTTATCAATAGTTTTTTACATTGAGGGGTGGAAGTAGTTTCAGACTTAACCTTAAAAAAACCCCAAACCCCCAACAAACAAACCCTTTCAAAACAGAAATACTAGGTCAGTCTCATGTCTTTCTCGTGCAGAGAACTTGTTCAGCTTTAAGTTTGGCAAATACATCATTATCACAAGACCCATGACAAATGGGTCTACATTAATTTATTGTCCTGAGACCAAATTTTTTTTTCTTTCTTTTTTTTGTCTTCAAAGTAAGCACACGCTGCTCTCGGTAGCTCTTTGAAGTAGGATATCATGGTGATTCCTGGTGATCTTTGAATGGAAGTCTTTTATGTGCAGTTGTAAGACTTATCGTTGTCCCTGTCAATTTAGAATTTATGGAATAAACAGTGGCAAATTTTAAAAAGAGAAAGAGAAATCGTGGAAGAAGAGATGTAACATTAGCACTGTGGTTTGAAAGAGAAAGAATCTCACCACTAGTGGCTGGTAGGCTATTCTGCTACCAATTCTGAAGTAATTTGACTGAAAGAACTAGAGAAAGCGGTGTTCTGTTAGCCTTAGGTTTGATGTTCGAGTAATAGGTTTTGATGAAATCTTCTGTATGTTGTCTGAACCTGTAGATGTTTTAGGTGGCTGAAAACAAAGCTTTAAACTGTCAGTGGTTTTGTTTTGTTTTTTCTTTTTCTTTTTTCTTTTCTTTCAAAACAGTTGTAAGAGCTCTTATTGTACCACATTCATGATGATGCAAATAGATGTTTTTTTTGAGTGCTAGATCTTTTGAAGCATCAGATGCTCTTTTTTCATTGAAGCAAGTTACAATAAAAGCATGTATTTAAACCAGCAGTGAACATGGGAGTGTAGGGATGGCCAATTAAACTTGTTTGTAAAAGTGGCGTGCATAATTTCTTTTTCTGTTACTTTATGCGCCTCTTCTTCCCTCCTCATGGTTTCTTTAAGTTTTGAGAAAAACACAACATGCTTTTCATAATCAGTTTTGAATAAATTTACATGGTTTGAAAAATGAATGTTGTCTGTAGATTATTCTTGCTTCTGAAGAACTGGCGCCAAGTTATCTGGGTGAATGTTTATTGAATTATTTTTGTCATAAAGCATCTCGTGCAGCTTTCAGCTCTCCTAATGTTGCATTGATTTAATCTACTCACCCCTGCTGACTTGAGGTTTTCTGCTCATATGTCTTTTTCTTTTTTTTGCAACAGCTGTGTAACATCTTGAAGTACACATCTTGTGTGCAGAGAAACGTTAGTTGAGCTGACCTATGGTGAATTATGATTATAGTCATAATATTGAAATAAGGTATTAATTTAAGCTGCATGGGTGGTTCTGTGCCGCTGTAGTTAGATAGACCAATTTCTAGAGGCAGGATCTCTGCAGACAACAGGACAGCTGCCTGCATAGACCATTTGCCTGTAGGGTTTCTGGAGAATTCTCCCTGATTTGTTTTGACAGCAGGGGTCCTATGGGCATTACTTGTAAGATCAGTGGCGAATTTTAGAGGAGACTGCTGATTGCTTTTATTTCTTCATAACCGGGACTTTCTAAATAGACATGGGTGAATTATAAAAAGTTCTGGTTCTCCCTCTCCCCCCCCCCCATATGTATCCAAAGACTTTTACAAGTTCTTTGCCAAATGAATCTTCAAAATATGCTTTCATTCTTTCAAAATATTCTAGTATGGATGGTGAAACTCCTAGAACCTTTTAATCAAGTGATTCCCTGGTCTGTGCTGTGAAAGAAACTGCACTGCAGTCCAAATGGGTTAGTTGCTCTGGGAAGAGTGTGTCCCCACCCTGTTTACATCAGAGGCTATTCAAGAACATTAAATACTGTGAACCTTGATAACCATTGAACTATCCTAACAGTTGCTAATGCTCCTAGTTTTCTCTCTTCTGGGGTTTCTGTTATTTTGACTTTTATCCTCAGAAAACTTCAGAACTTTTATAATAAGACTTGGTTTTAGTATGTCTGTGTGCAAGGTGAAATGAAAGGATCAATGAAAGAAAGCTCAGCTCTGGGTCACACTCTAGTTTGGTGTAGACCAACAACACAATTACAGCACGATCAGGCATAAGTTCAGTCATAGCAGCTCAGGTGGTAGTTAGTAAAACTGACGTAACTTGGGTTTGACTGAGACACTGAACTTGGACTTACTTTTGAGTCTTCATGTCAGCATTGTCTCATGCTTATTTCTTGCACTGCTGGTACGCCATGGTGTTTCCTGCCTGATTATTCAATCATATCTTGATAGCTCTATTGTTCTTTTCACATATCTTACTAAGTGCAGTTATATTTTGGTGCTTCCAAATAGACACTTCTCTGGTCTTTTTTGCTTTGCTAAACCTCTGAGCCCCATGGTAGTTTCTGTCTTCCTTTACCATGTCAGATTCCAGCTACTATTCTTCACCTCCACTTGCTTGTGGTATATAAATCATGGAATAACAGAATGGCTTGGGTTGGAATGGATCTTAAAGATCATCTGGTACCAAACCCCTGCCCATGGGTGAGGCATCTGCAGCTTCTCTGTGCAACCTGTTGCACGGCCTCACTGTCCTCACATTGAAGAAATATACTCAGCAGTTACTACTTCTCATTCAGTGCTAAGATGTTGACTTGTTGCATCTGGCTTTTGATACTAGTTTCTGCTGAGATGTCTTCAGTTTATTTTCCCCAGTCAGAGGTTGTGCACTTCTAGCCTGCTGCAAAAGTTTGAGAAGACCTTTGTCTGTGCAGCTAGATGCTCTGTTACTCTTTCTGAAACTACTTTAATACTCTTGCAAAGATCAAAGCAAACTTTACAAAGGTAGCTTGTGTGTGTTACAGCTATCATGCTGTTTTGTGTCTCTTGTGGTTGTTGTCTCTTTTTTTCCCCACTGTTTTTTTTTCCTTCTTCACTGTTTCTTATTGTATGCAGAATACAGTATACAATAGAGTTACAATAACAATAGAGTTACCCCTCTAGAGCAGTCTTCTGTGGGATTAGTCTAGAGCTCATTAATCTCATTAACTGAGATTAATGACTTGAGCTTCCAAATGCTGTCATAATGTAAAGGAACTTTTAGAAATATCAGATGTTTGCAAATCAACCAAGCTCACAAGTGATAGTGTAGTAAGCTTTGGTGTTTTCTTTGTGTGTAATGTGAGAGGAATATACCTTAGCTAAATTTGTCAGTGTTTTAATGAAAAGGTGGCTCAGTAGTTGGCTGGGACTTTGCAATACTGCAGTGTTAGATAATCAGTAACAGAAAGACAGGAAAGGTGTTTCTTTTGAATGAAACTCTGCAGATTTATACCAGGGAAAGTTCTGGTCCATATTATAAAGCAAGAACTGCAGTGAAGGATCTTTTAGCTGAGTTTAACTGAATTAAACTCATGTGTTTCTTACAGCATTAAACCTCTGTTATTTTTTTATAGATTTTCAAGCGTCATTTTGTCTGGACACATCAACATTGACATATAGATATATATATTCTGAACTTTTATATTTAAAACATTTTTCTCTGTGACAATTTCACTGAGCTAAACTATCTGCCTTCCCAAAGCAGTAGGTTTAAACTTTTAACTAACTGTAAAATAACCCTTCTAAAATGCTTCACTTATAACATCTGTCATGATTGCTTTTTCTTTAGCACTTAATGTAAGTCAAAATAGTAGATGTCGAGGATATACCTTTAAGTATAATATCTTAACATTGCCTTTGCAGGTACATGATGCTGATTGATGGCAAGAATGAAGTTTATATGATTGATAGAGACAATTCAATTTTTCATGTATCTAATCTGGAATTTCCATTTCGTAAAGATCTTCGCACACATCTAGCAAACACTCTTCTGGATGGGGTAAGGAGGGTACTGCATAAGTATCAGTGCTCTTTGATTTTGTTCAGAAACAGGGCTAAGTTTTTAGGCTTGGATCAGTGAATCGTGGGATTTCAAGAATAATATAGATTCAGTCACTGGCTGAATGTGGGAATCACACTTCATAAGTAATTTCTTATTCTACAGAATAGCAGTGATGACTGCTCTGGGGGGAGCTGTTTGTCTTTGAAATAAATCAAGGTATTGAGATGACATTCTCTGAATATGAGAAAAGGCTTGAAGAGAACCTAAAGAACTTATTGCAGAGCTTCATCTCTTGTGTTACAGCTTTATATTTTGATTCAGTAAACATGGTCAGTTTGGTTCAGTAAATGTAAATATTTCTAAAATTTGATAAAATTTTCATCATCTTTCAATAGACTTCTGTGAGTTGATGTCTTTGCTTTTGTCACTTTTTTTTTCAGCTGAACTGAATTCTTGATGGATTTAGAAATGGCTTAATTACATTTGTTTAAGACTCAAATGTTTCTAAGTTGTCATGCTAATTTAAATTGTGTAAACTTAAATTATTAAAAATTAACTTTTTTAAGGTAGTTGTAAAACAAGCTGTAAAACATCTATATTTGAAAGGCTGGCTTGGAGCACTGTTCATAAACTTTTCCGAACGGTATTCACAAGAAGGGATTATTTCTTTCTTGACCTTCCTATTTCCCTTAAGCAAAAGAATTTTATTAGCTCTTACACTAAATACCTGTCAGTGTAGATGGATGCAGTTTCCTGTCATGTTTCAGTAGCATTGGAGGCTCTCTATACTGCTGTAACTCTTGCTTACTGAGGTGCTGAATATCAGAGGTGATTTTCGATGGTGGTCTTCTGAAGCCTAATGCACCTTTCAGATGTGGGAGACCATATTGTTATTGTTAGCTTTCCCTCCTTTGTCAGGCTTTTGTTGTCAGTATCCTTCTTGAAATGTCACTTCTGTGAATGATCTGTCTTACTGAACACACATTTACATGTGAAGCATGTATAAATTCAATCTGTGAGGATAATATTGCGAGGAACAATGTACAGTCTCAGGGACAGAGAAGCAGATAATAGAGTGTTTTCCACCTCCTCTACTTCACTGAAAAATTGAGAGCATAATGCAAGAAATGCCATGTATTCAGCTCAGAGGTGGTTGCACAAGCTGTCATGTCTAGTAGGAGCCTCTTCAGCCGGGCCGTTTCCTAGTGACATACATAATAATATTCTTAATGACACAGATTAGGTTCCATACTGTTGAGATAAAAAGCCTAGTGCTATTTCCCCCCCCCCCACTCTTTCTAAGGCTCTTGAGAAAGTAATGACTTGCTAGTGTCCATATGGTGTGATCCTAGGTGTTCTTCAGGGAAACTACTGCTCTTTTTGGCAATTCAAAACAGATGATTTAGTAGGAGTGGCTAATATGTGCATGGAGGAAAACCGGGATGCCCATATATTGAGATATATGCATAAATGTGGGAAAGGAGCTCTCATCCAGTGTGTTGTGTTTCCCAGATTTACAGTTTGAGTCTGAAGAATAAGTTCTCCCAGTTACCCATGGCATGAACTATTAATTCGTTTAATTTGTTATTTAGTAAAAGTTTGTTATAGCGCATTTCAGTGTTTCACTTTATTAACATAAAATTAGTCTTAATGTGATTCTTTTTTCCCCCCTACCCTGTGCTTTTTTTCCCCCCCCATGAAATGAAAAGGAAAATGTCATGAAATGAACAAGTATTGGTGAATGAAATACCTTGAGACAAAACTAAAACATTTCAATGGATAAATATTTTTCATAGTACAGGTTTCTGAATTTATTTAAATATGGCCAGTTAAAAAAAAAAACAGACAACAAAAAACTGTTGAAATTCCTTTCAACAAATTCGAGAATAAAATTTGCCTGTTATTAGAAGCATGAGAACAGTTTAACTTTGTAGTTGAATATTTGTTTAATGTTGTTGTCAAGGGATAACTTCTGTGACTATTTCTTTACTCTGGATATACATGATTTCTCTTTCTTAATTTTTAATCCATGGGAAGAAAACTGGCTCTTTTTTGGTGTTAGCATATTTTGCTATTTAATGCTGTAAGGCTGTTAATGTGTTAATTACAGGTTGAAGTAGTTTAAACTTACTGCCCTTGAAGTAGCTTTCTCTCTGAAAAGAGTGAAAATACAGAATGAGGTGGCCAAATTGGCATTGCTTTATAATAATCTTAAAAAGCATGAGGAAAAAAGGAAAGACAAAACAGAGGTACTGGTGCTATGCAGCAAAAGGAATACTGGTGTAAGAATACAAAAGATTAGGTAATTTTCCCTAACTTTATTTAGTATGACAGTGTATATAAAACTTTCATAAAGGCAATTTCCATTGAAATCAGTGATCTATTAACTTGCTTTAAGGCTTCTGGTATAAGGCTTTCATGTGGTTGTCTTTGGAGAATTTCAAATGCATTTACAGTTCACTTCAGGCTGAAATTACTTGGAAACAGTTCTTACTATGATCAGTTATGACTTGGGTGATGAGAGATCTCCTGCAATACTCTGTGCTCACCTCCAGCTCTTCACTTGTGGTTGTTCTCCTGGCATGGAAGAAAGTTTTCTGCAAAGCTCATTAGGGGTAATTTGAATATTATCAACAAGTGACTAATGTAATACGAAGTATTCCTTTAGAAGCCAAGTGTTTTGCATCCATACTGCTGAGGGAATGCGTAGATTTTTATTCAAGTGTTTTGGCTGTTGTGCAAGAAAACTAATTAGTTATTTTCAGGAACTTTCTTGGCGTTCTGCTTAGCTTTCGAACAGTCATGTAGAAAATACAGAGGCATTCTTGGGCTTGAAATACTTTTTTATAATTTTAATACAGTTTTGTGTGTATTTTATTTAACTTATGTATAAAATATTGTTTACACTTGAAGACTTAGGAGGGCCAAGGACTCCAAAGTGGAGAGCAAGACTGAGATTGATTTAAGTATACATTTATGTATAGGTACAGACCTCATTTACTTATGAGCTCTTTCAGAAATGGCATAACTTGCAACTTTTTGAGTTTTCAAAGGCTGGTACTTTGTGCAAAATAGATTAAAAAAAAAAGAAGACATTAGACAGATGTGTGATTACATCAGATTCCATATTCTGTGTTGACAAAAAATACAGTCTGCAAATGGCTCATAAAGTGAGATCCTCTGCTTTGTGATTAAATTTTAGATTATTTTAAGTCCAAGTTGCTTGCTAGATATGTGAGGATTAAGAGGAGAAAACAAGTCCATGAGTTGTCAGTCCAGCATTGTTCTTTTGGTACTAAAAGCTCTAACACTGCAAGACTATGCTCTGCAGCACCAGAAGATTAAGAAGAGGAGATTAACACCAGCAGAGTTTTACCAGATTGCATGGAAAAAAATGGCCATTGGATCTTGTTGTGCAAGCCTACAGGTTAAGCTTATTCCTAAATTAGCAGCTGATGGACAAGTGGTAAAGATCATACATACTAGCAGTGGTAATTTTAAACCACACAGTAGTGGCTGTAAATCTACATGGGGTATATAAGAGGAAATGCATGGATGCAGGTGCATCTTATGGATACTTTTGTGTTATGTCATTTGGGTCTAGGTTTAAATTTTTAGTTATCAAAACTTTGCCTTAAATATTGCCTTATAGTATCAGGTTATTTCTCAAATCTGAATGAGTGAGTTGGAGTGTGATGAGTTTTCACATACTAATTTTCTCAGCAGTTTCTAAACTTGCATCTGAGGTCTGTTCTCTGAGGTAGTTTTCAATTCTTATAATTGCAAGGAAGATTCTGAAGTCAGACTGTTAAATACTGATGTGTTAGAGTATTTCTAATCTAAATTGTTTTTATGACTGCTTTTGCATTGTGACAGTTGTATTGGCGTAACTAATGAAGCAGTGAATGTTGTTGTCATGATGGAGATGAGCAGCAGAGGAATTTGTCACCTCTACTTCTAAGGCATATTGTGCTATTGTTCTTTTGTTCTGGTAGCTGGGATTTCAGTCAGGGTGGGAAAAGAGAGCAAGAGGCAGGAGGAAGAAAAGAAGTGAGGATGTGAGGAAAGAGGTTAGTTCGACTCAAAGTATGATTTATATGTAAATCATATAATAGCAATAGACTCAAAATGATTTCTATGTCTGAAGCAGAGAAAACAGGTTTCTTTACAAAATAAATTCTACATTAAAACCGAACATTCCAGAGAAGATTTAAAAATAATTCTTGATCCTCTTGACTGTATTTTGCAATTCTTCTTAAAGTAAATATCCAGAGATTCAGATTTGAAAAAGTAGGCATGAAATCTTGTAATACCAGCCATCGAAATGTTTTCAGGGTTTTGCATACAAATGCTAACTCTGCATCAAGGCTGAGGCTCTGAATGTGCATGCTGAAGAAATGAGTCCTTAAACCTTAAATATATGCTCAATTAAATCACAGAATCATAGAATGGTTTGGGTTGGACAGGACCTTAAGTTCCAGCCCTCCTGCTATGGGGAGGGATGCATCGCCCTGGACCATGTCACCCAAGGCTCTGTCCAACCTGGCTTTGAACACTGCCAGGGATGGAACATTTCCAGCTTCTTTGGGCAACCTGTTCCAGTTCCTCACCAGCCTCACTGTAAAGAACTGAAGAAATGTATTTTAAAAGTTTATTTTGCCTGCTACTGTGATTGAAACTTTAAAGAAATATGGTAGCATTGCTTTGTTATTCTTTTAACCTGATTATCAGTAGGAATTTTGGGTGAGATTCCTCCTCCCCTCCCCCAGCATTATATTTTTACATACTCTTCCAAGTTTGAGCATCATGGCTTCTTTCTTCTTTCTTCTATTCCATCTGTTCTGGCAGTTAGTTATAAAGTTTATTGTCAAAGAAGGCATTGGAGTGTTGCATCTGCTATTCCTTTGATAGCTCACCAGCTTCCTACCTAAATATTGCAAAATAATGGAATAGCATTTTGTATATCGCTTCTATGTAGACCTTTTGCAAATGTTATTTGACCTGTGAGTAAATGATTTTTAGGGTTAGGAATAAGGCATTGTAATGTTACAAAGAAATATTTTTCACTCATTGAATTATTTTCTAATATATTATTTTAATGATGTGAAGGTCACTTCAGGAAAGGTGCTAAATTCACAGCATTCACCTGTGAATGCTACATTTGGCTGTGAAAGCCCAGTATCCATCTTAGCATCGTGCTCACAGGAGATGAGATTCCAAAATACTAAGTAGCCAACTTATAGTTCCTAGTGGTTTTTGAGAACAACAGATTCATTTGCCTAGTATAGTTTTAAATGATCCAAGCATTGCTTTCGCTTTAAAACAAATCTGTGTTTTTACATCTGCTTGCATATTTATTTTTCAAAGCCAAATGCATTTAAATGCTAGGTACAATTCAAGAAGCTTGGTATGTGTACGAAGTGAAATCAATCTTATGTTGAGACTCTAGTTTGGATTTACTTTGTAGAAATTATGGATTCTAAGGGAAGCAGAAAGGTTGTAAAACACGAAAGTGCAGCTGACTAAGCAAGAAACAAACTAAACTGAGTTGATGTAAAGTTCTCTTTTGGAATAATTCTTGATCTCACAAATCATTTCATCATGTTACAGTGAAATATTTTCATCTTTCTCCAATTTTTTGTTTTGTATGGTTGAGTTTCCAATTTTAGCTTGGGGTTGGCAGCAAAAAAACCTTAGCTGATAAACTAACTTAGTAGCCAAGAACTGGGTGAGGGAAGGGAGGCAGGGAGAAGATTGAATGTGAATTGGTGTATCAACTAATAAGCTATGTCTAATTTGTATCACAGGAACCTTGATTACAGATGTAAGCACCAGCATGTATGTTATATGCATTTTTGTATGTACCATTAAGTTCAGGAAACATTGTTTTGGATGTTGATCATTAGTAGTCTTTCTTCTAGCTAATGTATTTTCAAGATGGCTTACCAGTATATATTGAATGTTAAGTAATTTAATGTAATACAGATAGTATCTGTGATATTTCCATTTGAAAGAACACTGATGTTTAGTCACAATGCAACGATCAAGTTATGGTTGTCACTGCTGCCTAAGATGCCTTTAATGTGAAGATCCAGCTGAGCATTGGATGTTAATGCTTGTTATGTAATTCGTTGCTGTTCATCCTTCTTTCTGTAGGTGAGATTTCCAGAAATGCTTGGTTAGGATCACAGTTCTTACTGAGGTTTCTGAAAACTCATTGTTCACTCAAGAAAGGTAGTAATTTTGAAAGTTATGGGGAAACTAATGTATGAATGGTGCAGCCCAGAATGCAGAGCCTTGCTATAACTTTCTGACTTCTTATTGGAAGCTTCATGAGAGAAATTTTAAGACCATAATAATATTTTCTAATTTTGACCTATTACAAAATCTTTTTTGTAATAAAGATTTGCCAGTGTTTGAACACATCACACTTACAGGTATGTGCGCAATGAATGTGTTGACATTCTTCTGTATTCATTAAATAAATGTTAATGTAATCTCTTTTCTTTTAAGGAAATGATCATTGACAAGGTTAATGGACAGGTCGTCCCTCGGTACTTGATATATGATATTATTAAGTTTAATGTAAGTACTTTGTTTCATTGCTTTTATCATTAGTTACTGATTCACATTGCTATTTTAATCTTATTTGTATAAGTAAAAGCTTCAGAGTAAAATTTAAGCACCAATAGTGTTTGGTTATTTTGTAACTCAATTACAAGCAATGCATCAGAATTAAGATTGAAAGCAGCATTATAATAGATGTTAATTTGTTTTCACCTGCTCAGAAAAGATGGCAGTTTGAAACAGTCTGCTAAACACTGCTGGAAAATATCCCATTTCTAGAGTTTGTTGGAACTATTTATGCAGTGAAATGCAGAGGGGATGGATAAGTTACCCTGTAAGTGGTGTATTTGTTACCAGAGCATCACAGTGCTCCTTGTTAGGCTGCTCCATCACATCTTTCTCAAATTTTTCTTTGAAACTGGGCAGCTGGTCCTCTTTAGTCCTCAACGGCAGCGTCTCCTGTTTACACTGGCTGTAGGGCAAGTATGTAATAAAGAATATATTATAAAGAATATATATAATAAATATATGTAATATATAATAAATATATGTAATAAAGAATATATAAAGAAATATACTGTGGAAGTTTGTGGAGGAAGAAGCCTTTGTTGAAACGTTGACAAATGCGATCTTCTGTAATTACTTCTGAGTTCTTGTTTTGCCTTTACATTTCCTTACCTGTGTCTCTGCCTGTGATTCTATGATCTATTTACCTTCATGTCATCCCTTGTCTCTGCTCACACTTGTGTCAAACCTGCCATTCACTGCTATTACTGTCCTTTTGAAAAATAAATGTAAGGTGAGAAGTGTACCGTTTCCTCCTTCTCGGTTTGGGATATGCATATACTCTCCTTGCAAAATAACACTTTTCAAAAGTCATAATTATTTTGCTGAAACATTTTTGGGGTGGAAAGGGAGGAAACCCTCATTCATCGTTGTCCTGGGTTCAGCCGTAGCAGTCATTTTTCTCCTTCTTGTGGCTGGTGCTGTGCTGTGTTTCGACTTCCGGGCTGGGAACAGTTGCTTGATAGCGAGCATATTTTGAGGTACTGCTCGGGTGCTTTTGTTCAGGGCCTTTTCTGAGCACGTGCTCTGTCGGGGAGGAGGGGAGGCCAAGAGGAAGGAGAGACAGGACACCTGACCCAGGCTAGCCAATGAGGTATTCCATACCATAACACGTCATGCCCAGGATGCAACTGGGAGAGAGGGAAAGGGGTGGAGCGCTGGGGGGAAATGGAGGAGGCAGCACGCAGTGCTCGGCCAGGCAGGGTGGAGTGAGTTACGGGTCGGTGGCTGGTGAGGTGTTGTATTCTCTTCACTTGTTGTTTGCTGTATCGTTATTATTTGTAGTAGTAGTGGCAGTAGTGATTTATGTTATACCTTAGCTATTAAACCGTTCTTATCTCAATCCTTGGGGGCTACATTCTTTGGATTCTCCTTCCTAACTCTCCGGGACTTGGGGGAGCGAGGGGGGGGAGTGAGTGAGCAAACTGTGCGTATTTGGTTTAAACCACGACAATCGTGAAGCAGCTAGTCTTCACATGAAGAATCCTGCTTGGCAGCAGGAAAAATGATCAGGGTTTCCAGAGGGTTGTCAAGGTCTGGGAGAAGTCTGCTTTTGATCAGGGCTGTAAATGCTTTAAAAGCTTTGTTTGTTTTCTAAATGCTCTGGGAATCAGAAAGAGAGGAGTTAGTGCTATGCTAATGTCAAGGACAAGTTAAGATACTGTTATCAGTATGAGTACAAGCAGGGCTTCAGCTGCAGAAGTCATTAGCAATGGTCCTACTAGAAAGATTAAAAAGCACAGCGGTTTGCAGGTTAATTTTAGAAGTTTAATTACAAAAATGGGCACCCTTTGATGTTTGGCTTGGAAAGAAATGATCCAATAGAATTTTGTCAGCAAGAGAGGTGAATGTATTAAAAACTTGTTGGCAGGAAAGGATAAGTTCATTTTTAAGTTGTGTAAGTTAAATCAGTGTAAGTTTTCCTTAGTAGAGCTTCAGATAATTACACAAAGCATCAATCCTGTTTAAAATCACCACCTTTTCTTTCCAGAACAAACCCCTTACTCTGAAAAAAAACCAGACCCTGCCAAAACAACCTGGCAGGCAGCTATATGAGGTGCTTGACATTGCTCCTTTTGATCTGGAAGGTAGCTCTCTTTTCCTGAAGGTGGATGGTGGAGTTGCTGTACTCACTGTCTATCATGTGAGTTACAAGATTTCCAACATGTCCCCCATCTCATACTCCAGTAATTCAGCATACTCTGCTGTTAGAGATGTGACATTGCAGCTGTGAATACAAAGTCAGGCAAAACTCATGTTTTACTGCACGAGAGATATTTTCAGCTGATGTTATTCTCAAATGCTTGACCTGTTCTGCTAGCCCAGCACTACAAAGTTTTTTGATTTTGTCGGAATGTTACTTCTGAAATGTTGCATGCAGAAATTCCACATCAAGTCCCAAAGACTTGTGCACTATTGCTGAGGATTTGTGTGTTTAGGTGACCAGCACTAACTGCAAAATAGAGAAGTTAGTACTACAATAAAGTAGTACATAGTTTTTCAGAATGTGCCACGTATTTATAAGAAGATATACATCAGCATGCGGCCCTCAGGGTGACTCTAAATAGTACGGTGAAAGCTCTTAATGTGTATACAGAAAAATCTTGGGATTAAATTCTAGATCGCAGCAAAATAATACCATATAATTAAAAATTTCCAAATGTAATTTACTGTAGTATCACTTTGAACTATTCCCAGTGTATTTGACCAGCATTACTGTTCTGCTTCAAAACTGCAGTTTACTCCATTCTTGTGTTTATTTTAGTTCATTATCTTCGTTTTAGGGGGCTAGATAGTGCTTAAATTCATGTTTGGAAGTGTAGCAGTTGAGTCAGTGCAACCTTTATTCTGTGTGTATTTAACTAGCTTTTAACAAGGGAATATGTAGGACTGAAGACCAATACCTAAGAGGAGGTAAGTCAGTCCTGTTAAGCAAGGGTGATGTGTTCATCAGAACAGAAGGGTAGTGGAAACCACTCTGAGTAGAGGCTATAGAAACAAATGGAAGAGAATAGTAAGGGAGAAAAATGAGAGAAAGTGAGTGGGCAAAGACCTACCTTTTACAAATGTTAATTTGCATTGTTATCAGCGAGGCTCATTGTTGCTTAGCTTTTTGATTTTGCTGTGGTGTATCAGGAGTAAACTACAGCAGCCTTATCGAAAGAACCAAAGGAAACTTAAGAGAATAGACTGAAATGTGTAGTGTGTATTTGGCTGTAGATGTCTACATAGGAAAAATCTTGGAAAGAAGGAAAAATAAAAAAAGTGTTAGTGACTGGGAGAGACAACACTGGAGTTCTTAGGGAAGACATAGAAGTAATCTATCTTGGCTGTGTCTTTCCATGATAAATCTTGTATTAAATTCTGATGCTTGTCACCTATAGCTGCTGCAAAAGTCAGTCTTCAGGGAGGCTGATGGAAACGTTCACATTCATTTTGAATCATTGCTTCTGTAACATCTGGGTTTCTAGAAGCCTGTGTAACAAAAGCCCATTGTTTTACCTGAGATGTCTGTGTCACAAAAAATGATTCTTCAGGAGATAAAAAAAGAGATGATTTTTTAAATTTTTTCTTCAGTCTGAATCATGATGTTGATTGTTATTAATAGCAACTCAGAATATGACATTGCTGTCTCACTGCTTTTATCTCACATGCTAAAATTAAATTCATAGAAAGGAAGCTGTATCCTGGTGAAATAAATCCATCTTTTGATCTCAGCACTTCGAGGAAACACAGAGCAATCCCTGCTTTTTCTTTTCTGCTTTGCTTGGTTCTTTCTCTAAAGAGCAACTCGGTATATAAAATAATCTCTCAAAGTCCATTTTGGAGAGGCAGCATGTCCTAATAAATGAAACTGTGAAAAGGCCAGGATTCTGCTACTGAAAGTTTGTTCTCTTTTTAAGTAATTAAAATGGTCCCCAGCACAGTTTTGGCCCTGCCTGGCTACAGTGCTCTTCACCAGTTCTCAAGAATAGTTTTAAGTTTATCATTGCTCAAGGATTTTTTGAGATGTCATCATCCTCCTTTGAAAGTATGAATGTGATCAGATGTTCAATGGCTTCATGGGCAGAGATGAGGCCTTTCCTATGTTGGTTCACCAGTATAGATGTACACAGAGTGTACAGGTTCACAGGTTCACAGACCTGGGGCTCACTTCTCTGAAGTTCAGATGATGCTGTTCTGTGCAATATCACATATTCTGCTATTAATGTGCCCTTCAGGGCTGAGAGCAGAGGACATGTGCTCTGCACACAGGAATTCTGTGTTTTTCATATTGCTTTGAACATAAAAGGCTAATTGTACCCAATGTTCCTTATGGTGTTTAGGCTTAATGAGTAGAGAGCTGGATCCCTGCAATGCCAGTTACTTTTCATCTTCCCGATTTATGTCTTTGTGTAGTTGAGTTCATTATTATAGTAACTGTAGCTATATAGCACAACCTCTTTCACCAGAATAATGAATAAAAAGTTCAAATTTGGTGGGTAATTCTAGTGTAACGGAGGAAGCTGACGAAAGAATGATTAACAGTCCCAGAAGCAAATATAAGTAAATCCAAATCCCTATTCATCAGAAACAATCCACAAAGGAATATATCTTCATTCTACAGTCATCTTTGAGGCGGTTTTTCCTGAGACACCTTGTTTTGAGAGGCTTTTTCTTAGATCATATTTGGTAGCTACATGTAAGATGCATAGACATTAAACTTAAGCAACTTTATTCTTCCTTAGTTAAGTAATAAAAAGTAACACTGGCATGATGTAGGATCTAATTAATGCATTCTTAGCAGAGATGCTGAAAATGAATAGTATTTTCCTTTTCCTTTCTAACCTTGGCCTTTAAATTTTTCAACTCTAGCCAAGTTTTCATGAGACCAGATTGCAATGGTAAGAATAGACTGAATGCTTGAGGAATAATTATTTGAGTGTTTAGAAAGGAGATAGAATTTTGATTACATTTCCTAATACTCTGAGCATTAAATTAAGTCAAGATCAAGATTTCTTTGGTTGTCATTACACATAACAATGCTGTAGCTATTAGATAAAATTTGTCACGGTAAACAGATATGCTGGTCATAAATCCTGCCCACAGCAAATGTGCTTATTGGATTCATGCATGAAAAATTTTTGTTTTAAATCCCTGTAAAATATTACCGTGTCTGACTTTTCCATTACAAACCTCATTTTAAAGTGATGTAAAATGCACAGTACATGCTGTCTCTCATTTATTAGCCTATTAACCTTATCTTAAAAATGTACTGTGAAATTGTAAGGGCACAATTCAGAGATGCAGGTGTTTAATTACAACTTTTCTGTTTAAAAATGCACCTGACTGCCAGTCATCCTTCCACTCTTAATTTTAATTCTGAGGTTACTTCTCAAATGGTACTTCAAAATACAGATTTAAAATGCTTTCTTTACTAATAGCACTCTGGAAAGTGAGGATGCCATGCATGTGTGTATTCTTGCACCCTTTCTATTATTTGTTGTGGAGACATACCTAACAAGCTCCTAAATGTTTGTAACAGTGCACTTATTGTGTGTTATGTTCTCAAAATCTGTTTATATCACTTAATTCTATCGGGGGGTAGAGATGTCAGGTAAACGAAATACAGAGCATCTACTCAGTTGCATCTTGCTTTGTTTTCTGGTGTCACAGGTGGAAGAGATGCATTAAGATTGCTTTCTCTTCCTCCTCCTATTTTTATAATGCAATTTATTGAGAGCCGGGGCAGCATGGGCGTGTGATGTGTTTCAGTATTCTTTGGGCTATGAGAATTAAGGTAACATTACAGAATAGGGAAGGCAACAAATAGAGGGCTAGGAGAGCTTGTAAGATGGAGAATCAGCACAGGAAGAGTGATGCTTCAGGAGCTTTTGGGTCTGTGGAGACAGTTGGACTGAAATGCATCTTAGTTAGTTTGCTTTTCAAAAGTTTTTCTTGCTTTATTCTTCTTCCCTGTTCACAGTCTTGTATTCATCATTGAAAACCTCACTTGTATGTCTGAGCAGCAAAACTTGCAAATGTTCTTACCTGTTCTGTAAATTCCAAACAAATAATTTGTGCTTTCTCCTCTGTTGCTCTTTGTGCGTGAGTAAAGTGTATATGCAACTGTAAAGTAACATTTTTATGCAGTTTTGCATCCCTCTTTTAAAGCTCATTTCCTGTGATGCCTAAATTATTGCTGAAGAGTGGTAATTAGTATATGCTTAATTTGGGTTTTTTTTTTTTTTTTTTGTCAAATAAGCTGTTGTTGGGGAGCATCCTTTAGTGTTGTAGTTAGTTTGAAAGTTAACTGTTTTACTTGCTGGTTTGAATGTATGAAAAATACATCTGATTTCTTCCTTTCCCTTGCGATTCCAAGTTAGATCCCCCTTTTCACAGTCCAGGGGCACTATAGACAGTGAAGGTAATTTGTGTTCCACATTTTCCAAGGTAAAGAATGCATAATGAAATGCCACATAATAGCAAAGGGAGTGTATTAAATTTTGAAATGTCTTGTTTTATTTCCCAAAGGTGTTCCCATACCCTAACATAAAGTGTGTCTCATGAGAACCTTTTGGATCGGCAGATTATCACTAGTCAGAGGAAGAAGCACAAGTGTTGCTCCTGGGAGGATGGACAAAGATGCGTAGTTCTCCAAGAGCAGCTCTAGAAGTTGCCATGATATAAAATCCTTTATATTTTTCCAGGTGTTTGGGTTCTGTAGCTTGCTCTGATGTGAAACTTGTTCAGCAACCCATGAAACTTGCTACAAAAAATACAAAGCGAGACCTGAAAGTTGAAGTTGCATCGTAAATGAAAACAACTCTGAAATACTTCAAACCTTATCGAATTTAGAAAATAGAGTCCAGAAACAATTTTGTTTCTGATTGTAGAAAGCCTCTTTAAAGAACTTTTCACAATATTGTCACTAAGCAATTTTGTGCTGTAAACCCCTTCACTTCTTATTTGCAATATCTTTTATCTTTTGCTAGGAACATGATTAAATAGAAAACCTGTCTCCTTCAGCTTGCAGTTTAGAACAGTCATTCCCACACGAACTGCCAAGTGGACTTAAACCCACCTTGTGTCTCAAGCAAATACTTGAATGTCTCAAGAATCTGGCAGCGATCACAGCTGAAGTGGAAAGTGTGAAAAACTTTACAGTGGGGCATGATTTCCTGTTGCATTATCATGTCCAATTTCCTAAGTATTGGGAATGAAGGAATGAAGTGTAACATCGGGCTTTTTCTTTTTTTTTCTTCAGTGTATTTCAAACAGGAAAAAACTACAGAGGATGTAAAATAGAGGATGCTTGGGGGATATCATACGGGAGCAATGGGAGTGTGTTCAAATGTTGCCACATTTTATTTCCCTTAGTTTTAATTCCTCCTTATCTACAATTATTCTGTAATATTTCATATTTTGAGCTTTCTCCGTGTCTAGTGCTTTCCCATTTTTTTCCTGTTTCTAGGGGAAAAGAGCTAAAGAAAAAAAATAGTTAAAGTTAACGAGAAAGATGTACCAAATTTAAAATAATTATACAATTCAGGATAGCTTTATAGGATAGGATACAATTCAGTATAGGAGAAAGCAGGACCTCTCTAATATATTCTTTTCCATGACTAATATGTTTGAATAACCTGAGCGATTGTTATGTTTCTGAAAAGAATGTGAAGGACATATTTTCAGCCTTTTTAGAATATTTCTCTTTTTTAAAAAAGAAATATGAAGAAAAATGTTTTTCTCTTTACATGAATATAAGATTAATCACTATTTCTTACTCATAAGCTAACTATATACACAATGAATTAGATAACTTAAAGGCAGATTAAGTACTGAAGTTATAGGTACTTTAGAAGTCTTCAGGATGACAATAACACCAAGCAGATACTTAATTCCTAGTTCTGTAATGGCTTAGGAACAGTAGGTGCTTACTTTTCTAAGTTAATGTTTGTGAATCAGTGCTGGTTGTTACTACTTTTCCCCCCCCACCTCTTTTCTAGTTTTTAGGAGACTTGATACTTACTGTACTAGGGCAATCTTATTTTAAATACTGTGAAGTGATTTATATTGTAAAAAAATCACTGCCATAATCTTTTCAAGTATGAAATGCCCTGAATAATGTCTTTACAATGGAGGAATTTCCCTATGGTTCTTTTCTTCATTGGAGTGATAATTACTTGTCATAAAGACAGCTGTGTAAAAAAACCCAGCAATAGCCATTCTTATGAAGAGGCACTGTGAATGGCTGGTAGAAAGGAAAAGAGTGTGAGGAGAGTAGAAGCGGAAAGAGAAAATACTGACTGGGTTATTTAGTATCTGATGCAGTTAAAGTAAGGATGCCTCCATACTATGTGCAACAACAGCACTAGGAAAAATAATCCAAAAAAACATCAGCAGTAAAGCCTTGTGTTTGATATGACTGCAGATTGCCTAATTCAGTGTTAAATAAATTCTTTATATTTCACTGGGAGGACCATGTGCAATTGTTTTGTGTGTAAATATCTGACGATGATGGCAAAACTAGTTTATAGTTATGGTTTATTAGAATGATGACTTTTACTTCTGTAATTGAAATGGGAAGTTCATCTACTCCTCAGATTACTTGAGGAGAGGCAGTCAGTCTAGACAGAACATCATTCTTTTTGGTTTTAATCATTTACATCCCAGTAAAATCCCAGCACTGAGTTCTGGTTTTGAGGGCTCAGAAGGATTTACAAGGATTATAAAGATCCTAAATGAAGCCACTGCACATGTACTCAAACAATGAATTGGGCTGAGTTGTCTGTGCTCCCAAAATAGCAGCCACTAAGCTGCTGACGCCTAACTGGAGCTTTGTTTGCTAAAGAGAGGCTTAGGTGCTCATCCAGGATAGATGGCTGCTTCCATAAGTCTGCCTCTTTATTATACAAAGTCAATGGTGAGAATTTGTATTCTGTTTTGAGCAATCCAAGGAGAAGAGCAAGGAAAGGAGCAATGTTTGTAGTGCAATCTACTTTTTCTGTTTTGATCTTCTCTGTTTAGTCACAGTTTTGACAGTCTGCTGTTTCGTTCAAGATATGTTTGCTAATAAAATAAAAAGTGTGGAGCTATATTTGTGTGTTCTGTTAGGCCTTGATGTTTATGCATGGGCTACAAACTTCTTGCCTTTGATTCATACATATTTGAATTTATTTTCAGTTATTTTATTTTATTTTTTTTAAGGGAAAGACAAATAATCTAATACCTGTCTTAAGCAATCATTTTAATAGGTCTGATTCCCCAAACCATTTTCCTTCTGTGGTAAATCAAAGTGATATTCCATTGTATAAGCTGACAACATATAAATAGTAATTATATTCCTCCTGCACGTTGGTTGTATTGCTGCAATTGAAACAGTATTTCACATGCTGTACCTCATTGATGCCAAGATGAATTTTTGAAATAACTTTGAAGCTGCTAAATTACTTGCCATTGCAGTATCTGTTTTGAATATTTGAGTGATAAAAGTTAGAAAAACACACCAAATTTTAGAAAACATTTTCATATTATGATGGTTGCCTTGCCTTTTGTCTTTTAGAAACCAGAAACTTGAGTCAATTCTACAAAAGTTTTCATTTCTCCAACACTTTTAATCCTGTTTTAAAAATAAAACTTATTTGGAAATAACACCCCCCCCACTTTTTTGGTAATTGAATATAGAAATAATCTTATTTGAAGGATGAAACAGCACCTTCACATTGTTTTTACATAAAGCCATGTGTATCAAAAAAGTAGCATCTATAAAATTACGGTCAGAAGAAATACATGCCAGACTATTAATATAAAATGCAAAATATTAGAAGGCATGGTCTTCAGAAGATGGGAGAACTAATAATGGGCTTTTGTTCGAGATGCAGATGTCAGCTGTGGGTGCCTTGAATTGTCAATAATAATGTTAAACACAGGGTAGAATATCAGCCTGAGCTTATTCTTTATTCTTCTCTCAAAATCATTAAAGTGAAGACAGTTGTGACATATGTTCTGCTATGGCTCAATAAGTGAAGACGTGTGTGGAACGTATATGTGTATATGTGCTGAATTATTCATGTCTATAGTACTGCTCTGGGGGAGCAACTGAAGCGTGCTTTGCTGGCAGGTAGGCTTTGAACCATATCTCATGGAGGAAGAGAATAAATATTCTCTGTTTATCCCAGACCAAGCTAGTTATCAGCTGTGTACACAGGCCCAGGCATTTTTTTCCTTTTTACTATAGCTGCATTGGGAAAAAGCTAGATAAATATCAGATTCTTACAAAAGGTACTTTTATGGGATTTAGCACCACATGCCATGTTTTGTTATCTGTACTGCGTCCATCTAGGTAAAGGACTTGCCGTGTAATGCTCACAGAATTTACTGAGCTGTAGCCACAAGGTCCAACCTTAGAGGCAGGGGAAGGAAGACTTAAACCTGGAGGGTGATGGTAGCTCTTTGAGGTACCTTTCTCTAAGCAGAAAGAGAGGGGACTGAGGCATAGTGTGCAGCAGAAATCGTATTGTCCTCTTACACCTGTGTTGGCAATTTGTGACATCTTCCTGTATTTAATGACCTGGGATTTCAGTTGCTCAGAGATGGAGGTCTCTCTAAACCAGGTGGAGAGCAGGGCGCATGGCAGGAGAACAGCCTGATGCTTGACCAAAATCAGTCTCCTGTCACCTATCTGGAGGAGTTTTATTGGGACTGTGACTTTTGGTGGGTTGTTTGTTTTTTCTTTGTTTGTGTTTTTTTTTTTTTTTTTTTTTTTGGTGGGGGGGATGATGGTAGTTGTTTTGTGTGGGGTTTTGTTTGTTTTTCTTTAGCTTCTTTCAGCAAATAAATTTCCTTTCCCTACCCCCTCTAGACAATGGATATTAAATGAGCTGCAGCCCTTTGTTTTTTGTAGTTCTAAACATGTATTTCTTTTAGTGATACACTAGGTTCTTATATGACTTATTCATATGGGTTCTGTTGAGAATTTAATTTGGAATAATGTAAGCTTAAATTTAGAACTGTTCAGTCCTGGGTAAATTTCAGAGCTCAGTAGAAATCTCATTTCATGTTTTGAGCATGTATGGAGGATTGTGTTTGAAATCAAAGTAATATTTTCATGCGTCACATATAGTGTAAGCCCACTTCATGCTGTGACCTCTTAGTACTATGCACCAAGTTTCAACAGGTGAAGTTGCTTGAGATGTTGATTCAACAGATGACTTCTCTTGAGGCTTGCCTAAATGATATTTTGCTTTAGGATACATTTTAATTACAGTGAGGGGGAAGTGTAACTTTCTAGCATAGATAGGAAACACATGCTACTTGTTAATTTTGTTTTACCCTTTGCTAACAAACTTATTTTAGGTTAAAAACCTCTAGAACAGGAATTATCATGTAATAGACTCCAGTAACTGCTATTAGGCAGTGGTGACTCTTATCCTTCTGAGATAAGTGAAAATTTATATACCGAAAGAAAATCTCAAACATCTGAATGCTTAAATTAAGAAAACAACGTTATATACCAATGTAGTAGTATTTGATGTCTGGGTTTAGATTATACATGCATCAAAGTCTTGGTTTTGGACAACTTTTAAATGAATGTGTGGTTTATATACTAAATAATATCTTCCTGGTTTTGTCAAGGTTGGCAAATTATTTACTGCAGCCTACATTACCCTCCTACTTATTTGCTAAAAGCTGGGATTTTACCTCTTGAAGGTTTTGGATCTGTCTGGGGTAAAATACATTGTATATTAGCAACATTTTTTGTAATTATGGCAAGTGTCTAGTAACAAAGAAGAAGCCCTCCTCCCCCAATATTGCTTTTGTTCAGTATGTCCTTGATTTAAATTCAATGTTATGTTAATTTTCTTATTGCTAATGTCCTGTGCTTTTGTGAGAATGAAATACTACTTAACTTATTGGTTTAGTTGGCTGAAGAAGGAGTTGCTCAGCAGCATTGTCTGTGTTTTCTCATCTCATATAATCTTATGTCAACCTACCTCTGACCTTTATATGATGGAACTTAGTGGGAATACACCCTTCTGCTTAACAGGCTTTGAAATAAAAATATATGATTGGCAGAGCTGCAGGAAATAATTAGTTCCGCATAGATGGGAGAAGTGAAAAGATTATTTGGAGGAAAAGAAAGTCATTCAGCCAGTTTATGGTGCATATGAAGTCGTCTCAGCTTTTAATTTAACTATTAAGGGGTTGAAATAAATTTAAGTCACTATACAAAAGCATTTTTGAATGCATCACTGTAAAAAAGCTCTCTAAGTAACTTTACAGCTTATTGGAAGCTCAGATATTTGAAACATTAATTAGTTCATTTGCCCTTTCAGACCTAGTCATAAAATGTGGCTGAGTGGAAAAGCTGTTGTAGGGAAGAGAGCATGTGCACTAGATCTTGCTGAAACATACCTACAAAACAGTTCATGGTGTTCTTTGAAATCCTAAAAAATATGTATACACATCTCTCAGGAGAGAATTCTTCAATCAGTTCTTCAATCAGTTGTTACAAAGGTCAAGATGTGTTTTCAATGTTCAGATAAATCAGGAGAAGCTCAGTCACTGCATAGATGAGTTCTCAAGTATGCTATACATGGGGAAAGAAAGCAAGCAAGCACGATTCTCCAGAATTTTGTCTGTGGCACTTAAAAATCTGTAGATTGTGCAGCTGTGTTCTGCAACAAATGCATAAAGAGGGAGCCACTCTTCTGCTCCTTGGATTTTTCCATACTCTAATTTTCCATTCTTTTGAATGACTCTTTACTAATAACACCTTCATGTATGAAAGGAAAGCAGTGCTGAAGGCAAAGTTAGCAACCAGAGAAGCTCTCTTCTTTTTCCATGGATCAATGATTAGAGATTAGGAGACATTTCATCAAAGCTGCTGGCTTTGTGCAGGATATGCTTCCCCCCCAAACCAGGTGATGGTGGCTGTGCTGCCCTTCCTTGTATAGATACAAGCTGAGTCCTGAAGGAAAGTGGTTGTAAATTACATGTGGTATGGGAGCAATGTGTAGTTCTTAAAGCTGTTGCAATGAGCAGTTGAGGACTATTGATAGAGGTCTAGTAAGGATCTAGTGCTAGGAAAGAAATGGAAGAGAAACTTAATGCCCCTTTTGGGAGTATGAAATGCAGAAGATTCTGGTGAAAGCTAGGATGAATTTGGAAAGAACTTAATTATACTCATGTTAGTCTAAAATTGGCATTCAATTTTTCTCCTAATTTAGAGATCTGTTCAGATACTACTCATTCTATCTCTTTCTGTGCCTCATCAGAATGTAATTTTGCCATTTATTTCTTTAGCATTCGAAAGACAATGCAAAGATTGTCCAGTTCTGATTCTCTTCAGTACACATTAGAGTGGGGCTTTTTTTCCTTTTGGATTTTTACATTTCTCTTCTAGCTGTGTTTAGTACAGGAGATACGGGATTCCTGGTTCTCTTGCTCATCTGTGCTGCTGCCACTGATGATTCGAGTCCCACGTCTTCCCAGTTTTCTGTGCTCATTGCTTTCAACTTTGGAAAAATGTTGGTTTTGTAAGCCAGATCTCTGTGGGCTTATTCTCTGTGGACCATGAAAGGGATTTTTTTTTTAAGAATTAGTTTGTTGTATGAATGGGGTGGCAAAATGAGGGGTCATCTCATGTAAATAACTGTCAGTGTTGTGTTCGTACATGTAACGATGCAGATCTGAGTTTTGTGCCTCATTGCCATGCAAGTAGCATGTCTGACTGAAACTAACCTTAGAATGTATAAGTTGTCTGTTGCTTATGTTCTCTCAGTGATATCCACAGTGTGTGCTCTTCACTATCTGATGCTCAAAAATATAATAAACTTGGTTACGAGCAATTATTAATCTGAGAAATGTATATTTGGAACACTCGTACTGATCTGGTGCAATGCACCAAATGCATAAAGAGCAGTGTAAATCTACTGCTATATTTCAGATCTTGAAAGGTCAGACGGTGCTACAGAGACTTAGAGAAGGGCTTTTACTACCTCAGTCACCTGTGTGACTGAGCCATCATGTATCTTGCAGGGATTTGCAGGCACTGTTTATTGGCACATTTGCCAAATGCAGATATATTTTTCTCTTTTCTATGACAGAAAAGTGAACACTTGCATAATTAATGTTTCTTTCGAGGCATCAATATAGTACATTTAAAGCAATGAGTTTCCCTAACTCTCTAAATCCCATTGTTGTGTTGTTATTAGGAGTAACAAAATAAGCTAAATGACTTCGGAGGAAGACTGTGTGGTAAAGTATGTAGCTGCTATATCTAAAGCTAGGTATGTTTAAATTATTTTTCTTAACTTTAAAAGTATTTAGGTATTTAATGCTTGAATACATTTTATAGGTTTTTATCTTTCTACAAACTTTGACTTGATTAAACCTCTGACAGTCTGAGACAAATGATTAAAAGCCAAGCGTCTGACAAAAAAAGGTAGTGATTTGATAATATTTGTATGCTTCTTAATTTTGTGTAAGGAAAACTTGGACTGTGGAAATAATTTGATGTTTGGTTTTAATACTGGTTTTGTTTGGGTTTGTTTTGTTTTTGGTTTCTAATTTGGCAGGGCCAGCCTGTTGGAGACTGTGATTTTAATGTTCGACTTGCGTGTATAGAGAAAGAAATTATATTTCCACGCCATGAAAAGATGAAAAATGGTCTTATTGACAAAGCACAGGAACCATTCAGTGTTCGAAATAAACCATTTTTTGACATCTACGCTTCAAGAAAGGTAAGCTTGATTTCAGTTGTTTATGTTGTCGTGCTGAAGCAAATCAGTATTTGGTATAGGCTTTCCCTCTGCTTTTTTAACTTCCAGTGAGTTCCTCTACTAAGTGTTCAGGAATGCTTGGGGGGCAATTGGCAGTTTGGGATATTCTGAAAAGTGGTTTTAGACTACCTTTTCCTTTTGAATGACTCTTTTCCTATATTTAAAACCTGTACTTTGTCACAATATAGTTCTTTAGTTTTGCAATGTTGAAGTATAGAAGTTAATACCTTTAGGTTTGAAATATCTCTGAGCTCAAGGGAATGCCTGAGAGCTATGTTGTTTACACTATCCTCCTTCATAGGTAAGAATATAATATTCTTTTTACTTCCAGTTCCCATTTGGCTATAGTATAAGAATCATGAATTGTGCTTGAACTCCCACTTCTTATTCCGCTGTGATTACTAAAGCCCATTCCAGTTGATGTCTCCACATTTTACTTACTACAATAATGCCCTAGGTCTTCTGAAGTAATGCTTATGACTTGCAAATATATATATGCGTTCATATCTTTCATTGTGCACTCTTTTCTTCAGTATAGACATATTCTAACATTCTGTAAAAAACTTTTATTCTCTTCTGTGAATTAAATGGCTCCTGGATAATACTTCCTTCTAGAGGAACCCATTTTTCTCAGCACTGCTGTTAAAAGTAGTCCTGTATCTCACCAACACAGAGCAATGAGCATCAAATTGTCGGCTTCCATTTGCTTTTGTCATTTCCTTGATCCTGTATCAGGTAATGAATCTCACCCCAAGAGGAGCAGTGATGGTAGTTTGACTAACCAAGAGTAGCTGAAAGGTAAAGAGATAAGGCATCAGCTGGACTACCTGGCAGAGAGTAGCTGGTTTTGGGAAGTTTAAGTCGCAAGCAACTCTGTGAGAAGTTTGTGTAGATAAAGCACTATAAATATTTTGATTGTTCCTTTGTATTTCTGTTGTTGCATTATTGCGTTGTCTGTTTAAGACCAACATCATAAATGTATTTTACTGGGGAGTGAGGAAGAAAGGCTCTTTGTCTAGGGCCAGGAAACTGGAACAAAAGGAACACATCTTAAGATTGGTTTCTTACATAAATGTATGGTTTCTTGAAGCATTCAGATGTTCCAGGCTATTTAACTTCATTTAAAAATCATAGGGAGAACATGGTTGGAAGTATTCATAGAAAAATTTCTGGGTAAAACACATCTGGAAACAGATCTCATGCTAGTTAAATGTAGTTGCCAGCACATGACTATTGAAATGATCCTCTGCTTCCCAAAACCTAGGAAATTAAAATTATGCTCAATGATTTTCTTTTCTTTTTTTTTTTTTTGTAAAAGAGATTTCTGAATTTTCCTGTGCATCCCAGTGTATTGGATTTTAAGAGTTCCGACTTCTGTACTTAAATTCAGCAGTGAAATATGTGCTATTTACTGGTCTTTCTGTGTTTCTCAAAGCTCTGAACATAAACTCTGTAAGGCATTGACTATCTTATTGCCCAGCAGTAAAGCATCAAATATGTTGTTGAAGGGAAAAAGTTACGCATGGCTAGGATGTGTTTCATAATGGAGTTATTAGTGTCAAAAGCAATTATATTTGGGCAATTATTTCTTTTATTTTGTCCATATCTTTGCCACCAGTTTTGATTAACTTGTGAATTATGGAAGTGGTTATCTGGCCAATTTTCTTCATTTTTGTGAAGGATATTCATGTATGCAGCCATTGAAGATAAACACAGAAAGCCGGAGAGATGGAGTTACTGGCAATGCAGAGCAAATAGCCAGTGCTATTTTTCTTATAGTTTAATAATTGCATACATTTATGATTTGTCTATTCTGTGCATATATTAGATCAATTTGAGTAAGAAAATAAAGCAAGTAGTATCGTGTTTTTTATCAAACTATAAGTTTTAAGAGATGGGCTGTTTTGTTTTTTAGTTAACATTTCCCCTAGTTACAGCAAATAAAATTCTGTGGCTGGTTTGCCCTACAGTTAAATAGCACCTTTTCTTTCTCTGAGGGTTCTCTTTCCTCTGAGAGTTTTGCTGCTTTTTTATGAGCAATGAATATACCCTTGGAACAGATACAGTGGCGACTTACGCAGTTTTAGAGAACAAACATCTCTGAGTTAAATGTATCTATATGCTTTTAATTTATTGTGGTATTTGGGTTTAGTGTGGGGTTTTTGGTGGTTTTGGTGGGGTTTTGTTTCTAATTTGGGTTTTTTAGTTGGTTTTGTTATTTTTGTTTTTTTAATTGGCAGTCAGGGCAGGCTAAAACTTTCTACATTTTGAGTTTGAAATTTGGTTTTAAAATGTTCTTTTTCTACAGTGTATGTTGTAGGTTTTGAACAATCCTTGTTATCATTTGAAGTCAGTTATTTAGTTCATTATGCTACTGTTGTAACAGAAAACTTCTTATGAGGCTTGAAAACTGATCATTGTTTTCAATAAGTAAGAAGTTTTATGTCTGTTGTTAAGAATTGTTTGTATGGTCTATGAAAAGTGTGAGGAGCTTTAGGTAGTACTGCCAGTGCTGATGCGGAGTTTTACCAAAGACAATGTTGGCAAACGTTGAAGGGAAATCATTATAGATTCAAAATATTTCAAATCTGCATCTGCTCAAAAAAATTGTATATATAAAAACTATATTATCAAAAGAATAATGTGTAGACTAAGAATTATTGTTGCTCTTGTTTACTTCAGAAATACTTTTTTTTTGTTTCATTACTTCTCATTACTTCAGAAAACTGCATGAGTGTGGTTCCTGTAGCACTTCCTTAGGATAATGAAACAGGGATTACTTCTTAATATTCATCACAACTTTATGAACAGAACTTTTCATTATATGTGGTCAGAATAGGCTATTATTTTGAATCATTTTCTTATTCTAAAAGATGACTATTTAAAAATAGCATTGCTTTGCCCAAAAGATCTTTTCCTATGTTTATTGAGTTATCTCTGCAACTATAGCAACAAATGTACTCATAGGGATGAATACCTCATTAGTATAGCTGAAAGAGCAAGCTGGGTTTCTTTTGCATCAATGGTAAATGTCTTGACAAAGTTTACCAACTCTGTGTGCAGCACAGCAAGTTCTACACAGAGACAAGGAATTCCTTCTAGCTTCTAAGTCTGCTTACATTCATATTGACTCAGCATATCCATTAATCACCAGATCTGGTGGCAGCTGAAGGATTGGCAAATAGCACCTGCTTAAATAGATCTTTTTCTTATGTTTAATTAGCCATTTTTCTTGTGCTTCTCCAAGAACAGTGGGATCATTTCATCTTTAGAAAGGATCTGACAGGATCCTTCCTTTCGTGACCAGAGGTCCTTAAAGATTTACATCCTTGAGTGCTCTCAGAAAAGCTCTGATTTTTCCTAAGTGTGGGTTTCTCCCCTACCTCCAGTTCTTGTATATTTCACTGACAGAAGATGTAACTTCTCGGGTTACCCCCCTCCTTCTGGCTTGTTATTTTCAAAGAAAGACCAAGGGACATAGCAGTCTTTGGCCACAGATGAGGTGGGTCTCTGATTGCATCACTATATTCGAGGCTGAAGAAGTTGAAAACCCCTAGCAATGGTCAGAATGTGTTTTCATCAGAATTCTTGGAGCGTATCTTAGAGGTTTTTTTGAAGCATAGCTGGGTTTTGCTTGGGGTCAAGAAAAGAATCAAGTGTACTTCTGAATTGCCGCAGATGGAACCACATATCACATCTTATTTTTGTTTTGAGAAACTTCAGTTTCTGAAGTATGTTCCCAAGATGCAGTGTGAAGCTCACAAAAGTAAGTATTGTAGACGTCTCCCTTCACAGCCTTCGTCCATCATTTCTTGCTGTAAGTGGAGTTAAGACATAGTGTTCCACATTGAAAGCTGTTGTTGGTCATTCTTCTTGTTAATGATAGCACATATCAGCAAATGTGTTAGTTTGGGTGGATTGTAGAAAGATTACTCCAAAAGGCCAGGAGTCTCAGTATTATGTTTAATAGCAGAATGAATGACTAAACTTTTAATTATACCAGGAAAAAACAACGTCCGCATAGTTATTTAGTTATTTTCAGTGAAAATGTGGAAGTAATTGCCTGAAACAGCAGTAAACTTTGTACTGTGTTATATAATATGTCCAAGAATGAAATTGTTGTTAGAGTTATGGATTTGGAACTTTAATACCAGGGTACTGGTTGTTTTTTTTCTAATCTGAAAATCAATTTAGTGTGAAATGAAGTGCACTTTCAAAGTGTAATTATAAAGTATGGCAGCATTTATAGTTGTGCCTTGACATTTGTTGTTGCTACTAGATTTTGGAAATAAGGGCTATATCTTTACAATGTTATATCTTTCTAATGTTGTCCTGAATGGTATTTTAAGGTGTTTTGATGGACTTTTGTATGTTTCTTGTAAGACTGAGTTTTGGTGGTAAGGAGAAGAAAGGGACAGTTACCTGGGGACAGGCTGTATATTTTTGGAATCTCTAGAAATGTTACCTTGTTAAACTTTGATATTGATGGAGAAAGCAGTATTGCTAAATTTGTCAGCTTCTGTAATCAAAGAATCATTAAATGTATTTTCATGTTAGTTGGGAACACATTTATTTTTTGAGTGATTTTGCCATTTAATGGCAAATTCTTTTAGAAAGATATTTTCAAGTAATATTGAATCTTTGCTCTTTGTCATTACACTTACATAGTTAGCCACTTTTGTTGCATATTGTGCTTTCTTTTCATATATTAGCATGCATTAGAAAGCAAGGACATGATATGGTCTAATATGTCAGCTCTCCCACCCATCATGTAAGGATAGGGGTAGTGTGTGGATGAAGCTAGACTTTAGGCTTCCTTGATGCTGAAGTATTGAAGACCAGTGAGATTAATGCTTTATGCAGCATAGAGCTGTAGCCTCTTATTTATACAAATATTTTAGGATTTTCAACAGGGACATTATCTTCATTATATTAAAAGGGAACTGCAGGTGCATAGAAGTAATAAAACTCTTGGAAATTATATAAGTCTTGGCTTTCATTGCCTAAACCAACCCACTGTTTTTTTGCAAGGCTTTTTTGTTTGGGCAGTGTTATCATCACTAAAGCCTATTGTTTAGTGAAAATGCTGTCTGGTATGAGTAGGAAAAAAGTTCCTTTCCGTGCAGTCTGTGGTCCCATGGAGAATTGTGCCCATCACTCTCAATGGAACAATAGGGCTAAAGGTTAAACAATGATACAGGTCAAATGAACAACCTTTTCCAAATGTTAGCACGCTGTATGTCAATGGCTTGTCAGCTCTTAGACTATTATCTGGGTTTAAAATGACAGCTTGTCCTAGAGGGATTAGAATGAAGATGAGTAATCTCTGCTAGAAGATTGAATGGTCTAGGATCTTGAAAGTTTTCAGTCAAATCTGTGAAGTGACAGATGGCTTATTTTGTTCTCCTGGTTTATTTGGCCGTTGGATTTTTATTTTTTATGGTTTTTGGGTTTCTTTTAATAGCTTTTGTTGTAGTTAAGAGAGGTGGAATGTTTAGAAGTTTGTTTCAGTAAGTGTATAGCTCCTGTTGAGGTTGTTTGCTTTGGAAAATTAAGTGGCTGTGGACCTGTGATGATGGAGCTGGTGTAAGCACATGACTTGCTAGTGTTGGTGTGGAGTAATTTGCAGGCATATGTGACAGCTATATCCTAGTATTTGCATGGCCTGAAAAAATGAACCCTGATGAATGCAAAATATGTGGACACAGCTCATCTGTGTCTGTCAAGAGAGGTGTTAACCCAATACTGAATGTAAATGACCACAACCCCCTGTCTTATGTCACCAAGTAGCCTACAGACAAAAATGTGGAGAGGTTTGCAGTCATGGGACAGAAGATCAAAGAATGTAATTGCAGCAATGGCAGCAGCCAAAGTGTCAAATAATCTGTATTTATTGGAGATTTTGATTTCTGTGCCTCGGTTGAGGGGGAATGTTACCATCTGGAGGGCATTTAATGCCAAAAGGACTTGTTTCCTCTGTTTTTTTGGGTTTTATTTTCTTTCCCTTAAGGAGTAGCTTTATCTGTTCACCTTTCAATCTTGCGTTTCCTGGCCCAGAGTTGGCAGTCACTGTTCGTGTCTGGCCTACAACATAGTCCTCACTCCATCTGTTCTCTTCCAGGTTTTTGGCCTGTGTATCATCTCATCTCCTTTTAATTATCTTCTAACCCATCTCACCTCTACCATTTTGTTTCTGTTTGCTTTTATTTATTCATCTGTTTCTTCCTCACTTTGTCCTATTTCATCTTCCCAAAAATGGAAAGTAAAATGTAAAAGCAGCATTGCCTTATTCCGCCCTTAGTTGTTTTTGTGCTGGTGTTATCTTCACTCATATCTTCTTTTTTGAGGGCTTTTCTTTCTGTAAATGCAAATAATGCTGATCTAAGTAATCTAGAAAACAAGTAAGTGAACAAGAAGCTGGAAAGGTGTTACTTTATGCTTGTATTAGATTGAAGTCTTTACTTCGCAACAGTCTTGTATCCAAGCATGTAGTACTTCAGCCTGACTTTGCAAAATTATTTTACCGTGTGAATTTTAAAGGAAGGACAGCCAACCAGACCAAGAGGAAGGTTTGAAATTGTAATATGTAACAGTTGACCAAACTGTGTCTCTTGAGCTGAATGTAGGTTACTGCCACTTACAGTTCAATGCTTGAACTGAGGCTCTTTCATGCAGTCAGATGCAGCTCTGGAATGATGTGGGTACTGTTGGGTAAACATAATTTTTGGCAGTGGGAGGATGAAGGTAGCAGGGACTTTGTAGCTGCAGGGGTTTCCAGCTGTCCAGTGGGACAGGGAGGCTGCAGTTATTTGATTAGATTTATACCAAAAAGATTCGTCCCTTGTACTAGGGGAAAAAAAATGAGTGAGCTATGGATAGCTTTTCAGCCTCCTTGCTCTTGGTGGAGTCACTTGAAGAGACCTGTTCAAGAATCTGTGCTCATTTCCTAGTGTTAACAAAAGAGGATTAGGCTACTTGCTTTTGATTATTATTATTTGTGATGCTGAAGGTCAGGTATAATATTTCAGCACAGTATAATTTTGGCTAGGAAAAGAAATAATTTTTTTTTGCTTTGGTTTAAGAAATTATTCATGCATTAGTTACATCTCACATTTTTCAGAAAATGATCTACTGAAGTTAAAACAAACAGTCTCAAATATTTCCAGAAAGGATTATTTTTGTAACTGGTGGCCCATGTTAGATATTGCTAGTGGTACAAATTAAATTAGCATAGAATAATTCAGATGTGTATAATTAAATTCTAACTTGCCAAACTCTAGTGTGGGAAAGAAACAATTAAACTAGTACAAAAATAAAGGCATATTTATGAAGCCTTATAATTGGTGCACGCTGTAATTTTAACATCAGAACAGTACATATTCAGTTCAGCTTTTAAGATTTTAACATTAACTTTGAACGTTCTAATATTTTTGTAAATTATTTCTTCTGTACTTTGTGCAATGCAAATAATATATATTTCCAAGTAGGAAAAGTGTCTTTAACAGTGATTTCTTCATTCGGTTTTGTGGTATATTGTGGAAACAGAGAAAAGCAAATCTGCTTGGACCTAATTACCAGTTGGTATCCCAGTATAGTTAGTTGAATTGGTATATTTGATATCTTCTGAATTACTTAGAGGACACAGCTGTGGTGACTAAGTGGGTCACTCCACTCATTAATTGAGGGGCAACTGTCTAATATTGTCTGTTGTGCCACTTCACAGCCTGTCACTTTCCACACTGCCTCCTGGCAATAGAACTCCGCAGGGAAGCCATCAGCCTTCTCGTATTGGAATGATGTTCAAGAGACATGTGCCTAATTTGGGTAAAATGAATAAAAGCACAAAGAAAATTGTGAAGATAGGAGTGAAATTTAAAGCCATTCATTATGGTACAAGATTATAGGACATCCCTACTAGCTCTTTTCTTCTGATATGCCCAGTTTTGAGAAAAGGAAAAAAAAACCCAACAAACCCCACAACAAAGCAGAAAAAAAACCCAAACCCAAACCTGTATGAAATTAATATTTTTCTTTAAAGTCAAGAAACAATAACATCTCTGTATTTTACTGTTATGGCCCTAAAGTGGCAAGTTTTAATTTCAAATTTATAGCAAATAAAACCTTAAGGGCCATTGCATAGCAAAACAGTCAGATGTTTTTAAACATCCAGAATATAATGTTAAATCTTACTTTTGAGTTAAAATCTCTGCATCAATGCCTGGTGGAATACATTAACACAGTTTGAATCAGGCATTGCAACAGGAAATGTATGATGACTATATTTTTGAATATTGTTTAATGTCTTCTTGTATTGTTGTGTATAGTTTTGTCTTTGTTGATGAGTGTCAGTAAAAGTGCTTAATAAAACATCCTTAATTATCTTATTTAATTAAAACAGGCCTATCCAAGTTCTTGTCAAACAGAGAAAAGATTATGTTGTAGCAGTTTATACAGGGGCTGGATAACACATAAACCCTATCAAGTTTGCAATGTTGGAAGATCATTTAGAAAACAAATTAAAATATACTCGGCCCCACTGCACTAAACTCAGTTTCATTCTTTCATTTGACAACAGAAGAACTTTTCAATGTTGTAGTTGATCAAACGCAGAGTTGTTAGGGAGCTTCTCAACATCAGTGGGAGAACCTTGCTGATTTGAGGACATTGGGTAACAGGCTATACGGAGGATCTGCCATCCATTCAGGAATATCACAGATTGTAGATAATTTGTGAATAGGTCAAAGAATTTGCTAGTTGCACCTATTAAACCTCCTCCAGCTCCAGCAGAGCTCTAGTCTGAGGCAGCTGTGCTCTACTAGGTAGGATAGCATGGGGCAAATCCTGTGGACAAAATCCCAGTCCCTAAAAGAAAAAATGAAGGTACCTTGCAGGTTGAAATAGGGAACTGGCAAGAGTGCAGTGAATTAAACAGCCAAGCTCTGAAATATATTGCTGTGTTTCTTCATCAGGCAAAATAAATATGAAATATTATTACTGTTTGGCAGTGGCATTTCCTCACAGCCTCCAGGAATCCATGTTTCTCCCATTTTAAAGCTATTGCAAAAGTCAGTGAAACTTTCTTGAAGCAGCCTATTTCTCTTACTTGAAAGAAGCATTTGAAAACATCATAGTTAATTGATGGCAATTTCTCAATTGTGTTTTTGAGAAGAGATTGACAGTGAGAAATGCTTAATGCTTATTTTAAATTCAAGAATGCAGATGTGTTGTCAAATTAAGCATTAACACATAGCACTCATGTTATTCTTGGGTATTGTTTTGAATATATTATGTATATGACCTTTGGAGTTGCTTGCTCAGAACCAGCAAAGAGGTGGTAGCTGAGTGGGACTCTTCCTGCAGCGTGCTCTTCATCTTTCTATAAATGTCTCTATCCCAGTAGTTAAGGGGCACCGTATGTAGCTGGTGCTAATAGCAGCTTTCAAGGGTGCAGTGATTGAATTAGTTGCAAAACCAAAAAGAGATTATGAAAGTTAAATAAAAAAACCTTCAGACTTTATTCCTCACCTCCTCTGCAGTGTATTTTATTGTTCACTACAGTACTTTTCCCCTCACGGCTGGGTAATGAAATCAAGCTAGTGCAGTTATTCCACTTTCTCAGTATCAGAGGTTGCCTCCCATCACAGGCTGCAGTAACTTCCAACTATTCATATACCTGTAAATGGCTTTTCCTTAAAATCTTTCAGAGAGGTAGTGAAAAAGATTTAAGAAGTAGGTTTAAGAAGATAATATATATGATTTCTTGTGCTTTATGTTCACTGTGAAAAAGGCAGACTATAACACTCCCTTGTGAAACTGGTAGTAGTTCTAGTAGGAGCTGGGAAAGCTCTGCGAGTCCAGTGTGAGGTTTACCTTGTTTTTTGCAGAGGTGCCTGAAGCATGACACATAGCAGGGATAAATCTCTTTGGCTTTCTTGCGTGGACCTGCTTGTTTCCCATCATGTGAATATAATATTGCCTTCCTCTTCTGGAAGGAGTACCTAGACTCTGGAAAAGACTTCTCAGTACAATTGTTCTTCTGAAAGGGAATCAATGAAGACTGGTGTCATTAGTTAGAATGCTAATGCCCAGACCTAGTAGTTTGGGTCCTTGTCTGTCATCGGCTGTAAAATTACATGGACAAATGCTTGAGGAAGAAATTGTACCATAATTATAGTTCTTTGAATTTTGATATTATTTATGGTCTGTGGCCTACTAGCATCAAGTCTTTGGAATACTTGTTGGCTTTTACATCAAGACATCAAGGAGTCTGTGAGCCCTTCACTTCATGCTCTTAGAAACAAAACAGAACACTTGAAGCTGAAGTACAGACCTCAAATTACACTGGTGGCAGCCTGAAGCTGTGGCCTTTCAGCTTCATCCACTTAGAATGCAAGAGAGCTATCAAATGAGATCATATTTCTAATACATCTGAGAGGGCTATTGTTACTGTGATAGCTGTGAGGTAAATAAAGGTTTCTTTCAATGCTCGTGCTGAGTTTCTAACTAGTTTTAGACCAGAGGAAAGTACATAGGTGCCGGAGCAAATCCAGGTATTAGGTCACCTTCTTTTCTCTCTGTGCATGCACCTGTGTGTTGCCACTTCACATTGTTTCAGCCCTGCTGATCCTGCTGTTATTAGTGCAGAGATTGTGGAGGTTCAATGAAGGTGCCCAGGTGAGCTTTAGGGATAGCAGGTGAGTTCCTGTCCTGCTGCAAAAGCTGTGAATGGTGTGTACATGGGAGAGGTGAACCCTGGTAAAGCTGACCACCTGCAAAGCACTGTGAAATACTAGACTGTGAACCTACTGCGGAAAGATTTCGTCTTGCCAGTATCTGTAATTAGAGCAACTGGAGACTGTCAGCATTTTCTGGTGGAATATGAATTTCAGGCTCATTGTCTTCTAGCAGTGTTGTGCTGCATGAGCCATTAGTTAGGGCCATATGTACTTGAATACAGTTAGTGATGCTTTAAAGGGTAAAGCAGCGTGTTCTGTACAGGAATGTTTTCTAAGGATGATGGAGCATAGAGAAGAAGCTACTCATGTTCCTCTTGCAAAATAATTTTTGTTACTACAGACTGGTCAATCTGTAAAGTAAACTCAGTATTACCAAACATGCCTTTGGTCAAGCTTGAAAAGGACAAAAGCTTGCTCAACATGCCTGCTTTTTTGGGCTATGAATCTCCTATCTTTTTGTGCTGGATTCTGATCTAGTGTGTTTAAATTTATTAAGGTAGCTGCCTTATGGAATTCTTGTAATGTACTTCAGTGACCAGTTGTATCCACTGTGCTTTTGTTGTGGCTGTTGGCTATTCCTAAACCTAACAGATGGCACTCGCTTAAACTGACAAGCTGTGGGATAGCTGAGCATTACTAATAAAACCTATCACATGTTAAACTTGACCTGACATTAATCAAGTTTTGAATGCTACAAATGATTCATGGATAATAATTAGTCTCTTGATCATATTAGTGAACATCAGTCTCACATTGCTGCCATTATCTGCTTTCATTCTTATAGGGAACAAATCCATTGTGGTAATTAGGTGGTTTTAATGTCTTCTGAGCCAAAATGTTCTGTATGATTAACTTGGCAAAGAGGTTATTTTTAGTCTTTCAGTATGATTGGTTTCAGAGCTTCTAGTAAATTAACAAACTGAAAGGTTTTCCATAAAATAGTATTTCATAGAAAGTATGTAGTTTTATCAACTGAGAAAACTCCTGTGTGTCTTTATGCAGTGATTTGGTATAATTTTCATCACAGTATGATTCGGCTGTTGCCACAGATAACACAGTTCAGAGTAGCGGTAAGTTTGCTAAACAGATGAACCTTTGGAGTTTACTTTTACTTTATTTGTTTAGTATTGAGTTATTGGTTAACATCCAGTGCTTTCAGGCTGTACATATTCAGACAGACAGCTTTTCTCTGATTACATCTTGAATTAGCATCTTGAGCGGATGGCTGCATGAAAGCTAGGAGTTGAGCTTTGAGCAGAAATTTTTTTAAAGGATTTTCATCCAATTTGAATTACATGCTGATTTTACAGCACAAGAGCATGAAGTTTCCTTTTAAGCAATGAGCAAGTGAGAAGTTTTTACTTTGTGTTCCTTATGCAGTTAGGGCAGAGTAGACAAGTAGATAATTTTACTGGTTTACTGAAAATGTAGCAGTTATTTTTCAATATGTGTTTGTACTTAATTAGCATATACAACTTCTTTAAATAATTACTTCTATGGGAGTTCAGCTTTAAATTTAGTTTCTACAGTTTTTGATCCTTCTCTTCCTTTATGCGTATTTTTAGGCCATTAGCGTGGGCCAGGAAATATTCTGTAACTTTGTGATTTCTGTTTTTTTTTTTTAAATGCTTTAGCTTAAGAATCTTTAGTGCAAGGTGTGGGTTTGTAACTGTACTCTCAGCTATCGTGCTGCATTTCCTTTCTTGCCTTTTGTTGCTTGTTTCGTAGCAAACAAGCATTCAAGATCTTGAAGATAAATACTGCCAAATACAATGAATAATTGAGGATGCATTATAGAATTGGACTGTACCCTGCTGTAAAGATTCGCTTCAACCCGTACTGGTTTTCTCTCATTTATTTCACATAAGGTAGCATGTCGTATTTTGATTTGGAAATGAGAATAATATGAAGGAAAAAAGATAAATTATTAAATAATCTATTCTTAAACATTTTTATAAGTGATTTGGAGGCAAACATGAAATCATGTAAATGAGAGACAGACTACTTGTGCTTTTGTGAGGGAAGTAAAGGTTAATGTTGAAATGCTAGTTACAGCTTCTGGAATCAGAGGGTGCAAGCAGAAGTATTGCCTTGTATGGCCATGAGCTAAGTCAGACTCCTGAGACCATGGCCATGATTTCAGGACCTTCACCATTACTTGGAAGGAGCTACTTTGAGTCAAGCAGCCAGTTGTAATGAGCCATTGTAATGGTGAAATCCTTTGGCAAGTGTGCATGTATCCAGAGATCTCCTTAAAAGAAGAATCCTCTGGAGAACAGGGAGTACATTCTTTCTTGCTGCTGTGGCCCTTCTGGAATATTCTGTCTGGTCTAGCAGGAATGGTTTTACTTAACAAAAAAAATGGTAACTGTGAGTTTAGAGGAGACTTTATTGAAATATTTGAAGAGTTACCTCTGCTTCCTTGTGAAATGCTTGAAATGTGAAGCTTGTTTCTTTGCCCAAAAAATCTCTTAAGAGATGTCTTTGTCAGTGTCTAAATAGAGAAACAAGGGAGAAAAGTTGGAGGAAAAAATTGCTGAGAAATAGGCATTAATTTTTTAACTGTGCATGCAATACCTGATTAGAACAATTGAATGAAGATTGTGGTTCTCCATCACAGCATGCTGTAACTTGAAACTGCACAGTGATCCAAGAAGTTATGTGGTACTTGAGCATATCACTTGAAGAGGTACTTAAAATATGCATGAGAGGAGAGGTTTTCATCTGCATAGCTGCCTGAAGGTTAGTTTGAGCTGGTGATCAGTCTGTATCTGGATTTGGGAAGGAAGCAATGGAACCACCAGAGGTACATCTTTGATCCTCTCCCATCTCTCCGCTGTTAATTTGCGCAGGTTTTGTTTAGGTCAGCTGTTTTACTTCAGATGCTAATGCTAGGATGCTAGGTGAGGTGAACAGTATTCCTGAGTGTGAAAAGATGAAAGTCTGAGTGGATTCAGCTTGATTTTTTTTTTTTTTTTTTTTTTTAGTTCTCCCCCCATCTATTTTTCAGGTTTGTGCTCACTTTAATTCCCAAAGTTGTATTATTTTGACAGTTTTGCCATCTATTTGTAGTAATTTTGGTCAATGAACCAAAATCAAAATGTCTTTTAAGATTTCATTTTGGGTCTATTTCTCTTAAAATGTTAATTAGCTTACTGTTATTTATGGAAAGTTTGAGATTATGAGTTGTAGTTTTAAATAATATATGAAACCTTCTTTCCTTCTTCCTTCCCTCAATATATTTGCTCATTCGCTGTTTGATGCTTTTTGCTTTGACTCTGAAAGCAGCTGTTTAATTCTTGATACCTTCTCTGCTTTCAGAAGCAAACCAAACTAAAAAAGAGATGATGCTGAAGAACAGAGGGAAAGATTCTGGGGAGAAGGAAGGAGCAGGGACTACAACCGTAGCTTTCAGGGACCACCTCCCTCACTTGACATTAGGCTCCATTTGATAGTATTTTCAAGCATTGCACAGTAGTCTGAGTATCACCTGGAAGGAAGCTTATACCCACCACCAGCATATTTAATTCTTTTCTAGTAGGCTTTCTTTTCTAAATGTAATATTTGAAAGCTGAAGTTTAGAATGTTAATTGCATGGATAATGTCTCTGTCATTGCCTGTTAGTGACTGATTTATTTTGGGAAATGTGATAGCTGGGATAAATCTGTGCCAGACTGGTTTTGTTTTATTTTCACTTAACTGAGCTTAACATAGAAGTTCTTCAGTAGGATTCTTATGCCGTTCAAAATAGGTTTTCTGAATATATTACCTAGTAAGCTATTCACAATGTATTTTTCTTCTACCCATGACAAGGGAGATCCAGATTTCAATTCTGATTTTTATGTGGAAGAGTTCAAAATAGTTATGTTAAACAGGAATATCTTTTTTGTTTGTTTGTGGGTTTTTTAGAATCATAGAATAGTTAGGATTGGAAAGGACCTTAAGATCATCATGTTCCAACCCCCCTGCCAGGGGCAGGGACACCTCACACTAAACCATATCACCCAAGGCTCTGTGCAGCCTTACGTTGAACACCACCAGGGATGGGGCATTCACAACTTCCCTGGGCAACCCATTCCAGTCCCTCACCACCCTAACAATAAAGAACTTCTTCCTTATATCTATCCTGAACTTTCCTTATTTAAGTTTGAACCCATTACCCCTTGTCTTGTTGGTACAGTACCTGATGAATAGTCCCTCCCCAGCATCCCTGTAGGCCCCTTTCAGACACTGGAAGGCTGCTACAACACCTCCATGCAGCCTTCTCTTCTCCAGGCTCAACAGCCCCAACTTTCTCAACCTCTCTTCATATGGCAGGTGCTCCAGTCCCCTGATCATCCTCATGGCCCTCCTCTGGACTTGTTCTAACATTTCCATGTCCTTTTTATGTTGAGGACACCA
This sequence comes from Melopsittacus undulatus, assembly GCF_012275295.1. NCBI lineage: Eukaryota > Metazoa > Chordata > Aves > Psittaciformes > Psittaculidae > Melopsittacus > Melopsittacus undulatus. The sequence continues at coordinate 50,503,383 of NC_047529.1, read as the reverse complement.
GAACTGCACACAGTGCTCCAAGTGAGGTCTCACGAGAGCAGAGTAGCGGGGCAAGGATCACCTCCTTTGACCTGCTGATCATGCTCCTTTTGATGTAGCCCAGGATATGGTTGGCTTTCTAGGCTGTGAGTGCACACAGAAGCTGGCTCATGTTCATTTTCTCATCAGCTAATACCCCCAAAGTCCTTCTCCACAGGGCTGCTCTGAGTATCTTCTCTGCCCAACCTGTAGATGTGCCTGGGATTGCTCCGACCCAGGTGTAGGACCTTGCACTTGGCATGGTTAAACTTCATGAGGCTGGCATCAGCCCACCTCACAAGTGTGTCAAGGTCCCTCTGGATGGCATTCCTTCTTTCCAGTATATCAACGGAACCACACAGCTTGGTGTCATCGGCAAACTTGCTGAGGGCACACTTAGTCCCACTGTCCATGTCACTGACAAAGATGTTGAACAAGACCGGTCCCAACACCGATCCCTGAGGAACACCACTCGTTACTGGTCTCCAGCCGGACATAGAGCCATTGACCACAACTGTTTGAGTGCAGCCATCCAGCTAGTTCTTTATCCACCGAGTGGTCCACCTATCAAATTGATGTCTCTCCAATTTAGAGACAAGGATGTCATGTGGGACAGTGTCAAACGCTTTGCACAAATCCAGGTAGATGACATCAACTGCTCCACCCCTGTCCATCACTTTTGTAGCCCCATCATAAAAAGCCACCAAATTGGTCAGGCAGGATTTCCCCCTAGTGAAGCCATGCTGGCTGTCACCTACCACCTTGTTGTTTTTCATGTGCCTTAGCATGCCTTCCAGGAGAATCTGCTCCCAGATTTTGCCAGGCACAGTGGTGAGACTGACTGGTCTATAATTCCCTGGGTGATCCATTTTCCCCTTCTTGAAAATGGGGGTTATATTTCCCTTTCTCCAGTCATTGGGAACTTCACCTGACTGCCATGATTTTTCAAATATGATGGCCAGTGGCTTAGCAACTTCATTTGCCAGCTCCTTCAGGACCCGTGGATGGATTTCATCAGGCCCCATGGAGTTGTATACGTTCAGGTTCTTAAGATGGTCTTGAACCAGATCCTCTACTACAATGGGCCCAAGGTTTTCATTCTCACAGTCCCTGCATCTGCCTTCCAAGACTTGAGTGGTGTGGTCAGTGCCTTTGCCAGTGAAGACTGAGGCAAAGAAGTCATTGAGAACCTCAGCTTTCTCCAAATCCAGGGTAGCCAGTTCTCCTGATAGCTTCTGGAGGGGGCCTGCGTTGTCCTTAATCTGTCTTTTATTCGCTACATGCCTACAGTATTCCTTCCTGTTATCTTTAATATCCCTAGCCAAATTTAATTCTAACTGGGCCTTTATTTTTTCCTTTGTTTTAAACTGATATCCAAGGATGCTACCCAATAGAAATACTGGTTTTGTAACACAAATCTTCACCTGGATTTATGATTCATAGGTCCTTTCTTTATAGACTTTTGTATGTAATGAGATAAGTTCTTTTTGATGTTGTGTGTTAGGAAAAATATGGTGAACATATTTATTTTAGTAGCAGACACATTATATTCAATTAAACCGCTGTACGTTTGTAGGCAGTTGTACCTTTCAATTCAGTTATAAATCTTCTTCTGGGATATCTTGATGGCCTTAGCAACCAGTGTTAGAGGAAATAATTATTATATTAAACTTGGGCAATTAAGACCTCATGAAAGAGGGTATACTGATTTGAGATGGGGCTATTGAGGAGGTTAACATGTAAAAATAGAAAAACATAGAAACAAAATAATGTAAAAATAAAACAGGAGTTTTATTTGTTAAAATAAAAATTTATTTTATTAAAGGAGTTTTGAAAGCCGAATAATCCATCTCTTTTCAAGAAGTCTGAAGAAAGTGCCAGAATAATTACTTACTTTTCTAAAAGGTGATTATTGGTGCTGGTATATACTGAATCTTTTTCTGGAGACTGTATAATAACTTTAAAGAATCTGCAGTATCTATACAGAGATTTATGAAATCAGGTCTGTAAAACTTGACAATTGTCAGGATGTGAGAATTACTTTGTAGTCCGATGGTAACGGTTGAAACCCAAGCCAGGGAAGATGCTAGTTCTGTGAAGTTAGTAATGACAGTGTGCTCATGTCCAAAGCTTTTTCACATACTTGTTAATTGACAGCTTGTTTGGTAGTTTAATTGTAATTAATACTTTTGATTAAAGTATGTTCCCTTTTACTGTGAGTGAACAGGTAGATGATCAGCAATTCAAAGGCGACTCTGAAAAACTGCTTAGGGACCGGTGCAGGGTGCAGCCAGAGTTGCTCTAGCTTGGCTTTAAACTGAATGAAGGATATAGCAGTTCTGAAAAAGCAATAAATTGGATATATATATTTTGTCTTCTATTCTAAAATACAAATGGATTTCCAAGTATTTCAGTAGGCTAATAATCAGTACGTGTTTTGAATCAGAAGTATGGAAAAAATGGTTAGGAATATTGTGACACAGCAGATTGATAATAGCTGTGTGTGAGGACCTTAACTAAATTATTTTATAGAAAGTCAGTATGACTTGGCAGAGTCATTAGTATGTTTTGGAATCTGTAACTCTCACAGCATGTTGTGTTTCCATGAGTTTCTTTTGGTTTTGGGGGTTTGTCTTTGTTTTGTAAGGGGGACGAAAAGGCACAGAAGTACCTACTGGACTTATTTAGTTTATTAGCAAAGTAACATCTGAAAATTTAGCAGATTCATCTGGCTTGCCTCAGAATTATAGCAACATTAATGAAAGCATACTAGGATTACATGGAATCTGCAGGCACCTAATTTTTCTCCTCTTCCTGCTGAAGAAGCCAAGTGATTCCTTTGGTAAGTATGGGGAGAACTCTAAAGCGTGATTTACCCACTCAAGATCTGCTGACTCATTCAGTGCTCTAGCAAAATCAGGTTCAGCAGGGTATTAGTGCTGCTTTGATGACATACTGCTGCTCCTCATCTCAGGGGTTAAAGAGCAAGGATAAATCCTGTTATTCATCAGACAACCCCACTCATTCCATGCTATTGTACCATTCTTTTTATTAGAGAAATAGTATTAGATGTGGCAATATTTTTAAATTTAATTTAGTTAGAAAGTAAGAAAGGAAAAGTTTTAAATATGGGTAAATAGTATGAGCATACGGTTTGTTCCAATGTTCATGGTGAAGCAGGATGCTGCAAGAAGTGAACAGAGGTGTTCACAGGTGGAAATAGATGCCACAAGGCTACAAGGAATAGCATGCCGGAAGAATTGGCTCGCATGCATCATTTACGCATCTTCTATAAAATGTCATTGAGATGCATTGCATTTTATCTGATCCCTGGCAGTCATCCCAGCCAAGCAGGTGTGCCATTTATCATGGTGCCGCTTAAAAAAGACCGCGCTGTTCAAGTTAATTAGAAATTTTAACATCTGTGGAAAGTTGAAGATAATTTATTTTAAAGATGAACCATTATATCTGCATTTTAAATTCATAAAACTAAAAACCTGATATGTCAAGCATTCCTTTTCTATTCATTCCCCTGTCATTCCAAATCTTTTGCAGTATTCTGCTGTTCACAAAAAACCTCTAAAGAGTTTAATTCTTAAGAAAATGTGTACACATTTCTCTGGAGAAACTCAGTGAAAAATTCCATGCCCTCCCCCAGATTGCTAATCCTTTCTAGTAAAAATTCCGTTCTACAGTGATCAAATACTTGTAACTGACCTAATGGCAGTGAGAGCAGCATAGCCGAGGATCAGAAAAGAATAACTGGGAGTACGAAGAGGTTTAATTATCTGTTGAGGTTTGTTCTGGTCTTAAAACCCTTTTGTCTTTGATAAGTAATTGACACTTGGGAGCTGCCTTAGTGAGAAGCTGGAGACCTCCAGAATAAAAATAAGATCAAGTCTGAAACTGGGTGTCAGGTTGCACTTTATAATTCTGGTGAAGCAGTGAAAGAAAAGGATTACCAGTATGTATTTTTTAAATAGTAAATTTTGAATTTACATTTTCCTCCCCATTTATGACGATGTAATAGTGCTTTAATGTAGCTTTCTGAAACTCCATGTAGACCAGAGTGGAGAGGGCTGCAGGTAAAACAGTGCATGATAATAATTTTATGTTTTACCCGTGTGAGTTACACTCCAAGTTAAAAGATTGTTTCTGTATTCCTAAGTTGCATTTTGGAAAGAGCAAATGCAGTTTATGTAAGCTCCAACACCAAAGTAACTGTGTCCTTAAATTGTTGTTCCTTTAGGAACTTTAAATAAGCAGAAACACAGATGACTGGTTTCTGTTTGCCACTTTGGTTAGTACCTTTTAATAAGATAGGTAGAAATATATTTCAGATATAGTCTCAGCTAATTTGAAGTTATTATTTTATTTTTAAAGTAGTATTATCATCATCAGCCTTCAGAGAGAGGCTTTTTGAAATTGAATTAATTTTCTTTTTAATTTAATGAAATCTTCTGTGTGTGTTTTTGTCAGTATGAGTCATATTCTTATTACAGATTTCTCACTGGCGAGTCAGTTTTGGGAACACAGAGTAAGTGATCCATGGAAGACTTAGCTTGTGTAGAAATTAAAAAAAAAACATATTTAAACTTTTTTGCCATTTGTTTAAATATTTTCCCAGTTTACTCATTGCTCTGATGAAGCAAAGGCTAACAACAAATTATGAAAGAATTTGGGATTGTTTTTTGTTGTGGCGGTTGTTATTTTCTGTAGACATCTGGTAGAGGATGCATTACCCTGTGAGCTTCAGCTGTAAATTTCAAAATGATAATAGGGCAAATGCAAGCTACAGCTTAAAGTTCCAAATGTGGGCTTTCTCTACTGAAAAATAGTGTTTTGCTGGATGATTTCTTACTCGGAATCAGATATTCCTAAAGTATTTTACCCCTTGAGAGTATTCTCTTAGAGCGTGTTTTTTTCAATTAAATTGTATGCAAAAATTGAATAGTGCAAGCTTATTTGTCAATGCAGCTAGAAGCATAAATATGCTGATGATTTAGTGAATAAGGACAAAGCTAGGGGTTTTTATCTCAAAATGATCAATTATTCTATGCAAGCAATTGCAGGTTTAAGTGAAATACCATATTACATTGTTACTGTTTGAAATATTTGACCATCAGGTTTTTGATCCATAGAAGAGGGAAATGCATTACTTTGAGTTGCACAGCCCCTTTTAAGACACAAATGTTATTTCTCAACTCCTTTTATACTTTTGCCCTTTATTGACTTAATTTGAATAATTTAGTCAGTGGTCATTGAGTGAAGTTGCTCTATGGAAAGTGAATGGTGTAAAATTAGCAATCTAGAGCAAAATGTTGCTTTTAAAATGGATTGTGATTTACTCAGTTCTGTATTTTCTATCTTTTATGACTGTATGATTACTTCTACATCAAAGATTTTTTCAGATTTTAGCAGCAACAGATTCTCCATCTCTACAGTAAAGCATAAATTGAAATTAATAGAGATGTTTTGGTTCTCCTAATTTTTTACTATTACTTGTCACTTGTAGTTCTCTTCTGTTATTTGCTTTTCCTTAGGCAAGTAATAATTTAACATGGAAGCATATCATCAATTCTCATAACTGTTGACTACCTGGTTTCAGTAGTTTATTTAATTACATGTTTTTTCTCTGTTAAATGCATCTTGATGGATGTATTGACCTCCATATGGAATTCACAGTCTTTGAAAATATAAAACAGGTAGACAAGGTTCAAGTTAATTCAGACATTTGTTTTACAGTGTTGTAGCTGTGTTACTGGGTTATGCTCTTGTTAGAGTCTGCCAAACATGAGTTTTGAATGATGCCCTGAAATATTTTTCAGTACAGTTTCAATCTAAAGTCAGATTAAATCTTTTGCATGTTAAAGTGGTAGATGTGGTTTCTAATTTGGCCACGAATGTCTGTGGTGCCCTTCTATCGGAACTGATTTTATTTCTTCTTTTATTGTATCAAATTATCATGGTTTCTTAGTATTTCCTTTTGGACAAAGGCATTTTCCTTTAATAGAACTCTAAGAATTCACCTCTCTGAAACTTGTTTCAGCCTCAAGTGTTCTTTGGAAAAAAGACAATTTGTTAAAGGCTTCTCTGTTGACATTTCCCAAGCTCTAATGTTACACCATCAATAAGCAGTTTACTAGCAAATTATTGCAGTAGTAGCGTAAAACCTGTTTTGATGTGGAATCTTCTAAGTGAAATACTCTCTATGCTAAAAAAGATTTCCTTTTGTTCTACAGCTCCTGGAAGGAAGCTTTGCCAGAGAAGTTAGCCACGAGGTGGATGGATTAATATTTCAGCCTACAGGAGTAAGTAGCATAAATATGGATTTCTCCCCCTTCTTTCTCAGATAAAATTCTCACTCTTCCCCTCCACTCATCCTCCCATCTACTACCTAATATTTATCTTTTTTTTTTTTGTCAGGATTATTTTGCAGTGTTGGTTCTGATTTTTCCTGTTCCTTAAGCTACTTAAATTCAATTGGTTTCAGTCTAATTTGTAGTCTGTGTGATTTCGAAATAATCCATGGTGGGAGTTTTCAGGAACCAGCTCATGGGTTTTTTTGCATGTGTACTATGAAGTGTTGCTAAATAAGGAAGGATTTTTCCGACTGCATGAGTTCTTTGAGTCTTTCAAGCATTGATTTGAGATCTTGGATTAGTTTTGTTTCTCAAGGATGTGCACATCGAAAATTTAGTAACATTAGTGACTCATGTTGTTTTAGTTCAGTCAAGGCATGATGTAGTTCTGAGCCGTGTCTGCCAGTATAAAGGTATATGACTGGCTAGGGAGAAGCCACCAGAAAAACTGCAGACAACCAGGAGAAATAATGTATATTGTCTTCAAGCAGGAAGGGTGGCTTTAAAGTAAGTTAGTAGCTTGGCCTCATTCATCCTCTACTGCTCCTCTTGATTCAAATACAAGGGATACACTGCAGTGTTATTGTGTATTGGTATAGATAGTGATTGTAACACCATTCATGTTAACTTTTCTTGGCTTATAAAACAAGGAATTGTTTCTGATTCACATATGACAGATATTGTTACCTTTACAGTTACTCACGGAAAACAGTTGTATTTAGTTTTCCAGATAAACCCATTTTTTCTGGTCTGCTTCTATATTGTAGATCTTGGTAAGGGTGAATACACTTCCATCTGAAAAGAAGACTAACTCCTCTACTCTATTGCAAGTTCTACATCAGCTAACCACAAAGTAACTGAGCAATTATACCACATACAACCTTAGTTAGTTAGTTAGTTATTATAAATATATAGCTATTTCCAATTAAAAGCAAAACTGCTAAGGTAAAGAAAATTCATACTTTCATAGGAAGTCCTGATTATGTCTTAAAATGTTGTTAAAATTTAAAGCAATTGTAAAGACTTATTGGAACTGCTTTTCTGACTATTAGAGCTACTACAACTACATTTGAAATTACCTTTTCTAGTTGAAATGAAATTACTGAAGAACGTGCCTCTTTGCTGATGTTGCAGAAAATTAATATCTGGTATTTTCTGTTTCTGCAACTTGTGTTTTCTGATTTAGCATACTGAGAAATTTGTAACCCAACAAAGTACTGATTTTCTTGCATAAATGCTTATGAAGTTTCCTCATCTTTAAAATATGGGATATATTTGTTTAGTCTATAAAGTATGGGATATATTTGTTTAGTCTAATGTTCAAATTTCAGTATTAGTTCAGATTTATGGAATTTAAGTTTGTTGCATCTGTTATTAAACTGATTATCATGGATTAAGCATTGTGCAGTTTTCTCAATGTTTTTTGTAGTTGAGAAAATGTAAATCATATATTAAGAGCCAAAGAAATGGTTCTATACATATTAATTGGGAAATCATTATTAAAGCTGGTTAACTGAAAAGGGTGAAGCTGATATAGATAGCTGATACTGCTTTTTTATTTTATATGATATAGAAGGATGTAAATTAAAAGGCAACAGTAGAAGGGCAGCTGAGTATAACAGCGCATAATGATCCCTTGAGGATACCAAGTGAGCTAATTTTTCTTTTGGTATTATAATTGTAGTTATATGTATGACATTTTACACCTCTTCATAGAGATAGATAACTATTGTTGGCTGTGGTAGAGGTCTGAATTTTCATCATTGTGAGACCTTTGTAAAACCAGTTTGTCTCAAGTGAAGAGACCGTGCATATCCAGAAGAAAACAATTCTTAACAACCATTGTTATTGATGTATTTTATCTTGCGGAAAAAGAGACAGCTAGAATTTATGCTGAGTTTTAGAAGATCAGGCAAATTTAAGAACATCTTCTGGGAGATCCTGAAGTCTCGTGTGCATTTTAAGGAGAGGAAAACAAGTAGGCAGCAACTGGAGTGAAAACACAAAGAGTAAAGTGACAGTGGAGGAGGATGAATGGAATTTACAGACCATTTACAGACAGGAAGGTTTTTTTGGGGAAAAAATACCCACACTTTCCATACTTCTTACAGTTAAAACGGAATGCAAAAGTTAACTATTTAATATAAAGAACATGGAGTTTATTAGTTCAGTCTGTTTGAAAGCCTTTTCTGTGTTTTGTGGGGTATTTTTTTCCATTTATGTAGAGATGTTCCTTTGGTCGTAGACACAGGCCTCTATATCTGGGTATATGGATATATTCCCCACTAGCTATAGGCGACACTGGTACTGGGGTCAGCATGGATGGAGAAAGAACATTTTGTTGTTTTGAAGTTTGTTTTAATTCTGACTTAGAGTAAAAATCAATATACCTCACATTATTTGTGAATAGGAATTATACTTCAGCTTCTAAGAGCTCTGGGTTTTCTCACTTTCCAAATGGGTTCGAAGGCATTTGACATTAAGTGCCCATAATCTGTTCAGGTTTGAGAAATTGGCACTCTTCAATGAAAAGGGATTTGTTAAAAAGTTTTACTACCAAGTCTAGGGTTTCAGTTAGCTACAATAGGGTTTATTTTCTTCTGTTAGTCTTCCTATCTAAGCTCATATTACGAATAGCAAAATTCTTGTACTGAAACAGAAATTGTTTTGCACTGTGATTGGTGATGGTGGAAACAACATTATGAAGTAAGGAGATGTTTTCTGCCTGTGCAAGTTAGTTTATTTTGCAAGGTCATGCAAACTGGACATTATTATTACTACTTCACCAGGTACTTGAGTTACATATGTTGCTCATTGTTCAGGGTATACAAGTGCCTTAATTTCATAATGGCAATTGAAAGGCAGTGACTGAGACATCCCTTCATCTTCCCCTTTTCTCCCTTTTCAGAGACTGAAAGCTTTCACAGATGATAAGAGCATGTTTAGTGAAAGAAATGGAGGATTTTGTCTCATTTATGATTTAAGTATTCTATGTAGGTGATGTGATATGTGCTTCATAGGCTTTTATATGTTGCTTTTATGTTGCTTCTCCATGATGCTTCTTTTACCTGGATCATTTTCTGCTCATTTAAGATGCTACCGATACAACTCCCATAAGGCTAAGTCAGCTCCATTCCATCTAATCAACTTTGTGATCCCTCTACATGTAACAGATTGGCAGAGCAGGGACTGAAGCTAAATGCTAATAAGGAGAGAAATAGGCCAGCAGAAAAATTCATGGGCAGGGTTGTCAGCCTGGGATCATGCCCCAGACAATGAGTGAATTAGTTTGCAGGTAAAAGCCAAACACCTTATTCACAGGTTCTGAGTGCTCATGTAAAGATTGGAAGCTTTCAATGCTTTTTTTCTAAAAAGTTACTTCAAAATGCAAACAATTTCTTGTATTTGCTTTAGAACACTTGTAGTTTGCAGCCTGCGTGTTTTTAATGGAAAGCTCAAAAACATCCTCTTCTGATGGCAGAATTTGCTTTCTGACCGATGCCCACTCATCAGGAAGATTATTTTTCTTATCTGCCTTGTAAATCATACCTTTGCTAGGTAGCTCATACTGTCTAATTTTCATGTTAGTAATACCTTGATTTCCAACTTTCTTGCTGACTATTACTTTGCCTTGCTTAGGAGCAGGATGTAGGAATTAATTTTTTATATAAGCCACCTAAAAGCTCACTGGCCATCACTTAGGAAGACCTATGGGCAGTTTTTGAGCATCTGTGGAAAGCTTGTGTCAGTATTTATTCTCTTCCATCTTTTTGCCTCCTGGGCTCTGTGATGTTTTTGCATTGGCTAAGGCTGATTTCTGTTTAGCACTTTTCCATGCTATCATTTTGGATAAGGAATAAAGTCCAGTTGTGGGGGTTTGGGATTTTTCTGGTGAAGGAAGAAGGGCAGCTGCTGAGCTCTGTTCTTTTAAGATAAATGTTATTTTAAAGAATGGCTGAATTATTTAACACATAACTCCCCTTATTGAATGCTAACATAAAGCTAAGCCTCTAAAATGAAAGGAGAATAATGAACAGGTTTTATTACTAGCATTGCATGAGTTTTTAATATATCTTCCTTCCCCTGCCTTGGCAGACTTAGTCGTGATCTGAAATGCTTGGTTGCCCATTAATTATTTGTGCTGTTCCCACTGCATAATAGACTGTGCTGTTGTCTGTCATTGTAAAAGTTCACCCCAAATCACTGAAGTTAACACTGAATGAAGTATCTCCAAAAGACACCACCAAAAAAATAAAGTAGCTCCAAAAGGCCATGTTTTGTTTCATTAAACAGTGTCAGTCCTAAATAATCCTGTATAATCGGTAAGCCTTTTCTTCCATAGTGTATGTTTTATCAAAACATACACTGTGAATTTTTAAATGTAGGCCAAGTCAGTTGCTGGCATATTTCTGAAACTCAGACATCATGCTTACCAGTGATGGGACATCAATTATTGTTGAATATTTCTATTTCAATAGCAAGGAGTGGTTTCAGACAGGTTCAGATGTAGTCTAAATACCAAAGCCGACATGTGAAGGCTTGGGAAGAATCATATGATAACACAAATTTTTGATTCTAACAAGGTTCTGGATTTAACTTCCTAATCTTGTAATGCTTCATATAAGATTTGAAGGCAATGGAATAGACTAGACTATTTCAGCTGAAAGAAACCTACAGAGATAATCTATTCCAATTGCCTGACGGATTCAGGGCTGGCCAAAAGCTAAAGCATGTTATGGGCATTGTTCAAATACCTCTTAAACACTGACAGGCTTGAGGCATCAACCACTTCTCCAGAAAGCCTGTTCCAGTGTCTGACCATCTTCTCAGTAAAGGAATGTTGCCTAATGTTCAGTCTAAACCTTCCCAGACAGCTTTCAATTATTCCCAAGCATCCCATCAGTGGATACCATGGAGAAGAGACTAGCACCTCAATTCCTTAATATAGATTCTAAGGCAACCTGGTGTTTTTTCATTAGAATTTGCAGCAGAAGGGAAGAGAATTTGGAGAGAATAATTTTCATCAGTCTTTGTGTTGACCTGTGTTACTAAAAACTTTCACGTGTCTTTAGAATATCTCTTTGCTAAATGCAATTTCTTCTGTAAGAGGAATGTTTGTGGCTGAATCAGTTACTAGTCAGGGGATGCGGTTGTCATATCAGCATGCACTTTCTGTGCTGTTGTAGGTTTTCCTTTAACAGAGAACTTGTCAATCTCCTGAAATGCCACTAAGCTTTACAACTCTGCTGAGTGTGAATAGTCATTACATTAAATTTCCATGGCAATGTTTCTTGCAATTCATCTTTTAAATAGCTAGTCATATTTCAAATATACCATTCTCTCATATGCTTTATGAACATACTTAAATTTATTAACAACACACACTATTTGTTTGAGAGTTTTTGTGATTACACAAATAAACTTTTTATAGAATCACAGAATGGTTGGGATTAAAAAGTACCTTTTAAGGTCATCTGCTTCCAATCTCCTTGTCATAGGCAGGGACACCTTCCACTAGATCAGGTTGCTCAAAGCCCTGTCCAAAATGGCCTTGAACACTGCCACAAATGGGGCAGCCACAACTTCCCAACCCAGGGACAAGACATTGCACTTGGCCTTACGTTTAGACTTCATGAAGTTCTCGTGAGCCTACTTTTCATGCCTGTCAAGTTTCCTCTGGATCCCATCTCTTCCCTCCAGTGTACCATCCGCAACACAGAGCTTGATGTCATCAGCCAACTTGCTGGGGATGCACTCAGTCCCACTGTCCATGTCACCTATGTTAAACAGCACCAGTCCCAATACCAGCGCCTGAGAAATGACAGCTGTCACTGGTATCCACTTGGACATTGAGCCGTTGACAGAAACGTTTTGAGTGTGAACATCCTGCCAGTTCCTTACACACTGAGTAGTCCATCCATCAAATCCATGTCTCTACAGTTTAGAGACAAGGATGTTGTGCAAATGCTTTGCACAAGCCCAGGTAGATGATGTCAGTTGCTCTTCCCTTACTTACCAATACTGTAACCCCGTTGTAGAAGGCTAGCAAATTTGTCAGTCATGATTTGCCTCTGGTGAAGCCATGCTGGCTGTCACCAATCACCTCCTTATTTTCAGTGTGTCTTAGCATAGTTTCTAGGAGGATCTACTGTATGATTGTGCTGGGCACTGAGGTGAGACTGACTGGCCCATGGTTCCCTGGGTTTTTCTTTTTCCCTTTTTAAATGTGGGGATTATGTTTCCCCTTTTCCAGTCAGCAGGAATTTCCCCAGACTGCCACAGCTTCTCAAATAGTATTGACAGTGGTTTACCCACTTCATCTGCCAGTTTCCTCAGGACCCACAGATGCATCTCATCAGGTCCCATGGATTTGTGCACCTTTGTATTCCTTAGATGTTCTCACACCTGATCTTCTACAATGGGCAGTTCTTCTCCCAGTCCCTGCCTTTGCCTTTTGTGACAAGGGTGGTGGGGCTGGAGCTATTGGTGAAGACAAGGCAAAAAAGTCATTGAGTACCTTGGCAATCTCCATGTTCTGGGTAACGAGTTCTCCTGTTTCCTTCTGGAGAAGACACACATTTTCCCTAGTCTTCCTTTTATCATTGATGTATATAGAGAAGCTGTTCTTGTTGTCCTTGATGTCCCTGGCCAAATTTAATTCTATCAGGGCTTTAGTTTTCCTAACCTTATCCCTGGCTGCTTGGACAATTTCTCTGTATTCCTCCCAAGCTACCTGTCCTTGCTTCCACCCTCTGTAGGCTTCCTTTTTATGTTTGAGTTTCTCCAGGAGCTTCCTGTTCATTCATCAGGTCTCCTGACATTCTTGCCTGACTTCCTCTTTGTTATACCAGTACGTCTTTGCTGTCTTGAGGGGATTTGTTTTTCTTTTTTGGAATATTAGAAAACTAGAAAATGAAGAAAAAAATAACAACAGAAATACTGACTTCTGATTTCCGCTTACTTTCTGAGGAGCTATTTCACACCTCAGCAAATTTGAACAGTTTTTACAGGTACAAACTCCTAGAGTCCATATTTCACAAAACATGACAAAAAAGGGAGGGGAGAAAGTTATTAGTGATTGTTAGTTCTGAATATAGTAAGGTAGTAATGTAGGAAAAGTTTTGCTTGTTTAACTTTCGACTATTGGTCCTCTGGAGCATTTAGAGGTGCAGGTGTATATGCTATTTGCCAAAATTGTTTAACCTGACTTCCTTTTCATATCTGAATAGGTGTCAGGGCCTTGAGTCTGATTACCTAAGGAAGGTGTTAGTTCTAATTGGTGTGTTATCTCATTTGTTTGCTTATGACTTATACCATGTGACAATCACAGATTTCTCAGGCAATGAATTACATTTATGGGAGCTATCTAAATAGGTTCTTGAACTTATGTTGTGCCATTTAGCCATCCTGCCTGCCAGTGGCATTAGGCAGGAAAGATCTTTCTTACATTTTACAGTATGTGTACTAGTAATCCTCAGGATTGTCAGTTGACATTAATACAGTGGTTTCTGTGCATGTGTTATTTAGAAGAAGAAAAAAATGTTTTGTTTTTTTTCTTCTGAATGCTGCTGTTGTAAATGTTGGGAAAATAAAGATGTATTTTACATTAGGAGAGGCAGAGTCATCATCCATAAAGGCTTTCAAATGTGATTTTTGTGTAGCTTCTTTCCCTCAAAGCTAGATGCCAAGGAGTTTGTTGAGAGCACTTGCTTTTGTGCTTTCAGCTATGTCAGATTGCATGTACTTTCTAGCTAAGTTAAATAAGTAAATGCTAGGAATATATACTGTAAGTGTGTTATTCAGGTGAGAATTAAAACACTTGTTCAGTTTCTGCAAAATGTACCTGCTTTTAGGAGTGTAAGTCTGTATTCCAGAAATTACATTAAGTTATATGTGTGGTGGATCAGCTTTGGAGAACAAATCTCTTCTATGGCTGCGTAGGGAGATCTAGAGAAGTTCTGCTTTGAATCAGTGAGAACACTTTACTGAATCATCTGAGTTGATTAAGATCTTGATGCTTAACGTAGGTTAATGAAGTGGTCAGCTGTCTCCAAGGCAGTGTTCCTACTCATCCTAAATTTTACAGTTGTCTTTCCAGGACTGAGAATTTGGTAGATCAGGAATACTTTGGAAAATGGAAGATATAGTGGAAATTATTTTGTCAACACTCTTTTTTCTTTGGATCTTGGAATAGCTATCAATAAACAGCATCCTGGAATAGCTATCAATAAAGAGAATGTCTCTTGTATGGTTCCTCTATACTCTTTCTACCAAACTGAAAAGATTTAGGAAAAAAAGAACTGTAAGAACTATCTTCTTGTGATGGTTTTCTCCCACTACTGCTTCCTGTGCATGCCAGAACAAGACAGCCAGCAGTTCCTTCATAAAATGTTCATACTTTTTATTTGTCAGATGCGCAGTAGTAAAGCAAAAGTAGTGGTTCGTTATGAGGATAAGGCAGAATGTTTAGCTAGATCTTCGTCCTGCTGTTTTAGGGTAAGCAGTAGCCCAGCTTTTGTGAAGTGACCTATATACCCAAGATTTGGGAAAGCAGGGTTGTTTTCAGAGGAGTGATGACACTTGCATTGTGGTATCTGGATGATCAAAACAGCTGAAGACATTTTCTTTAAAAAGCAGAATTGTTTATTCTGCATTAATCTCTCATTCATAGTTTGAAATGTTTACTGGGTATTGTTCTTATAAATAGCAAGTGTGAAAATGAATGATCAATATCACAAAAGGGTAACTGAATTTTGGTACTTATAAAAATGTCTTTTAGGTGCTAGCATGTATTATCAGATAAATCTTTGAAGGTAACTGTTTGGTGGCAACACATTTAAAGTAATCATGTGCACTGTACTGTGCAGAATGTACTTTGCAGGTATGCTCTGCAAGGCTTAGAGGTTCCTGTGGAATAGTATTCTATGTTGAGGAGGTACAACAGAACAGTTGTGATAATTCAATCTCATTTTGGCAGCTAGTAACTTCAGTTTCAGTTGTAATTGCACTTCCTGTTCCATTTATCAGTTCTAGTCTTTCTGATATTCTGGAAGGGAAAATTAGTAGAATTCTTAGCTGGAAATATTCCAGATTAACAAAATGCTGTACACTTCAAATTGTTAAAAAACAGTACACTTGTTTAATCCTATTTAAAAGTTTTGACAAGTTTGAACTGACAAACAGTAGGTTGCTTCTTTCCAAACAGTGATCACTAGAAATCCCAAGAACATCTTGTATCTGTATATTCATCCAACCACTGAAACAAACATGTGTTTTATGCAACACAGAATTCTCTAGAGAGAACTTTTAACTTATGAGAGCAATTAAAATATGTCTTAGGGACCTGTCAGATTGTGAATTGATGTGGCCATTGTTAAGGGAAAATATGGCTTGTTCTCCTGGTAATGAGGAAATAGAAAAACAAAAGAATAAAAGATAATTCTGAGTAATTCTGGGAACATTCAACTGTTAAATAAATGGAAGCTGATCACAGGATCCAGTGCTCACAGGATGAAGAAAGGTTTGTGATGTAGTTAACAAAACAAGAGTTTCAAGGTTGTTCCTTTTGTCTTGATGTATAAAATGTAAATTTCCAATTTTCTATCTAAGTCTGACCTACAAGATGTCTGATGCATACTGTGGTGAGCAAAAATGAGGAAAACTCCCAAAGTTTAGCTGGAGAAAAGAATGGCAGGGGTCAGGTTTTGCTAGTTTTTAGGCAGCATATTCTTTTGAAACAGTCCTAACATCAGCTCAAGTCAAGCAAAGCAAATCCAGATTTGGCTTTTGGGGGTTGTCTGATTGTTTCTTTTACCATTACACAGCTGGCTTGAAGGCAAAATTCAAAAGAACAGTAGGTACAAGCATCACTGCTCTGTGTGGTATTTACAGAAGAGTAAGAAAAAACAGTATTGGTTTTAGGTAATACAGATTTTTCTGTTAGACAAATAAACATGTATGTAGTGGACCGTATCTCTCAGGTATATTGCATTAATGAAACCTTCAGGACTTTTCAGAGCAGTAAAATGCTTTTGGGAGAATGTGCTTGATTTTAATTTTTTTGAAGGAGGATCAACAACACTCAAAAATATAGAGCACAGTACTATTTCCAGGTACTAAAGACTACAAAATATACTTCTCTCTTCTGTTGATTAGGTATTCAAACAAAACTGAAGATATCCCTCATGCAAAGAATTGCATAGGAAGTTGGTAAAGGTGGTTTCTTTCTTTTGCATTTTCATACATCTTAAGTAGTACAGTCATGATACTTTCATCATTTTCAGAGGATTTGGTTTAAACTTTGCATTTCATTAAAATATTTGAACCAGTAAAGAACATGAGTGTACTTTTCATAATTTGCATATGAACCAGAACAGGCAGGTAGATTAATTTTGTGAATACTTGTTCACATTTTGAAAGATGTCTGCAGGGTAAGCTGTATCGTCTGTGCTTGTAAAAATATTACAGGAGATACGTTTTTTACATGTTTTCCCTGCTGACCCCTTTCAGTTTCCATATTGAAGGGGAGTGTGGCACCACACAGCTTGTGTCTAGTAACAGTCATATCAGTGAGACAGCATTGGTGATTAGATAAAAAAATAGACTAGCAAGCACTGACATAGAATAAATTGTAATAGTAGTTTTTGTTGGAGTCATGAGCTGCATACAAATAGTTCACAAACAGGACGTAATTTGTCAAATAAATTGTTCATTGCAAGTTATTCCCATGGCTCTGATTGCTAACCACTAAGCTGATCTGACTCTGGAGAACAGCTACAAGGCTGATAAGAGTCTTCAGTTGTTTTTGGGAATTTTGGTTGGAGGGTTGTTTGACAAAATATTTCAAATTCTCTATAAAGGCATGTAACAAGAATTGGTTAGCTGCAATTAATAACTGTACCTTTTTATTCTATAATTCCTTCTGAGTGTTTCATGTGAGACACTATCACACATCTGACAATTTGTGCATGGAGTCAGATAATTTAATGGGAACCAGCTGTAATATAATTGTTCTTTATGGTGCTATCAGTCTTTTGGTTTTCGTTTTTTTTCTCTGAAAGACAGTTACTCAGACTTGCTTTGTCACTGTTAATCAATTTGCCTTTATGTTCAGCTTTAGCTTTGATACTGAATGCTTGTGAAATGTTACTGGTTTTTAATAAATCTTTACCACTGCTAGATATATAGAATATTATGGAATAAACACCAAATGAAAACTGGAATTAAGCTAATACTGTCTTGGAGCATGTTAGAAATTGGAGTGGCTAGCTACCATACCTAGGATGATGTTACCATGGAGAGAGCTTCTGTTTCCATGACATTTGCTTACACATTTTGCTAGGCCTTCAAAAGAAGTAGGGGTTTGTCCTTTATCAGATTTGGTGGGTGTTGTTCCATTACTTCTGGAACTCTGCAGTATCTCACTGCAAACATATATGAACTAATATTAATGGTGACTGGGCTGGTCAGGAAAAAAAATGGAGGAGAAAAGTTATTAAAACTTTTAGCATGCAGAATGCAGGGATTTTTCATTATATTTTTTTGACTAGATGAGATATTCCAGCTAGATTTTAGCTGGATATATACAGCTCTGCTTGTATGCATTTTAGGTAGTTAGAAAAGCCTACAGCTACTAAAGAAGGAGAGTTTTACTGATTTTAGGGGGGGAGGAGGGGTAAAAGTGTTTAGATGTATAGCTAAGGGCTTTATATTGTAAGATTTAAATCAAGTCACGATGTTTAGGAATGAGCTGTTGCCACTAGGTGTAAATGACAAAACCTGTTTTTTCTTAAGATGAAAGATGTACTTTTGAAATCTGAAAATCTTGTAGCTAACCATAAAGGGGAGTTTCTTCAGTACTTGTTATGTCAGTATCATGGTAATCTGCAGGCAGCTCTTGCATTTCTTCTGCTTTAAAAATTCTGACAGCAGTCACATATAGTCACAACTGTCTTCTGCAAGATTGCACATACTTAAATATAGATGGGTGCGATCCCTGGGTGCTTGAATAGCAATTGGGGAACAATATTAGTTGTTGATATAGATGTCCTGTTCTGTCCTGTACTAATGGTACTGGGGAGGAGGGATGCAGCTAGTTAAACACCATTCAGTATTCTTACGCCACACCCCTAGGACAAAATTCAGTTCCTAATGGACAGTTGACTGTTCTGCTCTTCTGTTCTAATTACTTCAATGTGTTGGTTTTGTTTTCCTTTTTTTTTTTTGTTTTAATGGTCTTCCTTTTTCCTCCCAGTAAAACATTGATCCTTTGTGATACCTTCTTGAAGCAGAATATTCTGAAATATGTCTGTTAGCAACACTTAGAACAACTTGAGCTGATACCTCTTTTTTTTTTTTAGAGGTTTATCCATTTTCACCTTTTGAAAGCACAAATACAACTATTCACCTGAGGGGCAAATACTCCCAGAAGTCTGAAATCCTGAGAATTTTCTATTTAATGTAACCAAAATTTTGGTCCATCTATTTTAGTATTCTAGTAAGTGAGGAATGGTATTTTACCTAATAGCCTCCTTCAGCTTTCATCATAATCATTATTATAGCTTTATTTTAGCCACAGTGTCTTTGGTTTCTACTTGAACTGAATTTCTAGATCTTTCTGCCAAAAATGGTACCACTGACTCTCCATCTGGTAATTATAAGGTTCATGATCTTTGTCTAGGCTTTAGAATAATTTCGTTTCAACAAATAGCTTATTAAATGTTTTTGGTTTAGAAAAGTCATGTTCTCCTTCTCTTGAGATTGTACTATATGGCAGAAAAGGTTTTTACAAGAGAGTTCATAAAATGAGCATGGTACTTGGTGTTCTTGGTGTCCAGAGAGGTGTAGCTCAACATGAGTCTCTTAACCTTTTGGGAGTACCTGCTGATTTGACTCCAGGTAGACTTACTTATTCACTTTGCTGCCATCTCTGTGCCTCTTTTTTCCCTCACTCTGCTGCAAGAAAATTGCTAAGGATTCTGTTAAAGCTGTTTCACAAATAGGATGGTGCTTCACAGAAATCTAGCTTACTGTCTCAGAGTTCATAGTGGTGTGCTCATTATTAACTCTTTGCATTTTAGTAACATTTACATTGGAATGGTAAACTCGTGTTATCTTGGAGGTGGGAGGAGATACGTAAAATATGTTCTGAATGTTGTCACATTTCTTGAACCAATGATGGTATTTTTTTTCTCTATGTCATGCTCAGTTGTGACAGAGATATTAAGTTTATATTGTAGAGATTAAAGAAAGGATTATTGTCTCTTTATGACATTAGCCAAAAGGACTCGTGGGAAACCAAGTAAGTTGAAAAAACTTCTAGAGGATTATCAGATATAGAAAAAGTTTCTTGTGAATTGGCTCAGGTTTGTGTCTTTCTTCTCCCAGAATTACCCACTGGTTGCATATCAAACATATCAGTGTTCACTTGATGGATGGTGGTGAATTGGCCCAATGAGGAGCAATTCTCGTAAGAAATGCAATTATTTTTAGATAAATTCCACATTTGTTTGTGGAAAAGCTGTGCTTAGCACTTTTTCTGTTCCCTCTCATTGCTTGTAGAAATATTAAAAGCTGCCAAACCTACTGACATTTGGTTTTGTGAATAGTGATTGTAATTTACCCCTTCGCTAATTCTCTGCACCTTCAGGTTCTTGCCTGCTCAAAGCACTTTAATGTTTGGTGTAATTAAAGTAGAGGAAAGGTTTAAGAGAAGAGAAAGGAGAAAAAGTGGCAAAGATTGGGAACTGTCTGAAGCCCTGCTGCCAGTAACAGAATGAAAGTTCCCTGCTAGCAGCAGAGAAGTTGGAAGAGGTTCTTCATGGCAGTTGCTCAATCCCAGTATTCAAACCAGAGATCTTGTGTTGTGTGTCAACAGTTGAGTGGTCATGGTCTGTAGAGGGGGTAAAAAAACCTAATGTGGCTGAAACTATTGCTTTGTTCTCAGATTGGTTACAAGGCAAGATTAACGACCAGTATCAGAACCACTGCTTTTAACTGCAGAATGTTGCTCCCTGAGGAGGATGACAACTAATCCTTACAGTAACTCAAGTACTTCGAGTGACTTCTTTTAAATACAACTTAGAGTTCTCTGCCCTTTGCTTGCAGTGCTCAGAAAACAATTGCCCTATTCAACTTAACCTGTTCTTACCCAGAGCCACTGACTTATTTGTTCCTAAATCAGAACTATAAGGATTAATTCTTTGCAAGGAGTGGGGAGGACCCTTTTGTTTTCTCCTTTTGGCATGCTATGTTCTTTCTTAGAGGAGTTTTCCCTTCTCATTATCTAAATTACTTTCCTGAAAATGCAGTTTTAAGTTGTGCTAGCCTTGTAGCAGACTGGAAAGAGAAAATAGATGTACTTTTTTTCCTCCTACTTTGCTTTTCATTTCCAAGCCCATCAGCTTGCTGCTTGCAGAGTAAAAGCACTGCAAAGAACATGCTGAGTTCAACTGGTTGGATTTGCTCTCATGTTGTATGACTGTTGTGAAACTAAGGATGTAAAATACGGGGTTTGCTGCTTTAATCTACATTGATAATGATGAATTTAATATGATAAAAATTCGTCATTTTTTAATTTATGTATTAGAATGTGTAGCTGAAAAGGCTAGCTTCTGTTGTTGCTTGTAAAATACCACAGGATTCGGTATACCAAGCAAGACTCATGAATATTTAATCCAAGGAGATTTGTAGCCCTATAAAATGTGATAAGCTAGAGCTTAATGACAATTTTGTGTAACATACGTTTGGCAACATGTAGAAAGAATCCTGCAGGCAATTCTGTGCATCATCTTTCATGCATCTCTGTTGAGCTCTAGGGACTTTTTAGCTCAGGACTTAAAAAAAGAAATTAGACTATGTCTGAGACCAGCATGCTGCAATTTCATAGGTTGCACTTGTACATTTCTCCTTATGTTCAGATTAGCTTAAAGCTGTGGCCCACTGTTTGCCTTTCAATGTAAGGCTTTGTTCTTTTTTCAAGATTAGCATCTCTCAAGAAGTATTTTGGAATAGATTTTTGCATCTTTCTGTTTGGGATTTGTAGTTTTCATGAATCTTTTGGAGCTCTAAGACGTTTTGCTGAAATATTATTCCTGGTATAGTGATTATCATCATAGCTTAAGAAAAATGTCAACAAAACCAATGGTATGATGAAATCTTAAATTTACAAGTTTTAGCTTCTGCAAATGTGGTCTCTAATACTGATAAATTACCCAGCTTCTAAATCACATTATCGTACTGAGTCAGCTAAGAGCACTGCTGCTCACTTCATGGAGATTCTTTTGTTACACTGGGGATGCTTTTGCTGTCAGACTTCAAGCACTGAATACTTCCTGCTGATCCAACCCAACTTTTGTGATATTTCTAGGAGCCTTTGATCACAAACTAACCATCCACAAAGAAATAAGTCCTCTGAGAGACTGACTTCCCTCTCTCTCTGGTGTAAATTCAGTTGACTGCACTTAAGCTTGAGTAGGGACAGAGGTAGTAAAAATGAAAGGAAGGAAGATGAAGAGAGATTATGGCTGTTGGGCCATGAGAAATCAGAGAAGATTTAGGTTTTAAACACTAGAGACATAAACGGTAAGGTTCATAAAAAAGTGACGTAATGAAACAACTGAACAAACCAAAACCACAAAAAAAAAACAAGTAAAGGAGAAGGGCCAGGAGTGCTGCTGTATTATCTTGGTTGTCCCAACAGTTTACTTCAGCCACCCTTCATCCTTTGTCAGCAGCTTCTGTAGCTGGGAATTAAGAGGTAATGTCCTAAACAGCTCTCCAGAGATGAATTTGGGTAGTCAGGTTAAACATACAGTGGAAAGAGAACATCAACGTGACTATTGGTTGTAGACACAGAACGCATCAGCTGAGCATTGCTATGGTATCTGGCAATACAGTTGTCCAAAGGTTTTTCTAATTTGTTTTCTAACTTTCAAGTAGTGCTGACTGAAAATAATACAAATTAGCTAATAAATAAAACGTAATTATAATTGCTCCTGCCTTTCACAGTTAATGCTGTGGCTTGTCATTGCAAACATTGCATTTGTTAGCTATATTAATACCTAATTAGTTCTGAAAGGCTAGCAGAAAAAACAGCCTTAGTAGTCTCAAATGTTCTTATTTAAGGTATGTTTGAAGCTTTCAGATATGTAGTAATATAATGACTTGAAGAGTGTCTGAATCTGAAATACAGAGAGCAGGGTATGATCTAGTACTTGTAAAGGAAATTTGTAAGTAGTCTACCTAACCAGTAAAGAGCAAGTGCCACGTTTACATGTTTAGGTATATAAACATGTGTAAAGCTTCAGATAATCATCTTCCTCCATTTGCCACATGGAAAACAAATGCTTGTTGGAGAACTGCTTTATTAAGCACCTAGAACTCCATGTCTATGTTATGCCTAGCTTAGACTATATTTCATCCACAGCCTTCCATGATTATGGCCTTCTCAAAAAAAAAGGTAAACCTAATCTTTGGGTACAATGCCAAGCTAACTCCTGTAGTTTTTAGCAGTGATGATGTTGATATCTTCAGGAAGAAAAGGGTTTCCTGATCACATAAGAGGAAGCAGCTGATTGGTTTGGGAGAAAAGTCAGATGGAAATGAAGAAAGATTGACACTATTGATGTATTTCATAGGGTCTTTTGGAGATAAGGGTGAAACTGTCATTTAGCCTAACTCTGACGTGTCTTTCTGAACAGTTGTTTTAGGCTATTTAGATTCTTAGGAGGGGGGTGGTGGTGGTGAATTAACAATGTATGTCTAATGGAAAATTTTGTAGACTTGATCTTTTCCATTATATTAATTTATACTTATGACTGCTAGTGAGTTGTGAAGCTTAGTTTGAAAGGAAGTTTCATCAGGAAAAAAAAATTTAATAGTATTTTGTAGTCATTTTGGCATCCAAGTCACATTTTTACAGTGTGGGTATGAACTGAGGCCATCTCAGTTCAAGTTAGTGATACAAAGTGAAATGAAGAATCAATAGCAATATAAATCTCATGTCTTAAGTAGCAACCTTGAACCACCAGGCTACAACTCTGTTGTCAGGACATTTATTTTGTCACAGAGGTAGATGTATGTAGCTTTTTAATGGTTAACATTTGCCAAAAGTATAATTTGGAGTTAAAGGCATGTGCCATTTAGTCCGTTGTGGAGCATGTGTATATTAGCTGACAGTTGGAAAGCATTTACTTTTTTGGTTTTGCTTCAGACCATGTGTTGGAGTTTTTAGTTGCAGATCGTAATATTAAGTGAAAGGACAAATACAAGCAGAAGTGACTGAGAAATAGGTTTCTGCTGCTTATGATAATGTGCAAGGGGGGGTGGTTAGGAAAGAGTAATGAGTAATTTTGTGGTGGCTACATTCTGATTGCTATAATCACGGATTTTTGAATGTGAACTGACCTCATTTATCAAATATTAATAGGTTTAATATGTAAATGACATTAGTGGTAAAGAAAAATCTTCATATTTTTCTTCTTGCTTGATGGAATATTGAGAAAAGCTATTAGTGTAGTTGTGAAATAAGGTGTTTAATGAAGCTGGAGGTATACAGCTAGATGAAAGTGCGAGAGTAGAAGACATTTAGCCCAATAATTACCAAAGAAGTCCAGTATAAATATTGCATTATCTTGAAGTTCAGAGCTACTTTTGGAAAAAGCAATTGAAAAAAACCTATTAAAATATTAACAGATTAATTTCTGCATACATGTTAACCTTCTAAACCCAATTTTCATTCAAATATTAAAATCCTTAGTATAAAACATAATTGAATGCTATTTAAATTAGTACATATTAGTAGTATGTTTTGCTTTTCAGTCTGCAATGGCAGTTAAGCTTAATATTTCAGAAATCATTTTGGTTACAACCATTTTCTTTCTGCTTCATATAGCTTCACGTCACGTTTTCATCAGAGACACATTGTGGTACAGTAACATTTTCACAATAAAACCTGCTACTTCTGGCTAACCAGTACTAATGTTTTAATGTATTAAAAAGTATCATTCCTATTTAGTCCTTTAACTCTCTAAAGGAAGAATTTCTGGAATATACTGAAGTTGTGTCTGAGAACGCTTGTTAATTTTAATTTTTCCTTATTTCATGTTTTAAAATGGAAGAATGAAAGAACTGGCACAAATCTGACTATATGGAGTTAAAGCAGCATGGTGTCAAGTAATGAGCTATTGAAAACTTTATTAGCAAGAGTGGGCTCTGTCATCCTTTGGACTTAAATGTGGACCCTAAATGATTTGAGCTTAGCTGAGGAACCTCTCTTTTCCCTGTCTTTTCAAGCCTTTTCAAGATTTGCTTTCCATGGTGTGACAACGTTATGTTGCATAATGCTTGGAATTCATTAACAATCTTATTTTCAAGCTGATCAAATATTTATTGACCATCAGCAAGTCTCTGTATTCTGATCAAATTGCTGAACCTGGGAAAAAGCTGATATTTAGTGAGGACTGCAGCTCTTTGATTATTCAGGTGGTTTGAATCAGTAATTTAGAATACTAGGCATGAAAAGCAGCATTTATTATTTTCTTTAATTTTTAGTGAAAGGAGGTTGTTTGTGAGGGAGGAATGTTTTTTGTTGGTTTTTTTTTCCCACCTTTTAGCCTGGGCATCATGGCCATCCATCTATAGTTAAACGCAGATTGTGCTGGATGACGGACTTGATTCAAGGTTTGTAAACTGTTAGGATGAAGTTGGATAGCATTTGGATCATGTTTTGGAGTGATAAGAACTTTGCAGCCATTTTGTGTTCTTGTGCATTGTCTATTCACTGTTTAGATTCTTCTGTTTTCTCTCAACTATGAAAACTCCTTTCACAAATGCCAAATGTTTGGAAAATACTGGGATTTACCAAGGGGTTTCTTTTAGCTTCTTCACTCTCAGGAGTACTTAAAAAAATCGTATCTCCCCATCTTTCCTTTATAAATAGAGAGGCAAATAGCTCTGCCTGCTTTTAAATTTCAAGAGTTTTTATAGAAATTATATCAAACATCTACAGGAAATCAGTACTGGGTATATTTGATTTATTTTCCTAAAGAATAAAGGAATCCTCCAGTCTTATTAGAAACACTGAGTGCCATTGAAGAGATTTCATTAAAGCACCTTTTAGTGGAATCTGTACAATCAAATTAAATACAACACATACTTCCCTTGCTGACCTGCATTTATCAGTTTCATCTAATGCATTCACTGATAGAAATTTCTTAGATGCTTCTGGATTCTTGAAACTCTCCAAACTTGATCAGCCAATGTTGTTTATATCTCAGCTTTAGCATCTTGTTGTTTTACTGCTGCCTTATAATCATTTTGTCCTGCTCCTAAATGCATATTTTGTGCACCCAAGTCTATTTCTTAACCTTCAGATGTAATGCGCACTTAAACATTCTTCACAATGGCAACTGCTTAATGCAGTTCTGTAGGCTTCAAAGTCCCCCATGTAAATAATTTTTTCCTGTGTGGTCAAAAACATTAGTGTTTTTTGGTTGTTGTTTTGTTTTGGTTTTTTTAATTAAAAGGCATTTGAGAAATCTGACAAAGTTGTCTCAACTGGTTTCACAGGTATCAAACATTTTGTTAATATGGCTGAGTTTCTCCAAACTCTTCATAGGAAAAATGCTTTCTTTCTGGAGCAGTCACAGTTATGTTTCTAATTAGAAATGTTTCAGAAAGTTCTTGTCTTTAACAATCATGGCTAGCTCACATTAGTCCACTTAGCTCTAAATAGTATTTTCTAAGCTGCAGGATTATGGTGTAGAATTGGATTTTAGTGAGGCTGGGTTTTTTTCTCTGCGATTCAGCTGTTTCTTTGTGAACCCGGTTTGGGGTGTTTGGATGTACACAGTGAATGGCCAGGTGGTACTTTATGTCCAGTACAGTCGTTGTCCTAGGAAGGAGAAGATGGGCAAGGGCAGGAAGGAATGACAGTGATGATGGGGAAGGTGGTGGTTATTTCCAGCTGCTTCAAGCGTGAAGCCAGCTCAAAACTAATGTGACCAGTATCTGTGGGATACTCAGAGACCTTTCACATGCTCAGACCCCAGTGAGAGACTTCCTAAGAGTTCACTTTCTGATTTTGGAGGCGTGTGGAACGTATTTGGCAAATCTTGACCTCTATAAGGATTTTGGTGTGTGATAGATAATCAGTTTGGAAAGCTCTGATGTATTTTAAATAACAACTAAATATGATGGTTTTGTGCAAGAGTAAGCAATAATATTTTTCTCTTACTGTGTAATAATATTTGGTCTGTCTCACTAGACACTGCTGTCCTGATGTTTTTATTCCCTTGTCTACTCCAGATCAGTGGATTAGTTTAGTCACTACTTCAGTGCATCAGCCTCTGTAATCCTGCACGCTGTTGTTTGAACCTGGAGGCTTTTACTCTTGGACTTTATTCTCCTTTGTCTCCTAAGTGATCAACATGTGAGGTAGCTTTCCTTATGCATGTGATGGATAATCTCTGAAGCTGATTCTCTGATCATTTGTGGATAGCCAGCAAACACCATAAATGCTGTAGTGTACAACTTAGTTTGCCTTCACCTACAAAGCTATGAGTTATGAATGAGTCCCATAATCTCAAAGCAGTCTTCTCAAATGACCTCTTGTCTCAGACTGCAAGAAGAAAAATTGGACTTTCTGCTCCTGAACCAGGGAGTGTTGTGGGCCTGTGATCAGACTGGTATATCTCTTTCTTCCAGTTCTCAGTGCCCTGCTCAATATATAGCTAGAATTGGCATTAATCACATTTATCCATCAGTGGCCATCAGTGGCTTCGGGTGCCACATTTCTATTTGCTTAGCTTTTTACCAGACAAAGAAAATAGAATACATAAGGAAGAACATGGGGTATTATTGCATGGTGGTGTATGGGGAATATGGGGAGAATGCAAGTTGCTTGTATGGCTGCTTTGAAGAACAGGAGTTGGAACTGAAAAGGGAAGCTAGAAAGAACAGAAGGCAGAAAATTTCAAGAAGTTTAGAGTCACAGATTAGCTGCTGATGGGATAGCTTATTTTCTCAAGTAGATTGTAGTGTCTTGTGTGGTCTTTGGGGGGTTTTGGGGTTTGTGTTGTTTTATTTGGTTTGTTGTTGGAGTTTTTTTTTTGACAGATGAAGTATTTTACAACTAAGGGTAGGGTCTGGAATTTTTTTGTGTAAGTGTGCATGGTCATGTTACTGTTTCGAACTTTTTTAGCAAACTTATTTATTTTTACAAAAGATCAGGTGTGTAGGCAAACCTGGATCATTTGGTCTTATGATGGTGCTTGAATGCAGCCAAATGTGGGCTGTATATCTACGAGCAAATATATTAAGTCCCAGCTAAAGGTGTGAATATCAAAAGAAGTATTTCAGCTAGTTATCAACACCTTTCAATGCAATGCAAAAGAAAACAAAGGCCATATACACTTTGTTTTGTATACTGCTCTAAGCATAAGCAGTGAAAAGAAAATTGGAAGAGTAGATTCTGTTCTGTTGCCTACACTTATGAAGGCTTTTGTGAAATTACTCTATGAAGAAGTGTACATTAGCCAACTGGAAAATTACCCATGCAGTGAGATTCAGACTTAGTCATTTTATCTTAAAAAAGGGGAGTAACTACATGATGAGCTGGGTTTGCTCTAAACTAAGGCATTAACAAGATTCAGTGTAGAAATAAGCATACATTGTTAAGTACAAGTGTAATAAATGGCCATTGTAACCTCCCTAGATGTATGCTGTGGTTTCTTCATCACTTGGTATCTTTCATAAAGGTGTGCTGTAATTTGAATATGAATTATAAGCTTGATATAAACATTACTGTAGTTTGTATAGAATTATGAGCTTGATTCAAACATTATTGCTTGAATTTCTTAGTCCTGTATGAAACAGAGCTGCCTCAGTGAGCCTGCTAATGGTTTCTAGTCTTAAAAAACTACGAACATACAATTGAGTCAATGATTGCCTTTCATCTTGTGGTTTCTTGATCCATTGATGCAGTTTTTTCACGTAATCTGTCAACAGTGTTAGCAACTTCTGCTTCTCCAGCTCATCTCTCTATAAGGACTAGCGTGAAATTATTTATTATAATCGATCCTTTTTGTTCTTTAAAATGATCCAGGGTCTCTGGTGCAAGAAAATAAAAACACGTTTTGGGTAATTGTTCTGTCTTTATGTTTACACAGCTGAATGCAATTAGATCTGGTAGGGCAGCAGCTGCCCTGTGGGTAGTAAGAGGCCTCGGAATTAAGTAGAGCTCTTCAGAGAAAGTATTTAACCATAGTTTCGAGCAGGAAAGAGGAGCAAATTTATTACTATTATAGGTTTGCTGTAGTTAACTTTTTCCTTTCAAGTGAAAGCTTTAGTATCATGTTGAATGTGAAGTTGCTTGCAAACAGTTTAATTGAAACAGAAGAATATTGATAATGGAAACGGGTGGATTTTACAACAGAAGAAATATTTCTTCCTGTTTGTGAACCTGAGGCATTCTCTAGTGCTTTTAAAATGCTCTTAGTGTCTTCATTCTGGTAAGTCAGTCTAGCTAAATATCAGAATATAATTTCTGTAATGACAGAATTTTTTCCTTGGTGTTAAAATATGAAATAGTAAGGTTAAAATTACTAGCGATTTATATGTTCAAGGATACTTGCAATTTACTGCATTTTCAGTGTGGTTAAATTCTTGTGTCATTTGCAATGTGGCAAGTTATGTTTGGTGATTTAAAAGAATTATGTTAGATTCCCAGTAGCTGGTTAACTTCATCCCTTCCTACCCATCTGCCATAGCTCTCCCGTGGTACTGAAACTACCATTCCTCCTGGGCAAGCATGGTTATTCAGACAAATCCTCCCTGAGCCTTCTGTGCCCTTCTTTAAATCTTCTTTCTGAACTGGTGTCTGCCAGCAGCTCCCACCTTAGCAAGCCCTCAGGATACCTTGCAGGGCCAGGTCTGACTAGTTTACTGAGGATAATTTATAGCTGACAAGTAGCACCACTGTGATGTTTGGGAGGAAAGAAAGAGCTGAGTTACTTGCTACTTTACTGTCAGTTGGAGGTGGAAGGAGCAAAGGAAGACATGGAGGAGGGGAAATGAAAGGTGGCTTGTGTTATCTGCTGCAGCACTTCAGGAGGATGATATTTAATAAGGGTTATGGAGGTAAAGCTGGCTGATTAGGCTTTGTAGGATAGTAAGGCACCCTTGTCAAGGAAACCTTCTCTTCCTCCTCTAGATGAGGCACGAACTCCTCTCTTGGTCATCCCACCACCTCTTCCTTTTCAGTCGCGAGGAGAAATGAACCATTTGTTTTGTCTAGACCTTCAGCTGAAGTTACACAGTCTTCCAGGTGGGTGTCTTTATGGTGAGTCAGCACCACCCCACAGCCCAGTCTGCCTGCCCAGAATGCAGTCCCAGAAACTAACCTCACTCTTCCTCCTGTAAAATCGTAAGCAGGAAAGTCTATCCCATGTGAAAGCAGCTGTTTGGAGTGAAACTTCATCTGCATTATGGGCTGGTAACCTCCCTGCTGTCCAGGCTTTCTGCTGAACCACCCATTGAATACAAATGCTGAGAAGACGCATGGTTTTAGGCAAAACAAAAGCCTGTGTGAAAGGAATATCTGCAACTAACAATAAGTGTGTCAGCAAAAGTTCAGATAACGGAACTTTGTTTTCCAAGGGACAGCCTTTCTCTTCAGCAAGCAGAAGGAAGAGTTGCCCCTCTATGGACAACTATGGAGGAAGGGGGCAACTAGACTTAGTATTTTGGGACAGGGCAGAGGATTGGGGTTCTACATTACCAACAACCCATCATTTTGCCCTGCAGTGCTAAAATGACCCATCAGGGTCTTACTGGAAAACCCTACCTGTGGCTTGAGTGGACCCATTTCAGCCTTGGAGTTAACTATGAGTTTCAGAGTTGATGAGATTCAGCAGCCTAAGAGACATGCCAACAGATGTGCTTTTTATTGGGCTGTCTTCAATGATGGGTCTGAATCCCAGGGTGCTGGCTGCGCAGCTGAGTTTTAGCGTTATTTTTGTGCTCTTGCCTGAAGTTCAGTATCTCCGTAATAGGGGTACATTTGCCATGCTACTTGTAATATGTCTGTTGTTACTGGCCTTCATTCTGTTGACCTAAGTTGATGCTGATTGACAGAGCCCTTGTACACTGCAGCATTCCTGAAGTTAGTAACCTGTTGTTTCTGCCAGTTATTTTGCTGCTGAAAAAGCTTTTGGTCCAGTAGCTTTTGGTTCACTTTTTGTCAGCATAGGCTGACAAGTGCTAACTGCCTAAGTGCCATCTTCTGGGAGACTAAGGTGGCTGATGCTGCTTTCAGGAGAAGCTCTGACTGGAATGGAAGGTTGTAAAAAAGAAATGATGAAAAGAAAGGGTCTGGGGTTCTTCCAGAAGAGAATGGCCACAGAGGGTAGGACATTTATAGCAATAACTATGATCATCATCATCATCATCATAAAAAGAAGTTGGGTAGGTGCTGGTTGAGTATCAGAGTGTAAAGATTTGAAGGCTGGGGTTTCATGGCCAGCCTGGAGGCACTGACATTGTTACATCTATGAAGTAGTATTTCAGGATGTTGCTGACTGTCTTCATAGCTCAGCTTCATCTGTGCTAGGTAGGTGCAGCCTTTGCCTTGGACTCCGGTGTCCATACGGTGGGGTGGAGTGCATTCAGGTGTATCCCTGAAGTGCATTACTTTTGCAAACTAAAATGCTATTGTAAGTGTACCTAGTATGGCTGCTACAAGAACAAGCGTCCAAAAAGAGATTAGTTTTGTAGAATAATTTAGATTGGAAGTGACTTCAGGAGGTCCAAGCCTTTAAAGCTATTTGGGATAGTTTTTAATTTGTCAATATATTAAGTTTCTGGTGTGGAGTTCTAATTTCTGTGGTTAGACTAAGTTGAAGGGTTTCAGACTGAAGTGAACTTTGTATTTGAAATTCTATGGGATGTGATACGTTTTAGAAGTAGTCGTGTACATGCATATTTGTCGGGGGGTGGCGATGAGGATATCATTGCTATGAATGCTATATTTAAAATGCTAGGGAGTAGTTTGATCTCAGACAGATTGCTTCACATTTTGTTTTGGAATTAGAATATAGAAAAACTTCAGGCAGAACAGGTCTGCTGTATGCAATGATTCATCTAAGGTGAAGTTTTCACATACTTAACAAGCAGAATTCTTGTTTGGCTCCAGCTCATGTTTAAAGAAATTGATATAGCACTTAGCATTCAAACTCAATGATTTTCTACTTCTGTATTGTGTGTAACAGGGCTCACCTGTTATGAAATTTAATCTCCTTCTCAGGGATTATTAATGAATTCTCATTTTAAACTAGACTTCTCTGAATTTGTCTTTCATTATAATAATAAAATCGTGGGGGGGGGGGGGAGGGAGAGGAGGGCAGAGGGCTGTATAACGTGTTCATAATATGAACTTTGAAGTTTTCTTATCTAAGCATTTTTATCTGGTTTGAAAAGATATCTGTAAATTACCTGTTACCTTTATTGGATGTTCAATGCTAACAGATTGCTGTGAAGTGAGAAGGGTGTTACTTAACAATGGTCAAAACTAAATATAGTAGTCAAAAGTGTGTATTTATTGCCATTTCTTTCTAGGTAAGATCTCTTTGGCTAACTTGAGGTGTGGTAGAGATAATTTTTCCTCTTTTTTTTTTAATTAATAAGACAGAATGTTTAACTGAGGCTAGTTTCACTCTGTGCTGGTTATAGAGGTAAAGAAAGATAACTCAATTATAGAGAACAAATCCTCCCCCACTCCCCTTCAAGCAAGTCAGACAATTAATTTTGTAATTAAACTTGAGTCAAAATTGTGGATCCAGCAGTGCAATTACAGGTATAAAGATGTATCCTGTCAAAACATTGCTTTTCATTACTGATCTTGGAGTAGCTCCTGTCTTGTGTGAAGTTGGTTTCTTACTGATTTTTAAGAAGGTGTCACTTGTCTATCTTCGAAAAAGAATTTGAAAAAATTGCGTAGTAGATCCTGTGTGGAAAATACACATTGGTGCCTAAGCATGTGAAGGTAGAAAATGAAGTTCCAAGAAGAAAAACTGAGAGTGGGTACAGGTGTCATGGAAAATCAGGAAATAAGTAAGGCCTGTAAGTTTGATGTCTGTACTGGACAAAGGAGTTGAAACTATAATGAAGAATACAGTAGTTGATAGTGTGGGTAAACATGATATAGATGGGGAAAATTACATGCCTTTTTGAAAGGTTATGTCTCTCCAACAGAGGGATCAAAACTCATTTGAGTAAGGCTAGTATTTCCTGCTGAGACTTACAGAAAGACTCTGTCAAAGTTTCTAGTGAAATATTCTTGAAGAAACTAGAGCAGATGTGAGACTTAAAAGGTTCTTCCACAGGGAAATAATTGGTTAAAAAGTAGGAGTCAAGAGATGGTTCAGTCCTCAGTTGGGAGGGGGAGTCGCCTGTACTGTGTGTAAGCAAGCTGAAAAACAGGATGGACTGTAAGGTGACATTTTCTTGCTGGATCAGCAAGGACTGGTGCTAAATCTGGAGAATTACAGTAGGCCATTAGAAGGCTGGGTGGTTGAGCAATAAAACAGCACATAAACTTCTATGTAGATAAATCTAGAGTAATGTCTGTAGAGAACAAACTTGTAACTGCACACAAAATGATAGCCTTTGAGTTGAGTATATTCTGATGCATATAGAAAAGGATGAAACTATGAGTAGCACAGAAGCAATGGGTTTGATTGTTCAGCATCTCTCTCAATATGAGCGCTAGGGAGTGCAGGTCTTTGAAATCAACAAAAGCTGTTTCAAAAGAAACAGAAGGTGGTGGTTTTCCCTGCAGTGTATTTGGGCTGTGCATGAAACATTGTGCTGCGGGCTTTTACTGCTGCCAGAGGTTTATGTGGTCTTACTGGGGAGCTAGATGAGCTAGTGCAGGGGAAACTGAAAATTGTCTACATCAGGAAGTCTCTGAGCTTCAAAATTGATAATCTCTCAGAGAGTAGTAGTAGAAAATATATATGATTGCCCTGTTTTTCACCTTCCCTGGGCACATGTTGTTGACATCATTGCCTGTTGTCAGAGTAGGATGCCAGAGCTCTAGTAAGGCCATTCTTAGATGGTTATATAGATTGGATGCATCTCTTCTTCAGGATTTCAGTACCGTGACTCATAGAGATTGGCTTATTCTTTTCCCATCGGTGAGAATTAATTTCCTAAAGGAGCATCTAGTGTTTGCAGTGTCTCTGTTCCAGGCAGAACTAAATACAAATGGAACAGATTCTGCAATCCTGAAAGAAGCCTGGTCCTCCCTTAAAAGCTTTTGAATTTTTTCACATTGCACAGAAGAAATCTTGGTCTCTAATTTAAAAAATGGGGTATTTTACAATCCTGTTATTTGTTTCAGAAAGTAAGGCTCCTGTTTATAGCTGGGAGGAAATATTTAATACTCATGAATGCAGAAGTAGTCCAAATTTACCTTTTGGACAGGAAATATGGGGTGTTTTTTTGATTAAGATTGGTGTTTCTGTACAAAAGAGAAAATGTCCTCTTGAAGATTATTAGCCTCTCTTTATAGTCTCTTTAAAGCAATGATATGTAAATGGATGGTTTGGAGCCATATATTAAACCAGCTGAGACTGTTTTCTGAAGTCAAAGCCTGGGTTTAATCTTAATAGCTCAGAAGGTCTCAAAATTATGACCTATGCATAAAAAGAAATTGATGACTTGAGTATTTATCAATAAATCCATCACTGTAAACACTCCAGTAACCTTCTCTGAAGATTATTGCAAATCAATAAATTACACACCATGTCACACAGGGGCTTAATACAAGATTTTAGGCTTTCTATATGATTGGCAAATGTCACTTTTATGGAATGGTTGAAGACCTCAGTCATGCTAGAAGACCGAAGAGCAACCGTTAAGATAAATTTTCTGTTCCATACAGCAAAATATATGCCTGTTCCAACAAACTCAGCAACTCAGCTCTATCCTGGATTCCTTCCTACCTGCTCTAGCAGTTGTTTCATAAATTCAATTGTCACTACCTGTGGAGAAATTTGTCACAAACAAAAGTGATCTCCATAGTTCTTCTTTGAACTAAGAGGTAAAAACCTAGTAGTAGTAATTGTCTTTGTCCAAATTAGAAACTGCAAATGAAAGAGAGCAGCAAATAGTGTCTTTTGAACACTGTATTATGTCCTCTTATTCCTGGGACATACTTTATTAATTAAAGTTACATAGAATGTAATTCCACATTCTCTCTATATCAGATATAAGTGCTAGAAAATGGCAGGAAAAGTTAACTGAAAACAATATTTCAGTGCCATCTGCCTTTATCATAATTCTCATATTCAATGCTCACAACCTATTGAATATATGCTAAAATAATAATTTCTGTAAAATTTAATGTGAGTACTTCAAACTATGCTTAAACACATAATCTGCAGATTAAAATATCGAGATAAAAATTATGATCGAAAAAGCTTAATTTGTATAATCTGTTTTCTCTACTTAATGCTAGTTGTGATGTGTGGCATGAGTCCTTAAATGTTTTTAACGCCATACTGCATAAGAGCAGATTTTTAGTTTCTGAAAGTAGAGGACAGAACTATAAAGCAAGATAAATCTCATTACTATAAGAATTTAAAGATGAGATCATTGGAATTTTAAGATATTTCTGGTGAATGGAAAAGAGCCAGAGAAATGAGGGAGGGAATAGCAGGATGGTGGCAACTAAAGGAGTATTTCTTTACTGCAGAAAGATTTTTCTCTTTTTTGTAAATTGCTTAAACAATACCTTTCAAAATCCCATTTTGGAAAGGTGTACAGGCAACCAGCTTTCTTCAAATACCTGCTTATGTTATAGCACAGAAGTCATATGAAGGGGAAATAGGGTGGGAAGAGAAGAAAAAAGGCAGATGCTTTCATAACTTTACTATCACACTGTTTTCTGATACAAGTGAAACAAGGATGTTTGATTTGATTTGGCAAGACTTACAGGTGTGGGGGGACTGCTGAAGAAAGTTGCTTTGCAATGGACAATTTTCAAATAGAAGATAGCTGGAAAGAAATGACATAAAAGATGTGGAAGGAGAGCAGGTGTAGATAAGAGGTATCAGAAGCAGCTCCTGTATGTTGTTATGAGGACAAGGATAAATCATTTAAACATTATTCAGATGCTGAGACTATTGTGGAGAAATGTAGTGCAAAGCTGTGCATTGTTAGAATAGTTAGTTGGGTGGGTGACTCTAATACTGATGTTTGGAACAAGTTTATAGGGCCCTGAATGGGAACCAGAATAGAATGCCTGAAGCCATTGCCCTTAGATGTTCTAAGGGCCATGATGATAAAATCGGATCTAATGTACTCTAGCCAGCCACATTTAAATTCCAGAAGAAGCTTTTAGTAGGTTATTTTTGTCATGTGTCGCAGAACGATGGCTAAAATTGTTTGGAGCTGATTTGCATTTCAGCTATGTGGAACTTGTCTTTACTCACTGTCTAGCAAAAGTCACCATCTTTCATCAAGAATTATAAGCAATATATGCTGCATTTATTTTGGGAAGAGTAATTTTCCATTTTTATGTGAGAAAGCAGAAAAATCTTCATCTGCTTTTGTCACTTTACAAGTAGAACTGTTAGGTTTAGCATCAGTAAATATTGTATTTTGCAAATATTGAACACTGCATGGGTGCCATGTGATGCTAGTGATTCCTGTTATCAAAAGACACTGGACATTCTTGGTCTGTTTTTTTTAGGTAAAATTGCATAATTTTTTTTTCATTGTGGATTAGTTAATATCCAAACACTAAAAATTCTGCATCTTCAAAAGATTCTTTTGCATTGCCTTATTCATGTTAATTCTGATTTTCTCCATTGCCATGAAACGTATTCTAGTAAGGAAAGGGTTAGCAGGCTGGCTTTTGCTATTAGCTGAGGATGAACAAAATGACAGCTTACTAAACCAGAGCAGATGATAGAAGAGACCATGAGAAACCAAAGCCTTAATTTAAGAGAAAATTCATCCTCGTGACTTTTAGTTCTAGTATGTACCCTTTTTCATAAGTAACGGATGTTTCCTTATTTATGTTCCTTTATATCATGATAGTGTTTAATCTTCACTTAAATTCCCTTGGTATGAAAGAACATGTTTCTGATGGGCCTTTCTAATAGTTGGCAGTATGGTGACCGCTGACGGTTTCATGTTTTGTCAGCCAACAGCATGGATAACAAAAATACTGTTCATGAAACTGTTAAAAAATGTAGAGATTATTTTGAATGTATCTTTAATGTATGTTACTGTCAGTGTTTTCATTTGTTCTGCGCTCTCTTGAAATTTTCCATTAGCCAGAGAGAGATAATGAAGTATGCTAATTTTTATTTCCTTTCTCAGCTTTTTATTATAGGCAGTGGCTTGGCTACAGAGCCTAAGCAGTTTTAAAAGGGAGCGGCAAATAGTGAAGCACAGCTATCTCTGTGGTAATGGAATTCATTGTTTCAGTCACTAAGTATTGTAATTCATTAGAGACAGCTAATATAGTCTGGAATGCTGAATTGTTACTTTCAAAACTAGTGAAAAGCAATAAGCATAATTAAACTGCTTTTTAATTTGCTTCAGAAATACAAGCCTGGTCGATGTGATGATATTTTGAAATGGAAGCCACCCAGCCTGAACTCTGTTGATTTTCGTCTAAAGATAACAAGAATTGGTGGAGAGGGGTATGTAATCTCTTCCCTTTCTAAATACATATCACTCACGTGAATGTCCCAAAACAGTTAATCTCTCCTCTTGTATTTCTTGACCCTTCCTGAGGCTAAGCCTTTCTATATTCTGTAAAATTTATTCACTGAAGATACAGGCAACTCTGGTAATCAGTATTGTACTGAAAACAATGGCAGATGTTTATAATGCAAATTTACTCATTCTTAAATCAAGTTTGATAAAATTTGTTTTAAAAGTCCTGTTTTGGATTTGGCACTACCCATTATGTTTTCAGAAAGTGGGCAGGTTGTATTAGCTTAAGTTCTTATACAAAATAACTATTTCCATTGGTTTTATGCAAAATAGTAACAACCTACGCTTTCTTCCATTTTAGAGTTCTGCACAATGACAAATGGCAGTTGTTTTCTTAGAGAAGCAAAACTTGGCAGTTTTACTCGCTAGGTATTCTTTGGTTTTGCCTTTAAAACTATTACAATCTTTATAAAAAATGTGGGTTCTAGTGGCAGAAGACATGTAAATCCATTCTACATACCATTTGCCTAGTTCAGGCACTGCACATGTTAAACGGGCAATTTCCATGTTCAGTTGTGCAAGGGAGGAGAAGGGGAAGATTGAGTCACTAGATGAAAGCTTGCTTTGGAAAAGATTTTGTTTAAAATGAAGTTCATTGATTTTTAGGTTGCTTAATGTTTTAACATCTGGGACTCATTTCAACTGACAGTTTGAAATACTGACATTTAGCTTTTGTTTTTCTTAGTGCCACGGGCAACTCAATACAAGTAAACAATTAATTCATATATTCCTTACATGTTCCATAGTGCTAATAGTGGCCCATCTGACTTTTAGACATTTGCATGTCATCTTAATGAATATATTTGGTGAACAGAGAGTATCTTAAGGATAGGGGTTTATTCTGTAAAATGCATTCAGCTGCCAACTTTGGAGCATTTTATGGGGTCAGAATTATCTATTCAGAGTTCTGTGTCTGAAAATGCAGTATCAGGTCCTCAGTAACAGCATAGCTATTTCAGAGAATATGCAGGAATATTTTAATTTTCACTTCAGAGAATCAGCTCATTGCAAACATTTCATGTTTGTTTGGCTTTTAAGTCACAGAGCAGTGTAATATGAAAGATTTCTGGGGAAAAAAAAAGATTTAAAAAATGACCCACTCTTTGACAGGAAGGTTACTTTTATCATGATATTCTCATGACTTCTGCTGGAGTATATAAATATACAGTAGTAGCCTGTGATACAGAAGCAAAACATAACAGATGACAAAATTTCACATAAAGAAGGAGTATTTGCTTGATCAGTTATCACTGATTTCAAACACAAAACTGTCAGTGCTACTCTTTTATGTTTAGTATATTACATTGTAGATTATTTGATCAGAATATTAAAAGGTTATAAAATATGAGCCAACAAAAAAAAAAAACAACCCTATTCCTAAAAAGTTGGGCAGTTAGTAGCAAGTTACTAAAGAATGGCTGATCCACTGTGGACCTGGAAACACTTTCTAGCATGTAGAAAAGTTCTGCCATATTCCAGCTATGTGAAAATAATTACATTGCTCATACTGTGGAAATAATTATCTGAATTAGTCTGTAAATACTGTGATACTTAAATATGTTAATATTTATGTTCCTCTCCCAAGTATAAGAAAAAATAATCTTAGAAATCTGACATTTGATAAATAAAGTACGTTTCTTCCAGATATGTTTTAACTTCATTTCGCATGATAGTTGACTGCTATTAGTATAACATTAGTGCATTCATCCAACAAAAAGAAAACTTAATGAAGTACTTGGTGGAAAATAATAATTTGCCATTGTTGGAAGAGAAGTATTTATGTTAAGTAATGATCTATGAAACCATAGCTTCTGCCCAGTTAAACACGAATAATGATTGAAATACTCCAGGTTTAACTGCTTCAGTTGTTAATTTGAGTATCCAATTTATCGCTTGGTGAAATCTGAACTCATTTGAGGAAACATCAGAATGATACTGATTTTGAAGTTGTTGACTAGAGTTTTAAAAGAAGCATCTTTAATTTTAGACTGTAAAAAGGCAATTACTGCGTTCTGAACACTACCATAATAAAATGGTTGATTTATGATATAACTAAAAATTCTGGTTTGATGAACTGAATGTCTTGCTACTGGCAATTCTAAGATGACAGCATCAGGCTTCTTGCCTCCCCCCACTCCCTTGAGATTAAAAGCAAGCATTGATACTGGCTTCAGCCTTTTAGGTAAAAAAAAGTTTTCTTCAGTAATCCAGAAAGAAATCCTGCATGTATTTGACAGCTGAGTAATATAGATGTGCTTGAAGTACTGTTAGGGAATTTGTGTGTTGTTTTGCTGTGATTAAGTAATAGTATTTATGGAAATAGAAGATATGTTTTTGTATTGAACTCTTAGTGACAAATGAGGAGTCAAAGTATTGATCTCACGTACCTGATAGGTTGAAACAGTGAGAACAGGGATTGTCTGTAATTCCCAAGTCCTCTGTTCTGATATACAGGCTCATCTTTAAATCTGAAATGCAGCTGTATCTAAACATGAACTACAAGTTCTTATCACAGTTTACAGCCTAGCCAGTAGTGTGTGTACAGGCTGAGCCTCTATCACAAAACTCCAACCCTTCAGCTCTTGTCATTTTATTTCCCTGTTCACTTAAATAGTAGAAAAAGCATATAGAGCATTATTTATTCATTAGCATGAGATGAGAGCAAGGTCAGCTGTTGGACATGTCTTTTTGGATAACATATGTAATTGAGATCCTGAACAATTGTAAACAATGTTGTGCATTTTTCATATGAATAAAGGAGTTACCTCTAGGGAGTTTGCCAGATTTTAGTCAGCGCGATTCTTTTCCATCTACCTGAAATTCCCCTGTGTTTTCAGTTGTGTGTTTCTACCCATTGATCAGTCTGCAATAGTAATGTTAACTGCAAAATAGCTGCTGTTTCACTCAGATGTAGTTCAGCTATGGATGAATGACCAGTTGTTTTTATCTAGGGTTCAGTTATTTCACTGTTGATATTGGAGGGAGTGTTGCTATTGAATTAAAACTAAGGATTTGGCTTACAATCTACACATAAGAATAAGCTTTAGAATAAGCTTTCCTGTAAAGAGGAAGACTGCATAACAAAGAATAAACACAAAGAAAAAGGATGCTATTGAATCTCAAAGAAAGGCAGGGTTTCTGTAACCTCAGTGACCTAATCCTGACACTCCTGTTCAGTGTACATCTTTAAAAGAAATTGCGTTATTGCACCTTAGTGAGTTACAGCTTATCAGCTGAGCCATGGTAATTGTCCCCTGTGTATTGTCATAGTCCAGCCTGTCCAAGCATCAGGATGATGGTTAGATTACCTCTATGTTGTGTTTGCAAGAATTCCAGTTTATGCTTTCTCTCAATTTCTTCTTATCCCATCAATATTGTTACTTGTATTAGAAAAGAAAATAAAAACAAACCAACCCAAAAGTAACAACCAGCAACTTATTAAGTCAGTTAAACCAGAGTACTTCGTTGTTTATCTCTGGTGAAACACAGCAGTTGAACTGAAAGCCCTCACATTACCTGTGCTTAAAAAAGGTAGACCCACTTCCCAGGTTTCTCTCTGTCATTTCAGGCTTAAGATAATGGTCTCACATCAGCAATGCAAAGTGGAGCCCTTTGATTATATAACAGTACCTTGTATTTTTCCTAAATTATGATGATATTCATAGAAAATAAAATATAACAGGGACTTAAACACATCAACTGCATTTCCAAATGATCTGCAAATTAAACGACCTTATCAGAAGACAATGTGGAGGATAGTTAATTGCTGTATTTAATACCTCAGATACAGTACAGAGAACACGGTTTCAAACAGCAGAGATGCTTTCCTCCAAAACTTCTGCTTCTAAGCATATTTTTTTTTTAAATAAAAACCCCAAAGTCAGAATCTTATTTAAATGTCACAAATACCAACTGAAAATGCCTACATTTGTGGTAGCTTCCAAAACCAGAATTTCTTAAATGTCCGTGCTTCCTTTTACAGTTTTTTAATTAGGCTGTGCAATTCCCTTAATTTTATCTGAATCAGGCATGCTAAAATCAAATTACAAGCAAGGCTTTGGTTTTATTGGCTTTGAATAAGTATCTTGCTGGGTCAGTCTGATAACATTTTAAATCACAGAATAGTATTAATTTTCTACAGAACCTTGAAGTATTGGAAAAAAAGTCAAGAATTTTATTTGTCTTTTGTAACAGCAGTAGTGATAAATTATTTCTTGAAAAAAAAGTTAGTAATCTGAAGTAGATGTGAACTCTTTGTTAGTAGCAAGTCTGTTGTATCCATGATTAAGTAGAACACAGGTGGGAAAAACCCCAAACGGTGTTCAGACAAAGTTCTGTTTAGTTTGGGCATTGTCAAGTAGTAAAAAAAGGCAGATAAAGTACAATACATTTGAGGACACTGGGGGCTTCAAGTCTTGACAGCAGGAGCTTAAAATGTTGGATACATTGGTAATTACAAGTCAACAACCAGATACAGGCATCGTGACTATGGGCAAGTGAATGTTTACTCTTTGTTAGATGTGATGATGTCCTTTTTGTTCTGTAAATTAGAAAGAACTTTCAGGGACACCGAGAAAGCTGCAGCTGGTTCAGAGTAACCCTGATGTTCCTGATTTGCTGTCATATAGCTATGTTGTCTGTCTTGGGGTGGCTAATCTTCCTCACTCTTCTGCTTTGAAAACAAACCCCCAGCCTGGTAACTGGCTGCAAAATCATGAAAGTTAATTGAATCAGCTAGATCTGCAGAACTAACATGATAGTTTGTTTGGACAATGTTTTGTTGCTTCCTCCTCTTTTTCCACTCCCCCTTTTATGTGATTCGTAAATTGTTGGTTTGGGCTGTGAGCTCTTTGCCTTCTCACCTGTTTGCAGATTGGCTGTTATCAAAGAGCACAAACTTGTTCTTACACGTGCTGTCCATCACAGAAAGAGAGCTTTACAAAGCTGGCAATAACAATATTCCACTAGCCTCCAAAGGTCACAGTCAGTACTGGGGCTGTGTTGCTGTGAAGTACAGTGGAATTATGAGGCAGAATACAGACAATGTCACCCAGCAGTTATGGAACAAATAAGGGTAAGATCTTGCAAATAGATCCAAAGATGGACAGTGTCGGGATGACAGAAGGAGGAGTGAAGGTTTGACTATGTGAACTGCATTTATGGCTGTACTGTTAAAGGAAGCATGTGCTTCAAAGTTTCTTACTTTTTATGGAATTGTGAGAGTTGCAAGTGAAAGTATAGGAGTAATTTGTATTACCTTCAGGCATTCAGCTGTTACTAGAGTAGGTCTTACTAGTTGTGAAGAAATGCAGTGGCAGGGTTGTGCAAACTGATTGAGGGAGGATATTATGTGTAGAAAGATTAGTGTGGTGGCAGAGAAAGGGGAAGCACAGATATTACCATTACCTGTGCAACTGCCACCATTGGTGTTGCAATAGAAGCTAGCAGATTGGCATTTTACCTAGGTACTGTGCTGAAGTATTTATGCTGTATTTCTTATATGAGGATATTTGAAATCTCCATGTAACACTTCAGTTTTTAAAAGCTGTTTTCAAAGTAAAGCTTTGAATCTAACCCCTATTTATACTCTAGTACATTGAACATAATGTTGTACCTTCCATAACTAATACTCAGGATGCTCTTGGAATTTCTAATGTTGGATTTCAAAAACGAACTCAGCCTCATCTTTTTTCATGCTTGAGCGGCAGCCTTGGGCAATCTCCGTCTGTCACATAATTATTCTACTTTAGCTACTCATTCCTCCAGATTTTTAAAAGCTTTGCCTCATATCATCCTAAAATTATCTGTACACTTGCAAAATGG
This sequence comes from Melopsittacus undulatus, assembly GCF_012275295.1. Taxonomy (NCBI): domain Eukaryota; kingdom Metazoa; phylum Chordata; class Aves; order Psittaciformes; family Psittaculidae; genus Melopsittacus; species Melopsittacus undulatus. Next base: position 50,460,388 of record NC_047529.1, on the reverse strand, counting down.
AATGTAAATGGAGCCGTGTATGTTTTATAAAGCCTGTTCCTTTTTCTTGCACTGCCTTCTTAAAGTAGTCTTCCCAGTTGCTTGTGTCAGCTACCATAATGATTATCCACTCTGTTAAAGATCCATTTCTATCTGTGAGATCAAGAAAAGCTCCTATATACCATATGTCTCTAAAGTTTTCTTATCTCCCATGCACTTCTCTGTCCTATTTTACATTTCGGTAGCTATTTTATCCCTATTTTGCCGTGTAGCTTAGCTTGCTTGCTACTTGTGAATTTGGAAATTGAAGGCTGATGCCATCCCCAGCTAAGTAGCTGTAAGGTGTTAGAACCTGAGACAGGAGTGAGAGGAGCAGGCAGTGGAGAAATTATCTTGGGCTTCAAAATGGGTGGCTTTGGCTTTTTCAAGGAACAGGTAGGTAGTATGTCACATAGCAGGTCCCCTAAAACGGAAAGAGGCCCAGGAGACCTGGTTGATCTTCAAAGACAGCCTCCTCAAAATGCACAAGGACATGCTCTTCCCAAGTGCAGGAAGACAAGTGGGTGCAGTAGACAGCTGGCTTGCTTTAATGGGGAATTCCTGAGTCAACCCATGCAAACAGTTAAGCATCTGGAAGATGTAAACAGTGGCAGGCCTCTATGGAGAACATGAAAACAGTCTTTGGGTGTAGACAGTGGAATTAAGAAAGCCAGAACTCATGTGGAGATGAGGGTATGTCAAAGACTTCTCTATGTACCTTGGTAAAGGAAGGAAGACTAAGGAAAATGGTGTGCTGCTCACACAGCACTAGGTGTAGTGACAAAAGATACAGGAAGGGCTGAAGGTACACACTGCTACCTTTGCTTTGCTCTTCACTAGGGAGGTCTGCTCTCAGGTCTCTGTGATCCCTGAACCTTATAGCTGAGTGCAGGGAAATTAATTACTGCCAGAAGCAAGGAAGTTCAAGTTAGGGACTACTTAAGCAAAGTGATGTCAGAGTACTGGAGGGCACTTTGAAACTGGGGTAACAGTTAGCCCTTGTTGCAGAGAGAGCCAACTGATAACTGGGTTGCAGATGGAGCAGATGATGCTTCACCTCTATTCAGCATTTGTGAGGCTGCATCTGGAGTACTGTGTCTAGATTTGGGCTCCCAAGTATGAGCAAGGCCAGTGGAGGGCAACCGAGACAGCAAGAGGATTGGAGAACATGACATACAAAGACAGGCTGAGAGAGAATGGTTTCCTCTGTCCAAAGAGGAGAAGGCAACATAATACTTTATTACTACTCCCTAGCAGCAGGTTATAGAGAAGATGGAGTCACAATGCTCAGAGATGCACTTTGAAACAATGAAAAGCAAAAGACACAAATTATAGGACAGGAGAGAGCGATACTGTAAGCAGTGTCAAACACTGTAGTAGGCTGGCAAGTTGTAGAGTCTCCATCTTTGGGGATATTCAGAAGTTAACTGAAGATGATTATGAGCAACCTGGTATAACTTGGAAGCTGACGCTGTCTTGAGGCAGATGACACGCAAAGTTCTTTCTAGTCAGAGTTACTCTAAGATTCTTGGCACATCAGATGTTAACTATTTTGCAGATAATATTTGCAGTGCTAGACATAAAAATACAAAATGTTTTTTGGTTTTCTTTCTTTATGATTTTTTTCCTGTAAACACAGATTTTTTCAGTATACTTATGTACCCATACTTAATTTTCCAATAGTGGTATTTAGAGATTTTTGAGTTGCAAAGTAGAATAACGCGCCTTTATTATAAAGAGGAATTTGACACTGTTCTTTGTTATATACTGTAAAGGTTTGCCAAATACATAATTTAAACTGTCTAAAAAGGGAAAGTGTTTATCTTCCTTTTGCTATAGCTTGAACAACAGATATGCTGCTTTCAGACTCACTGAAATTCAGTTGTGACCATGCTTTTCTATTGCACCAATATAAATTAACTTTTTAAATTACAGGAGTTATCAGAGAGTATTCTTGAACATCCTGTTCTAAGTGCTTTTAATGGATTTTAGAAATTGGTATGAGCTTCTTTGAAATGTGTTTTTGCAGGTAGTAACTCTTTGGTCTCCTTCAGACAAGGAGTATTTTCTAGATTTTGTGAGCATGCCATAAATGATGCCTTAACTCAGAATATGTTTTTCTCCATTAATTGCCTACAATGTGAATTAATAGTCAGGGTTTTTTAATTAGTCTGGGGGGGTGAGGGGTTTGGGGGGTAGTTTGTTTGGGGTTAATTTTAGTTTGTTGCTTAGTGAGATTTTCTTGTCTATGTTCAGAAAAGAGCATAAGTATAGAATTATTACAGATCTGAAAATGAAGTATTTTTGAATGGTGTTTGTTATTAAAGAAATATTGGGCAAGTCCAGAGGGGGTCATGAAGATGCTCAAAAGGCTGGAGCACCACTCCGATAAAGACAGGCTGAGAGGTTTGGGCTTGTTCAGCCTGGAGAAGAGAAGGCTTCAGGGAGACCTTAGAGCAGCTTCCAGTACCAGAGGGGGCTACAAGAAATCTGGAGAGGTACTTTTTACAAGGACATGTAGTGACAGGACAAGGAGAAATGGCCTTAATGACAGAGAAGAGATTGACATTAAATACAAGGAATAAATACTCTGAGGGTTGTGAAGCACTGGCTCAGGTTGCCCAGAGAAGCTGTGGTTGCCCCATCGCTGGCAGTGTTCAAGGCCAAGTCGGATGGGGCTTTGAGCAACCTGCTCTAGCAGAGGATGTCCCTGCCCATGGCAGGAGGGCTACAACTAGATGATCTTTAAGGTCCCAGCCCAAATCATTCTCTGGTGTCCTTAACATAAAAAGGCCATGGGACTGTTAGAACAAGTCCAGAGGAGGGCCACGAGGATGATCAGGGGACTGGAGCACCTTCCATATGAAGACAGGCTGAGAAAGTTGGGGCTGTTCAGCCTGGAGAAGAGAAGGCTGTGTGGAGACCTCAGAGCAGCCTTCCAGTATCTGAAGGGGGACTACAGGGATGCTGGGGAGGGACTATTCATTAGGGAATGTAGTGATAGAACAAGGGGTAATGGGTTAAAACTTAAACAGGGGAAGTTTAGACGGATATAAGGAGAAAGTTCTTTACTGTAAGGGTGGTGAGCCACTGGAATGGGTTGCCCAGGGAGGTTGTGAATGCTCCATCCCTGGCAGTGTTCAAGGCCAGGTTGGATGAAGCCTTGGGTGATATGGTTTAGTGTGAGGTGTCCCTGCCCATGGCAGGGGGATTGGAACATGATGATCTTAAGGTCCTTTCCAACCCCAACTATTCTATGATTCTATGATTAGGTGATTCTCTGAAGCCTGTATTTAAGCCAAAAAATGAAATCTCAGCTCAGATGACTTCCTTGCATGCTGTGGTATATTTCAAAGAGGAATAAAGCAAACTGAGAGGGGAAAAACCTATCACCATGATAGAGCAGAACAGACTGGACAGCCAAAGATACGGCACATGTACATGTTTTGTACTCTTCGTTGGTCTTACTCTGAACATCTTATTATTTAATTTTCTGATAGTACCAAACTCTCAAACCATAAGAGAACCCATATAAGTACTAAATAATGAATATATTAAAGATAAAAATTATTCATTATAGTCATAACTCCACAAGTACCATTCAGTTTTCTTTGATACCATGTGAATGTTTTGCTATTGCTTTAGGAATTGGAAGCCCAGCATTTTGCGTGTTCCTGAATTCCTATGTACTTTGGAATCAGCAAAACATGTCAACGCAGTCAATGACCCTGATGAATGCATATTGTTTGCATTTCTACTTTGACTGTATTATCTTCATGGTATGAATGCATGGGCTTCTAAAACTCTGGGAGATTATCAGCACTTTTACTTTCCCTGTTTGATAGTGAAGAGAAACTTGGTACATGTGGTTATCTTACAACCTCAGAGACATTTGAAAAGAAGCCTAAGTAATTAGTTTTTAGAATAATTATCAAGTATCTGTGGTTTTCTAGGAATTCAGGTTGTGCTAATTGGGGGGAAAAAATTTAAAAATCAGCTTTTTAAATGACACAATAAAGGAAAATGGGATTGTTAATATCTGTTACTTTAATGACTTAGGAGCTGCCATAGGCTTGTAATTCGCACTTGCCATCTTTTTGGCTAACACCACTTCGTAGCTTTTTGGGGGAAGATGCTTACCCTGTTGTAGAAACACATTAAAACCAGTGATGCTATAGGTGCATGTATCTGTCTGTGGGAGACCAATTTACATAATCAAGGCTTGATGAGTCAATGGTAATGAAGAATACATGTTGTTACTTACCTAAGTGACAAGGAAACTAACAATAGCTGCTGGGTATGGAGCTTGTGCACATACTGCAATTTGACAGGGAATGTCTAGTGCTTTGTAAAAAGCCTTTAATGGTTTTCAGTCAAGATTTGGTTCCCTGTGACAGCAGACGTAAGCATGCAATCCTACTGCAGGATCTTAAAAAGGCCAAGATTCCTTATTTTCATTCACTTTTTATGCTTGTTTTTTACAAAGCAGTCTCTTGACAGTGAGTGTGAAGTACAAACACAGTTTTGTACTGAGTTGCATTCTGAAATCAACTTCAAAGCTTTTATCTTAAACACATGCAAGATATGTTCATTCAGAGGACGGGCTTCATTTTTAGCATCATTGTATAGGTAAGAAATAATCCTTTAACTTTGAAACCCAGATTTCCAAGGTTGTAAGCTGCTTCAGCTTCACAGGAAATGAGTCAGATTTGTTAATTAAAAATATATATACCTGTGCCTCTGTGTGTGTATAAACACACGTGACAGCTGCTGCTTTATGTTGCAAAATTAAAACCACAAAAATGTAAAAGAATTCCCTTGACTGTTATGATTCAAAACAACTCTCTCCCTCCTCATGTTTACATGGGGGAACCCTATCCTCCTTTTGTCATGTTTCTCAGTTTTAAAGATTATCCATTTTATTAAATCAGACTTTGCTATTTCCAGGTGTTAGCTCTTTTTTTTTTAACTCGAAATTCTTTACTTCTCCTTTCTGTTATTTTTCCTACTTAAGCTATACACTTTTCAATGCCTTGGTTTTATGGTTTTAAGCTAGGTAACGAACTGGTTCTGCATCTGTACTCCATCAACCAACGTTCCATTGCTGACTTATGAATGGTAGAAAAGTTGTATATAACCAATAGAGAAACAAGCCTCAAAGTGTTGCTCTGATTTGTATATATAAGCTGGATATTTTTTAATTACCTAACTGCAAAATTTATATATGTGGAGATACAAAAGCATGTGAAGTATTAGAAGGTTTAGATATTCTTGAAAGATTAAAAGCATCATTATTCAGATGCTAGCCATCTTATCTCTTGTCAGTCCCTGAGAGATAGGACAATAAGTACTTTTATGTTACAGTTTTAAGGAGTTTGCTATTACATACTCCCAAAAAACATTGTATATATCCGTATCAGGTTTCAAGATGGGAAAAATGAGTTCTGAACTGAAGAGAATTCACTCAGGGCAGCAGCGTGGTGTGTTAGTAGGAAAAGGACAGTCCTCAGCTGTACCCAGCAGATGGCATTTTTCTTCCTTATAACTAAAAATTTTAAAGCTGTAATCTTTGGCTATTTTCATACTTAAAAAAGAAGCCCTTTTCACAAAGTATTTAAAGATTGCACTATGAGCAAATATTTATCAGTGGATTATAAATGAAATATAATGTGTATAACTCTACAGAATTAAGAAGATTACAATGAGGAGAGTGAAACAGGATAGTGAGCTTGATTATTCCCCCCCACCTGGAGCCTGCATATTAAAACCACCATCTCTCACAGATATTGATAAAATCATTTCACTCTTTTGGTAAATGTTAAAGAATTAAATCTCAAATGCTTATGTTTTTAACCCTTTTACTCAGGAGTACAAAATTCTGCTTGGAAGTGGATATTCAATGGTAAGAGATCACTAGACGTAGGGAATAGAGAAGGATAGATAAACTCAGAAGTGAATTGGATATCTCGTAATGAAGGCTCTGAACTATTGTCTCCCCTCCAGAAGGAAAAATTCACTATGGGCATGGTTAACCCTTCTCAACTAACGTATTAATAATACTTCTGACTTCTTAAGTTTTTATTAAAATGCTCTCTACACAGTTCTGATTCTGGACTCGCTGTTGTTCATTCTGTTGTCATTCAAGAAGTGAAGAAGAAATGACTCTCAAGTCTCACTGAGCAAGTTGTTTGTGCTTAGTTTCTCCACAATACTCATTTTGATAAGAATCTTCACACATTACTTATATGCTAAGAAAAATGTGTTTTGAAAGATGAGTTGCGTATCGTGATAAACTAGCATAATGTTTTGGTTTTAGAAGAGGCAGTGATACAGCATGCAAATGCTTTCTCCCAGCTGAGATAGGTCATGAATGCAGATTGTTTTAACAGCAGAAGTATTAAACTTCAGTTATTTGAATTATGTCACTGAAACTAAATAATCAAAGTTGGTTACTTTCCTCTTTTACTCATCCTTCTAATACTATATGATGAATGGTTTCTGCATAAACAGTGATAATTTGTTTGTTTAGCTTAGTTTCTCTCTTACATTAAAACTAAGAGGAATATTCAGAGACATGAACCATGGTGGAATTTTTCATCTTTGTGAGATGATATCCTGCCTTTTTTGAGATGGAATTAATGTTCTGAGATGTTATTTGCCTGGAAAATTTTTGTGGATTCATAGAGCCTGTATGGGCAAAAGGCACATCTCTATTTGAACTGTGGCAAGAGGAATGTCCAGTGATGCACACTTGTAAAACACTTTCATTTGAGTAAAAATAAATTGATCCTGCACACCTAAAGCATGGCATAACCTGTACCACTTACTTAAACTTGACAACAATGCAAGATTTTACTAGATAAGCCTGAGGAAGAGGAATGAACCCTAACTAGAGTGGAAAAGATGTAACATTGAAATTATACAGCATTACCTGTTTTGTTGCTTTCTATTGTAGAGACTGAGTATCATTTATTTCCCAAAGGATTTATATAGTATTTGGCCCAAATGTTTCTGTTGCTGAAAGCTGTGTTATGAAACTGATGATTCTTTTTAAATGAAAGTTGCAGACAGAAAGATTTTTAAGCAATCCAGGAATTCAGAAGATAAAGGCACTATAGAGGCAGACTTTGTGGAGTCCTTTTTCTGTTGCAGTTTTTTACCAAGTGAATATTTAAACAGTGCAATCCAGATACGTACTCTTGCTTAATGCGGAAGATATCTCTCTCTTACTGCTCAACCGAAATTATTCCTTAGATTCAGTAAATTTGAATTCGTATGAATTTCTTGCAAGACATAGAGTGTATGGAAGATTTTTCTGACAGAAAAACAGATGGATTTGACAAAAGGGAACAACGTGGTGATAATTTGAATGTAAGTCTTCTGATGTAATAGTTCCAGGATCACAAATAGGGGTTTTGGGTTTGGTTTGGGTTTTTTTGTTTTTTTACTTAGAATTAACTCTAAAGAAATAAAAATTGAATGAGTTTCTGAAACAGCAGATCTGTCAACAGAGAAATTGGTAGGTTTTAGTTTTTGACAAATCCTCACCCTGAAATTTATTTACTAAGGGTACCTGCAAAGACAGAAATAAAGAAGTTATGGAATTACATTAACAGTGAAAAAGGATGAGTTTTTTTGGGGGGCAGTGAGGTGGAGGAAATCTGAAATCTAGAGAGCTTCTTTACCATTGTTTTAGTAACCTCTAAGTTATTTACTGGTAACTCTTATCAGCTTTGTGCTCAAATTTGCTGTACACAAACAAAACCAGCAATAAAAAGACCATCACTCACACCCCCAAACTGTGAGATTCTGTGGATACCAACCAGTCTTCTGTATAAGGAAAGACCTCTGCGCTTAGCCAAAGGTGGGTTTTTGAATGGAGAAAGAATAATGTATAGTGAGGAGAATAATCATTCTTTCAGCTGCAGTCAAAACAGGCTAGCTTGGATCTACAGAACTGGCTGGGATATTGGAACAATTGCAGAAAATCTATTTGTGCATTTGTACAAGGTTAAGGAGGTTGGGTAAGAAATAATTTTGCAACTCTCACAAGCTCTCAAGTATGAGGTTGCAGTCGCTTTCCTCACTCAGACTTCTTTATCCACGTGTCTTCATAAGAACTTAATGAAAAAAGAATCTTTAACTTGTCTAAAGCCCCTTCTTCCTGCATTCTGCTTCTAAGGAAAATAATTCTCCTTTGTTTAGTGTGCAAATGTCAAATACAATAATGACATTCTATCTTAGCTTTGAGTGATTTATACCTGAATGAAATGCCTGTTTGATGTCTGGTAATAAATTTTCTCTCCCATAATAACAAGGTGGTGTTGAAAGTAGCTTCAAAGAAAGGAATTGCCTATTTAATCATAGAATCATAGAATAGTTAGGGTTGGAAAGGACCTTAAGATCATCTGATTCCAACCCTCCTGCCATGGGCAGGGACACCTCACACTAAACCATATCACCCAAGGCTTCATCCAACCTGGCCTTGAACACTGCCAGGGATGGAGCATTCACAACCTCCCTGGGCAACCCATTCCAGTACCTCACCACCCTTACAGTAAAGAATTTCTTCCTTATATCCAATCTAAACCTCTGCTGTTTAAGTTTCAACCCGTTACCCCTTGTTCTATCATTACAGTCCCTAATGAATAGCCCCCCCCCCCCCCCCCCCCCCCCCCCCCCCCCAGCATCCCTGTAGTCCCCCTTCAGATGCTGGAAGGCTGCAATGAGGTCTCCATGCAGCCTTCTCTTCTCCAGGCTGAACAGCCCCAACTTTCTCAGCCTGTCTTCATATGGGAGGTGCTCCAGTCCCCTGATCATCCTCGTGGCCCTCTGGACTTGTTCCAACAGTTCCATGTCCTTTTTATGCTGAGGACACCAGAACTGCACACAATACTCCAAGTGAGGTCTCACGAGAGCAGAGTAGAGGGGCAGGATCACCTCCTTTGACCTGCTGGTCACACTTCTTTTAATGCAGCCCAGGATACGGTTGGCTTTCTGGGCTGCGAGCACACACTGCAGCCGGCTCATGTTCAGTTTCTCCTTGATCCCAAGTCCTTCTCTGCAGGGTGCTCTGAATCTCTTCTCTGCCCAACCTGTAGCTGTGCCTGGGATTGCTCCGACCCAGGTGTAGGACCTTGCACTTGTCATGGTTAAACTTCATGAGGTTGGCATCAGTCCAGCTCACAGGTGTGTCAAGGTCCCTCTGGACGGCATTCCTTCCCTCCAGTGTATCAACCAAACCACACAGCTTGGTGTCATCGGCAAACTTGCTGAGGGCACATTCAATCCCACTGTCCATGTCACTGACAAAGATGTTGAACAAGATCAGTCCCAACATCATGCTGCTGAAGGAATAATTGGAACTTGGTTTTGCAGCATTTGTATTAATTGTTGTCTGACAGATGTTCATGTATTGGTTCAGGAAGGTAAGCATGTGCATATAAACTAAGCCTGGAGTTAAATCTTTTTCTGTGTATTTTCAATCAGTCATGGGTAAGTCTTCTTCCAGTGTAAGTACTGGATGTGTATCATCAAACCAGTATTCTGAATTTGGAATTAAATATGTTAGACCAAAAAAAAAAATAGAATTGTATTAATTGTCAAAGTAATCTGATTGCTACAAGTCTGCACATGTAAAATGTAGCAGAGGAATGTAAGGTTATACCCTATCATCCAAAAGAAATTGAGGTCCCCCAAAAAGAGGGGACCCCAGGAGCTGTGTATTACTTGTGCTGGGACAGATAGATCCAGAGCACAGATCTGTAGTAGCTGAATAAACGGAATAACTTCGACCACTTCTAAATTGCACTTCTCTTAAAAAAACATGTTGTAAAAGATGATATGAGACACTTTGTTGTTGTGTTTCCTCGCTGTGTAAAACTTGACAGCAGGGATGTGTTAAAATGTAGGTTTCCCATCATCTGTTACGGGAATATGTGCTCTACAAGTTTGCCCTTTTCTCTCTTCTGTGTCTTCTCATCTTCTGTGATACCGTTCCCAGATAGACTCAGTTTTGTGTTCCTGCTAAAGTTTTACTCATTTTCCTTTCCTTCTCTCACCCGTAATTGCATGTGAGTCTTCAGGGTTGGTTTCCCAGTAAAGGTGATTATTTTTTTATTTGCTGTCAGTTGCTTCTGATTAAATCCATGGTTAAAATGCATAGGATTTCCATGAAATAACTGAAATTGCGTTCCTGTGTGCCAATTGATAAGTTTCTCTCTCTGATGGTCTGAAGATGTAGTTAAGACTGGGTATATAGGAAATGGCAATAGCTTATGTTATTTTGTTATGCTTATCATGTGTACTTTAAAAATAACCAAATTCTGAGACATCAAAGCCTTTCATTGTACTCAAGATTAACTTGCATGCTCCAGAGCTTTTTATTCCCAGCTGTATCACATAGTCTAAGAAAACATACTACTTTTTCCTAGAGACTTTGTCTTAGCTTAATTCAGACATGAATTAAGTTCACAGTGTTTATAATGAACAGTGTGAATAATTTTTTTTTTCTGTAATGCCTGTAATTAATTGCAGTTAACTATATTGCCTAAAAAAGCTTATAATCCATGCAGGTAGCTTATAATACTGCCATGAGGATTTTCTACTTAGAAAATCAAAATATACTGAACCATGTTGCCCTAATTCTTTTAGCAGGCTTTTTTTGGCAACAGTAAATTATAGTCTAAATTATAGTCCAAAAGGACATGCAAAATTGCTTGCAGTAAAAAACGATGTCTTGGAGGCATATTGCAAAAAAGAAAAAACCCACTCTGCTTTACTGTACATTTGTTAATTAATAACTTAATAATTTACATTACATAAATCTTCTCAGAAATAGATGAAAGACGAGACAGAGCAGGTCATCCTGATGCCAGTTAAATTGGTAGTTAGCAGCCATGGACTGGAAGTAACTCATTTTTTGTCCTATGCCATTAGCATTTAATCATAATTGCTATTTCACTTGTGCCCTACATAATAAAAATACATCATTCAAGACAGTAAATGGAAAGATGCTCTATTTCTGTAATAATAATACAGCCATTTTTATGAAGAATTCAATTATTTTTCCTGCAGTTTATAGGGAAGATACATTTTTGCAAGTTGCTCGTCACCCAGGGCTTGGATTCTTTGACTTTCTAGAAAGCATGTCACAAAATAGGTTAATAATGTGAAGTAAAGTCTGAAAAGCTGGCATTAAGAGATACGGGGAATACCAGTAGCTTGCAGAATGGCTACATTAGACCAGAAGTGTTGCAGAAGCAGCCGCATAAGATGATGATGCTTCCTGGTCCTCTTCAGCTCTTGTGCAGGCAAGCAAGTGGCTCTAGCTGCATGGGACTTCTTGGGGTGTTTGTGAACTCAGATGTGACCATACTTTAAGTGCCTAGGAAGAGGAGAGCCAGGCTAGTGCTCTGTGTGTTTTTAGTAGCTGCATCAGGTTTGTATTGATGTGGAGATCATGGCTGCTCAGGAGAGACTGGAACACTAGTTCTCAACCTGGGAGCTGTTGCTGTGAAGCAAATGCTGTGTGCAATACAGACACATCTCGGAAGGCTTTTAAGTTCCTAATCTGTTCGCTGGCTGCCCATTCTTTCTTAGCATTGTGCAAGCTGCCATCATCCCAGTGCTTTCCCACTCCCCCCCTTGGCGGCTCCGTCATAGTATGCTTCCCCTCTCCGAATTTGGGAATCAGGTTAAATGGTGCTAAAAATCAGAGAAAGAAGAATGGGAAGGAAGAGAATGCATTTGAGAAAGAGAGTTGTCTTGAAAAGCCTGTCCAAAACAAAACCAAGGAGCACCTGACTGTTAACATCAGAGGTAAAGGAAAGAAAAAAGGAGCGGAGAAAGGGGTTACTAGATGAGATGTGGCACTTCTGAAGTGCGGCAGAGCTCCCTGACAGCAGAGCAGTGATTTTCCTTATTGAGAAAGGAGCTTATGAGTAAGGATATGGATCTTTTTGAGCAGACTAATACACCAGAAAGGGCAGCTTTGCTGCAAATGCCTTCTAGATTACAAATGCAGTAATCAGTATTACAGTGTTGGCAGTTGGTATTACAAAGTAATGGTCCTTTCTTTTGTCAAACCCAGGAAAGTACTTCAGCTGCATTGCTTAATACCTGAAAATGCAAAATACTTCATTCTGTTCATCATTATCTGAAGAATTGCTGTAAATAAATTTCATTACAAAGTTCATATAATGAGTACACTGAGGGACTCAATTTTGTAATGAACAGAGGAGCTAAATCTTGCACCATATGTGCAGGTTTCAGAAATAAAAGAGTGAAGCATTCAGCAGAGTTCATGAAGCCTCTGACAGCCTTCCTACCTTATTTTGGGTGGTAGGTTTGTTCCTAGCAGACGAGTGTTCGTACATTCTGTTGGTGGCACTTGTGTCTAGCTAGATGGCAGCTGGGTGCCTATCACTCCCAATTCCAGACAATTTGTTGTTTGTTACATGCTTCACTTTGGGATTGTGATCTGCATAGTCCCCTGTGGACCCATACCTAAATGGTTTGTAAACTAATTCAGTTTTTTCTTTGGTTGTGCATAATTAATTAATAAAGTATTTGTTTTGAATAAATCATTAAATTGTGGGGAAACAGGAAGATAAAGAAATCAGTTAGTCTGGCAGTGAATGTGCATATGACTAAACGGTACTCTTTCATGGTGCCTTCCCATGGAGGATCTTTAATAAGAAGGTGGTATTTTTCATTTTGATTATATCTCTGATCCCTGCAGACAAGTGAATTTTATACTCTTTAGTTGTTTATTTTAAAGGTAAATTGTTAGTCTTCTTGATATTTTTATTATGCACCTGCATGTTCAGTCCTTGTTTCTCTTGCACACCAGGGCAGAATCAATGAGCTCTAGTCTAATTAGGTGTTTTGTGAGGAAGTATGTATCAGATTTGAATTCTCCCTCAATCAGTGTAATTCAGTCACTCCTTGTTCTTTTGTTAAGAGAAATGAAATACAGATCACCTGATCAATCTTTGGTTTGCCTTGCATTGTCAGAAGGATACTGGTACCAGCTGATGTACGTGGGGTACCTTATGCTGTGCTTCAGAGGGGTTTACAATATTTTGTTTGAAAGGCCTTGGCATCCATAATTCATCAGGTATTTGATATATGGTAGAGTCACCTCCATGGGCTCCAGAAGTGCCTTTTCCATATTGCAGAGGAATTCTCTCTATATTTGGCTAGACTGCAGAGTAGCCTGTTTTCTTTTACTTGGAAACCTAAGCTGCCAAAGTCTGGGACTGCCGTGAGGTCTTGCCACCACTGGAGCGGCGTGCAGAGCGCTGGGAAAACCAGAATACTGTTGGAGCATCTGTGCTGACAAATGAAGGGCAGAGTGGGGGAGATTATAGCCAGATGAGACCACCCCATTTCCTGCCAGATCTTTGTCCTGGTTTTTCAGCAGCAACAACCTGTGCTAAAACTGCTGAATATTTAAATTTCCAACTCTGCTCTAATGATTTAGAATCAGTGTCAGGACAAAAGTTTTTTTGGATTATTTGTTGTCGGTTTGGTTGGTTGGTGTTTTGCTTATTCAGTTGGCATTTTTTGTTTTGTTGTTGTTTTTTAAAGAGGCCAAGGATGAAAGAACAACAAAACCTCACAAGAAAAGAAAGTTCAGTGAGCTTCGAAGTCAAGCCTTTGGATGTTAGAAAATAACAGCGTTCTAGTTGCCAGGTTCATACATGTTATGATACATTTCCTAGTTGAATGGTGTAAGTACCTTCCCCTAATTTTTACATCAACGAGCCCATATCTTTCACTGCAGAGTAAAGTAGTGCAGGGGTTCTATGAGGGATTCTAAATACAGCATCAGCTTCCTTTCAAAGTGATGAACTTTTTAATCTAGCTGAAGTTGCCAGCCTTTGCTTGGTAACTTGCTTCATCAGCAGACTTTCTCTGCACATGACTTTTTCAGTTTACTAATAAATATATTAAACAGTCTGTTACATAAATTGAATAGTCACTTGGCCTTTGCCGAGAGGAAAACTGACCATTTATCCTGCCTGTCCAGTCTCTTAATCAGGGTTTGATCCATAACAGCAAGTAGACTCTTCAGTATAAAAGTACTTATTGCCTAGCTTTATTTTTTAGAACATAAATGACTGTGAAGATGTAACAGAAGCCTTCTGGCAGTCTGACTCGATTATGTCAGCGTGGTGCTTCTCCTGTCCCCCACAACTTTTTAAGCACTCTTTCATTAAAATGATCAAAAGAGAGGCAGATGCAGCCGCAGTGTGAATGCAGGGGGTGTGCAGCCTCCTGAGTAGCACTGCCATGCATGCTCAAGGTAGGCATGCTGAGAACTGCTATGCTGAAGGGTAGGACTCCACAAAGTTTGCAGGAATTACCTTATCCGGGTGTTAAAGATTGATGTGGGGTTTTCTTAATAGCAGTTCAGGCCCTCTGTATTAGGAAACATCAGAAATCCTGGCTATACTGCATCAGGGTTTGGTGATTTATTTCACCTTATTATGAATATATCCCTAGAGCATCATTCTCCGCAGGAATTTCATTTTGGTAACTAAAAAACCAACCAACCGAAGAAAAAAAGGCAGCATTCCTGAACAGGTGCCTTTAGTTTTTCAGTGAGTACAAACAAATCCACCAGCTTCTCAGCAGTGTCCCTGTCCCCCTTAGTTGCCTCATGATCAAGTGAATTTTGCTAGTTTCATAGTTCAATAAACCCAAGTAGGTTTTTTTTTCCCCCTAATCTCTTTTATTTGTTGTGTTTTCTGTTAGAAATCTGTTTTCCTGGAGTAGCTCCAGAGACACTTAAAATGTCCTTGTTTTGACTTTAAAATATCTGTAATTAGACATTTTATTGAAGTCTCCTAATATAAAGCTTCTTATTGTGGTGTCAGTTCTTCATTTAAAATTCTGGGTGTTGCATGTGCTAGTATTGTGGTCTCTCTTATATTTTAAAAAGTGAATGGGTCCTGTGGGGCCCTAGACTAGAACATGGATTTACAGTACTCCAGGGAGTCCGCTGCAGGGCTGCGTGAGTCCTCTTGCTTTGTGATATGTGAGTAAATCTGGTCAGAGTTGCAGCACAGCCTCTGCCAGGCAGGTCTTTCAGCAAACTGGGAATAGTTCCTAACTCCCATCCTATATTTCAGTGAGATGAGAGAGATGATACTCAGAAAAAAATGATATTTACTATCAGAAATAGTTTCTGATATTGAAATCTCTCAGACTGCGTAATAATCTCCCAAGGGTAAAGGCAAACAGACATATTTTTCAGATAATTTATGGCCAGCCTGGCCAAATTGCTCATTACACTACAGGGAATAATATTCCGTTGGTGGAGGAATTGGCATGATTATTTAATGGCTACTTTTTGTTTCTACTTACTTTTCCTTTCTACTTTTTCTGGATAAGTTATATGTAAATGTAGTCAGAATGCTTCTTTATGTGATTTGCCTGTAAGGCAGAATGTGGACAACCATTAAAATATCATTAGTGCTAGACATAAACACAGCAAACAAAAGGAAGTGCTTTTGGAAACATCTGATGTCATGATTTTATTTATAGAGGTCAAGAATGTTTCAAGAAAAATCTCCCTGCCGCTAGGAAAACATTCATTTGGAAACACCATCCACCCCAACCTCCCCCCAAAAAACCCACAACAGCCAAACCTTGTTCAAAAATAATGGAAATTAAACCCTCCTAATGCAAAGTAAACCCCGATACCGGTCTGTTTATTCTTTTTGACCACGATCTATATCCACTTAGAGACCATTACCTCACTTATATTGGAACTTCATTTTGCAGTTTTGAGTTCTCTAAATGTGATTTTGGGGGTCTGGTATATAACAGTGGTGACGTTATTCAGTGAAAGTACGTCTTTCAGGGATCAGTTACTTCCTAGATTGCCACTATCAATACTCAGTGACAGACAGTGATTTACTGTAGGGAGTGAGGTAGTTCAGTGAAGCCTTTCAAGTATTATGCATAGGAGCTTTTCCTCTGAAGGGCAATTAGCACGCAGCGTTGATATTTTTGCTTGAGTTGCATGTATTTCAGAAAGCATCGTGCTTATTAATACGATTAATAATACACACTGTTGGGAGTACTGTAGGGGGAAGGATTGAGGGTGTTAAATTCAAGTCTGTAGTTTGTGCTGTCCACTGCATCTTTTTCCCCATGAATATTACTTAGAATACCGTTTTCTGTTAATTGCCACCACCAATAACCTGGCTTGGGATATTCTCCAAATGCAGAATTCAGTGAATGAAAAGGTTTTGCTTTATGTTTCTGTGGGGTTGTTTACTACAGAGACAAATTTATCATTGTAAAATTGTTTACAGTCTCTTTCTTAACACTTGATTGTATCCCTTCCCAACCTTCTTCCCCTCTTGAGTTTTAATCTGGTGGGGTTTTTTTGCATCTTCACTGTGTAACCAGCTGTACACAGTATCTCTTCCAGTTCTTTCATAGCTTTCATCATTTTGTGCTCTAATTTGAGGAAGAATGCCCTAAATCAGATATAGAGTCTATTTGTCTACTCTTTACCATGATGTTGTGGAATTGCTTATGTTTGTCCATGAAAAAAGTTTTCTTGCATGACTGCTGAGTAAAAATTTTTGTTAGAATTTTATCATAGCCTGAAAAAGTGGTTTGATAAATGCACTGCAGAAAGGAGGAGAGAAATCTTCTGTCTTGCCTGAGAAGCCCCTGCTTTCCTGTTGGCAGTATTTTGCATGCAAGGTTCACTACTGCTTCTGTGAACTGTCAAGTTCTTTGGCTCTTTATTTTTAAGAACAAGGTGAAATCTATATTTCTGTGTCATTTGTTGTCAGTTAAAATTCACAAGCTTATCTGTGCACAGGTAATAGTATTTTCCAGAATTTCACTGAATCTTTTTATATATTTTGGTATTTCGTAATACCTGCTATAATAACTTTACTGTTACTCTTACATTAATCTCTGAAATAAATTATGAAATAATTAATGATCTTGGAAAAAAAAGAATGTAGGAAGTCTGTTCTTTTGACCCTAATGCCAATTTGTGTAATTATTCATGCTTTTCTGGCTTTCTTCTTGCTTTTTAGTTTTTAGTTTCATATTCCTAGAAAATGCATAATTAGAGTTGAAAAGCAGTAGGGAATGATTATTATAAGCAAGAAGCAAAATATAATTGTAATGTCACTGTAGTAGAATCCAAGTTGTGGTTCAAGAGATTACTTATGAAACTGCTTCTCTTTCCATGATTAAGATATTGCAGCACAGTGCACAGTTTTCCCTCACAGTTTAAGTGAACGCAGGATAAATACAGGATATTTATTGTATTCTTAAAAGCAAGTAAGCTACATCATGTGGATACAGTGTCCTTTCTGCTGTCATGGTGCTTTAGCTGTGCTTATGTCATCATGTGAGTAATGACATACTGGGATAATTTCTTTACATAATGGAAAACAAATTTAAAAATTGATGTCTTAAGGTTACCTTTATCTTCAAAGTTATATATGAAAACCATTCAAATAGTGTTTTAAAACACAGGTATTGAACTTTCAAAGGTGTTGCTCCTTTTCTTAGGGCTGTTGCTTATCTGTGTTTGTAACTTAAAATAGTAATTTCTGCCTAAAATGTGCAAATGCATCTGGAGCAATTTTTAGAAACAGTTAAAAACACTTACAGAGTGTAACAGTGGAAGGATTTGTATATGCCTATCACCCACAGGGTATAGTTTTAAATGAAATGTAAAAGTATTCAGACCATAACTAAAATGAATCCCTATTGTATAGTTATTTTAAATACGGCAGTTCAAAATGTGAGTGGAGTCTCAGGGATCCTCCTAAAATTGTATCAGTGTCCAATTTATACCTTAATCAGGTTGTATTCCATTTTTGCCTTGATCAGCCACAAATAGGTATGCTGAGATGTTCTTAGCAATAAAGATATAGATGTGCACAAGGCTCAGTAATCCCATTGAATGTCAGGATGTTTTTTTCTTTTCCATTTTGCTTCACATCTATTCCAGCCTTCATGAAAGTCTTCTCAGGATTGAAATCTTTTCAAGAGCAACCCCTGTAAAGACTGCAAATATCTGCTGCAGCATATGAAGGAAGAAGTTGCTAAATCAGATACCAGCCCCTTTATATGTACTTGTTGCTGTATTTGACTATGAAATAGAAGTAGTTCATGCATCTTAATCCTGTAGTTTTGTCAGTGGAAGTAGAGACTGATAGGCATGGCAGCCAAGCTGAGTTTTGGAAGTTTCTGCAGTCTTGCATGCACCCAAATACTTCTCTGGTAATGCAGTATGACAGTGATGTTTTATTATATTCAACAAAGTTTTGGTGGTGGGCTGTAACACTTACGAAACTCCTAAAAACACACACAATCCCATCTAGAGTCAAGCTTTCTGATGGTTGCATGAGCAGGAGTGAAAGAAACCAACAGCAGTCAAGAATAAAACCAGCGATACAGAATTTAGTGCCTTGATTTGTGTGGAGTGATGAACTATTATTCAGCCACAATGAATTTCAAGTTAAATTTAGGATTGCCTAGTACAAATACTATATTCCGTTTGATAAATTGTCATCAGTGCTGGGTTTTGTTTTTTTCCTATGGAAACTTAAGGAAGAAGTTACATGTCCTGTTTCATAGGGGTAGTGAATAACAGAAGCGTTGCTGTAGGCAGTTCTGCATGCCTACCACTGCCTGTTCCATGGCAGCTTTCATCCTGAAAAAAAACAGACAACTCAAGCCAATATGTCTATTCATGGGTCATAGTTTTCCTTCAGTTCATTCCACCTTTCCAATGCCAGTTTTTTTCACCTCTTTTCAGCAATTCTACTGCACGTATTGCATTTTTCACTCTGTACTGCCTGCTTTCCAGTCCTGCCTGACCTCTGTGCTGTTGGCTGTAGCTGCAAGACTCAGTCTGTGTTCCTGCACTTACCTAAGCCACCGGTCTTGCAACAGAGCAAGCACAGGAGCTGCTGCCTCGCACAGGAGCATGTTACTGTGTTCAGCTAATCTGCAGTAACTTGCTCCTGTGAGAGGTGGCGGCTCCTGGCTCCAACCTGCTTCTTTATTTCTCTGCGTGCTTCTTTCTGGAAACCTCCTTCCATAGTCTGCACAGCAGCACAAGGATCCTGGTAGTCTAGAGGGCAACTCTCAACTGTTTTGTGTACGAACTGGTCAAAAGTTACATTTCTCAGGTCCATGGTTTACATGGACCTGTTTGATAGCCTGAGCAGACTTTCAGGGCAACCCTTGGAGTCTAAAGAGATTGGGGTTTGGGGTTCAGATCAAGCTGAAGTGGTATCCTCATAGTATACCTCCCAACAAGATACGGAGGAACTATTTGACTCCCTACTTTCTACCTTCAGAAACAGTGAGCTGTGCCTGAATTTTTGTTGAGAATATCTTGAAATACCTTCTTAACATCTCAACAGACAGCTCTCAGTGAATTACCAAGAACAGTGTGAAGAAGAGGCGATAAAGCTTCTCCAAAATGTGCTGCCCACATAAAGTTCATAGCCAACAGTTGCTCTGCTTCCCATTCCATGGCCAAAGGCTGTAGGAAGGGGGTGATGGTACTAGGACTGTCCCAACCCCCAAGCAAGGCCAGCTGTGCTCAGGGAAGGTGAGATCTATGATAAATCTCTGCTCCCATAGCCCTAATCTACTGATCTTCTCCAGCCCAGGGCTCTGCCCCAATGCTTTCCAACCTGGAAGGCTTCTTTGTCACTCCTTTATACCTCTGTCATCCCTCCTGTGTTCCACATTCCCTGCTGTCTGACACTGGCACTTACTCCAAGTTTCCTTTCACCCAGGCCCTTAACCCTGTCCTTTATTTATTTCCATTTACCCCCTCCCATCCCTGTTGCCACCACATTTTTTCAGATCACAATGCCTGCGCAAAAATCCCTCTTTCCCAGCTGAAAGCAGGACAATGCCTCTGTCAGTGTCTAGCTCCTGCAGCTTGGATTTTGAAAACACTGAGTATGTTTTACATCCCAGAAAAGGCCAAATCTAGGATTCTGAAGGCAGAAAACAGGGAATTTAGTGGTAACTCTATGGGAGCATTTTCTTGGTACTGGAAGGGCCTTTAGGACCTTGCAGTTATATTGGCAAAAGTCAGAAATGGTTTCTCCTGACACTCTAGGGGTTATTTTTATGCTCTTTGTGTGGAACATAAGGATACAGCCCTAATAGGCACCTTGGGCTAAAATAGTGCTCACTTGGGTGTGTAGGACAGGAGTGCAAGGAGTGTAATGTTATGTGTAGACAGCATATTCTAAAGAGCCACTGCTTCTTGGAGTTATGTTTCTTCTACTTACAGAAAAAAATGGAAATCGTGTTGATAATGTATTCCATAGAGGAGACTACAGATAGAATACATAGTAATCCATAAGCTAATATTAGTTGAGGCGGCTCTGTATATTGCTACATATTTTCAGGTAAAAGTAAATATATGTATTGAAGTGGCAGTAGGCATTTGCATCTTTGATGGTAGCTTCTTATAATTTTAAAGTAATTATTTGAATGTGATATTCAGAGATGATAATTGCACTATGAAAGTGTCACCACTGTTTCATAGGCTGGTATTGATTTTGGCCAGTTACAGATGGTATCCAGCTCTTAGGTGTTGAGTGCCACTGATGGTGTTTTGAGAATAGGACTGTATAAATGTGAAATTAGGTAAGAAATAGAAGAATGACGTTTTAAAAGACAGCACTGGCGTAAGGAAACGTGGAAGTGCTTATAACCAAAGCTGCCTACCAGGTCTTCAAAGGCAAAGGGTAATTAGTTGAGAACATTAGGTGAGAATATTTTTATCAATTTAGACACAGTGAAGTTCATGTTAGCAAGTTAAAAATTGAGCCTTCTCTTGTGATAAAGAAGAACTACAAGAACAACTGGTGAAGAGTACATCTTAATGGTAGTTAGAGGTCAGTCATGATGCATTCCTATGGGTGAGATGGAGATTGGCACATGCTTCTGTCACCCCTCTCCTTGACTGGCACATGGTCTTTTGGTTCTGCCATTGGTGGCTGCCGAGGAGGGCAGTAACACTACTGCAATAGCTTGGCCTATCCAGAGCCTCATCAATGTCTCTTGCCAGAGTCTGCTCATCTCTTCAGACTCTTCAGTGTGAGCTCAACCTCTGAAATACAGAGATTATGGTGATAAGAAAGACCTTGAAGTAAAAGAGTTTACACTAGTCATGACATTCATAATGGCTCATGCCATTTAAGGTGAAAAACCACAGTATTTTGGGACATTAAATTATGATCCCATTGGGATGCTCATTTAAACCTCATTGAGTGCTTAAATGGAAAACTGACTAGTTTTGCATGTTGATATAATTTTGAACTTTAGAAATCGTGAAGAATGTGAAAACTAGAGAAACAAACACTGCAACCTTTTATTTAAGCAACAGAGAGTTACAAATAACTTTCTATTCCTGTAAAATTTCACTAATGTTGCACTGAATTAATGTTGTCTTTTTGAAGTGCCAGGAGAATACAAATAAAAGATTATAAGTAAAATACTTTTCAGCCGAGGCACTGAAAGGTGAATAAATAGTAATAAGCTTGTGCTGTGTCAATATTGGTCTTATTAAGGAAAGCAGCTCTTGCAGTCCTTTTGCAGGTTTTGGATGTACATCAGTGGTCACAAGTTAAACAGTGCAAGACAGCTGTGTGGTCTTATGGAATATCCAGTCCTAAGGTTCCCTAGATATTCATTACTTCTAACTAAAGACATCCTGAAGGCTCAAATTTTGATGGCTCTACATTTCTCTCTAGTGAAGAATAACCATGTGGGATTAATCACACTGTATGGCTTCTTTTTTTAGGTCTCTTACTAGAAACAGTGCTAGTGGATTCTTTTTTCCTCTGCCTTACAAAAATTATGGGCAGCTCTTTTAGAGAATACTTTTTTTTCTTTAAGGTGCCTCTCTCTGAAACATGAAGACGTACCCTATAAGTCCTTTCTACAGAGTCTCTTGTAACCTTTTTTGCTAATGACTTTCCATGTGATTCTTTTCATTTAGAAAACCCTTAAATATTTTGCAAGTTTGCTTTATAGTCCTAGAAGAAGGTTTGATCAATATGCTGGCTTTTCCAACTCCAGACACCTGAGTTCTGAATAAAATTGATTCATTGTGACTGAAAATTAGTTTAATACGCTTATCCTGACTTCTGTATACTGCAAACCATTAGTACAGGTCTTCTTAGCTCTGAATCTGATTGGTCTTTACTTCCTTGGAGTACTTCTCTCAATGCCCAGGAAATTTTTGTATAACCATATCTAATTACAGAAGGATTTTTTTAAGACATTGTACAGCTGGACACTACTTCTTACTGAACTGTTTTATGTATGTGAATGTTTCAACTTTATCATTTTGCTGAGTTCCACTAATTCTCGCTGTTGGTGAATCAGTTTAAGGTCATATGTATCATATTGTTGTCAGAACTGGGAAGAATCAAAGTGGTACCCCTTGTGTGGGGTCAAAATGATTTACTGCCATATAAGTTTCTGTTTTCTTTTGTTTATGAAAGCCGGTGAGAAATGAGGTAAAAATTACAACTGGTTTATATAGAGAAAAAATGTGTAATTCAGTATGAATTTAAAGTGTATATATATATATATGATTAAAAACATAAGAAGGACACACCTCACTGTCAGACTTAAGCAGAATGATGCTTACATTTCTGCTTATTTCTGGCTGTTTAATTCATATGTGAGGCCTTATTACTAAAGGGAATGGGATGTTAAATTGAAGGAAAATATAAAATAGCAAACACTTAATGGAAACCTGGAACTATTGAAGAGTATGGTGGATTTTGAATGTCCCTTTTAATCAAAATAGAATTTTTTTCAAGGTTTTGTCATGAGAAAGTTCTCATTATGGGATGCCCCTCAGCACAATGCTTTTGGAGCCCCTAAATTGGAATGAATGACTGCTGTGTCTTTGCTTAGCATGTGGAATGTCCTGATGTCCAGTGTGAGCAGCACTGTACTCTCCTACCATTTTTGCTGGCCGATGGCGTTCTTGTCTGCCTGTTGATAGCAGCAACACCTTAATGTTCCTCTGGGATTTAAAGTTTATGTGCATAAATCAAACTAACTTTTTTCCAGAAGTACCAACAGCCATTTAAGTCAACTTATCCCACTGTCCCTTTGGATTCTGATGGTGTCTCAATGACTTCATAAACAGTTGAAGTGAACAGCAAGAACAAACTGCATCTGAGCCTGTTTTCATTTAGGAAGCCATTAGACAATATTGCAGAGATTTTCTCTTGTTTCTCTACTTGTAATGAAGTCTTTTTGGTATTACTGTGCATACTTCTATTTGCCCTAATCTGTTTTAACTCTTAGGCCTGCCACTCTGAATGCATGTTCCCTAGTCTTTTCTGTTACTGTCCCTTTGTCTCTTAATGGTCTCTAATAAATAGAAGTGGCACATACTTGCCATTCTTCTGTGTTAGTGAGTGACATCCATCACACAGAAGGCTGTGAATAATTTTGTTGAAGAGCTGCTTGTACCATAAACACAAATTACTGGTGTGAATCCATCTTTAATGTGCATCTTCCCTTTTTCTGTAGCAGTTCAAACAGAATCTTGTAATCAGATTTGCAGAGGTAGCTCTTGCTGTGATAATGAGGCTTGTTACCTTGCTAGGATTCAGTAAGCACTACTGGAAAAAACTTATGGTTATAAAGTGATATCTTAAAGGATTTTTTTCGTTTTTTTAGGCTACTCACGCAGAATGTTGGTCTTCTTTATGTTGGAAACTTTGACAGACCTTTTGCACAAATTAAGGTATGACTAATACGCCGGGGGTGTTTGGATATTTAAGTTATCTCACTTCTGTATGGTTTAACTCTTGATTTAGAGAACATTACGTTATCAATGCAGCTTCAGGAAAACTAATCAGAAATAGTGCTGCTTTAGTGATGTTTGCCATATTCTGGGTTTGCTTCTAGTTACATCTGTGTACTTAACTTGTCAAAGAAGTTTAGGTTTTCCTGTCATCTGTTGATTAATTTTGACTCTTGTTTAATTATCAGAAGGAAATGTTCTTTTTTTCTTTTTCCTCTTTTTTTTTTCTTCAGGTTGCATTGTCAGAGACATTTTAAAAAAAACATTTTTTAAACTCTGTAATTCTTTAAGTGATCCTTGATGGGGAAGACACTGCAGTAAAAAGCACAGATTGTTTTCCCATTATTATTAGATTTATTATAAAAGACTCCTACAACTGGTGGAAAATATTTGCCTTTTGTGACTTATTGTTTCTTTTCCTTCCGTTGAACTAGAATAGTTCCACATTTCTAATTGCCAGTTGCTAATCAGTTATTGTTATGTCACTTGCAAACAGAAATGTTTTACCAGAATATATGGACTGATTTTGTTGAGTTTCATTGGGTTTGTTTTTTTTTTAGGACAAAGAGAGGGAGGCATTAGCACGTCAATCATTACACTGGGATGTGGAAATGTGGTATCTGTTTTAGAATGCTAGAATGTCCCATGTCCCAGATGATACCTGTAATTATTACATATTCTGCACTCTGGGTAGCGTTGTTCCCTCCATCATGTGCACATGCTTGTGCCTCTCAGAATTCTAAAAGCCTAAGTTTTCTTTTATATCAGAATGAAACTTGGTTTCTGAAACTGAGATGTGTTCCTTTGCCATCCCTAATTGCATTACTAAAGAACAGTATTCCCAACTGGATTTAGCAAATACTTGCTTTTTATAGCTTAAGCCTTAGTGCTGTTTTAAAATCACTTTAACAGCTGCATTCTTTTCATCTTTCCTCTTCCTTTTGGAACTCCCCAGTTCCTACATGTGTATTATTCAGTTTGGCTAATCATCAGACATTTTAAATATTTTTTCATCACAAATAAGCTTGCATATATTTGGTGATAACTCTTCAGAACAGTGCTTGTTTAAAAGCTTTACAAAAGTTCTGTCACACTATTCTCCCCTTCCAAATGAGGCCTCATTCCCACCTGCGCCTGTCCCATCTGCGTCTAATAATAAGCAGCAAATGGAGGTTTTCCCCATTGCTAGGAAGAGTTTGTAGCTTCACTGGGTGGATTTGGAAGAGAAGAGGCATATACTGGGCTTGTTTTAAGTTTGCAGTCAGCAGTGGTACTATGGCCATGGAGAGGCCCTTCTGCTCACAGGACACTGGTAAAGCAGACACCGTGCAAGATTAAACTTCAGGACTGAGTATCACATCATTACAAAACACCTTGGGAAAGCGTGCAAAACTAGGATAAATACAAAGTATGCAGCCATGTTCCTGCAATTTGCATGCAGGGCCTTCTCTGCTGGAAGTTGTAGCTGCATCCTAGTGCTTAATAGACTTAGTTGGACCTGCCCCCCTGAATGTGCCTAAGAGAATTTCCGACATACAAAGCCATCCTGTCACAGTGAGCTAAGGTATTGTTTCTTTTAAACCTGTTGCCTAATAATTCAGCTTGGTTCAATCTAGGCCTTGTATCAGAAGAAATAGTGACCAGTTATTCTGTATTCCTGACTTTAGCTTCTCTTCCACATTATATCAGTCTTGCATTTTCCAAGCTGCAAAAACTTCATGTATTTAATTGTTCCCTATATCCAACCAGTCAGTACCTTTTTAAGGTAGGGAATGGCACAATAATCAAGATACGGGCACAACAGCATCTTCTGTTCTGTTTGCTGTTCTTACCTTATATATGGTACAGTGCTTGATAAACATCTGACATACATTTAATTTGAGTAAGTTAATATTAGACTTTCTAGTAATATAGTGCTGGTGTAGTCTCATCCTGAATGTTGTGTTTGCCCCACAGAGTAAGTAATGTGGATATTCAAAACAATTTTCAGTTGCTACCTGGAAAAGACAAAGCTTATTATCTACTAAATTACTGTAGATTACATAGACACATTCAGATAATCTAGTTCTACAAGCTGTAATTTGCAAAACAGAACTTTTATTTTTGGAGTTATAAGTGCAGATATATGGGTATATATTTGCCCACAGTTGCCTTGCTTTGTTTCTGATGCTAAATTTAATCCTGAAGTGGTAAGCTTATTTGTCTCAGAGTCCTCTCTTCTGTGGCTTGTATTATTAGCTACAACAGGGAAATGGCATACAGTTAACAAAAAACAATCAGCTTTTTTAATTGAGGCTACCATCTGATTGCATGGATATTCCAGAAGGATGTTGGCTGTGTAACAGGAGAAGGAACTGGCATAGAGTAATGGGATCACAACTTCAGAGAGATCTTCAGCACCAGAAATGGGGAGCAATGATTCACATTGAGAGTTGGTGCTGCGAAAATAAATTTATGTACACTGGAAGTGTACAGTGGTCTTTTGTAACTCGACACGAGTTTCTTTCATTCTGGTCCCCAGCAGTTCTTCAGGTCTTTCATTCATGGTTGCTAATGATTCCACCAGTTGAAAGACCTGTGAACCCCACACACTATATCATGGAATATATAAGGTGGAGTCTTTGTAACCTTTTAGTTCAGATATGCTTTTGCTCACTGTGTGATGGATTGGACTCTCTCGTTATATAAATTACCCACTCGCGTTCATTTGCAAACATCCCAAGTATTACGTATTCTATTAAGTGATGGCATTTCTTCCCAAACGTGTGCATTAAGGAATGCCCAAACCACTACGCTCCTCCGTCAGTGTAGATTTATTACTCAAAGTGAGCCATTATTATACAGCAATTATTTTACAGCAGCATTTTAGTACATTTTCTGTTGGACAAGTAAGAGTGTTACCAGACCTTTGAAATA
Source organism: Melopsittacus undulatus (assembly GCF_012275295.1). Classification (NCBI taxonomy): domain Eukaryota; kingdom Metazoa; phylum Chordata; class Aves; order Psittaciformes; family Psittaculidae; genus Melopsittacus; species Melopsittacus undulatus. The sequence goes on along the minus strand of NC_047529.1, from coordinate 50,433,588 downwards.
TTCATAGTAAACATAAACTGCCATGCTAGTACTCATAAACTCATGTTTCAATTTATGTGCATTTGCAAAACTGCAAAGAGAGAAACTCCTTATCACAGTATCACTTCCCAAAAGCAAACAAGCTTGATTTTCCAGAACTGTACAGGAGGTAATTGCACCTCCTGTCTTTGATGATGAAGCCTGTAGATGGCAAGTCCGGGAAAAGAGTCTGAAATACTAACATCTCTTCTAGGAGGGTCTCGTATCAATAATTCATTAATATTTATATTTATTAATATTTATAATGTTTCTAAGACATAGCTGAGCTGGTAAGATTAACCAAAATTACCTGATCTTCCTCCTCCTGGCTTGCTTTTGGTTGTACTGCTTGATAAATGTTTTATCTCTGTACTTCATTATACAAAAGAAATGTGAAGCTTTCACTCCTTAAGCTTTTGAATCCTGTGTCTGGTAGCGGATAGATGGGAAGAAATGGAAAAAAGAGTGTTTTCCTAGAGGGATCTGCCTGGAACTTTTCTTTTCCAGTGATGTGCCAATTCATAGATATTGAAAGATTTTTTACATTGCTATTTTGAACAGAGTTCACAATATAAAACTTTCAAGTTATTGCATAGTGTTTATGATTGCTCTTGTTCTAGGGTAATATTCGGTGAGTTTCAGTAAGTTCAGTGGCTTATAAAAATGATGGCTATTTCAGCTAGCTGCTGAGAGTACTAAATTACTTAATGATTTGAAAGTCAAATTCACTGTGGCAATGAATTCTCATTTTATTTCCAGGGGCTTGTTCTTTAAGGTTATATTGAAGTAATCAATTTCATAGAGGGTAATTCTTCTTAAAAACTTCATTTTATAGAATCATAGAATAGTTAGGGTTGGAAATGACCTTAAGGTCTTCCAGTTCCAACACCCCTGCCATGGGCAGGAACACCCCACACTAAACCATATCACCCAAGGCTCCCTCCAACCTGGCCTTGAACACTGCCAGGGATGGAGCATTCACAGCTTCCCTGGGCAACACATTCCAGTGCCTCACCACCCTTATAGTAAAGAACTTTCTCCTTATATCCAGTCTAAACTTCCCCCGTTTAAGTTTTAACCCATTACCCCTTGTTCTGTCACTACAGTCCCTAATGAATAGTCCCTCCCCAGCATCCCTGTAGGCCCCCTTCAGATACTGGAAGGCTGCTATGAGGTCTCCACGCAGCCTTCTCTTCTCCAGGCTTAACAGCCCCAACTTTCTCAGCCTGTCTTCATACAGGAGGTGCTCCAGTCCCCTGATCATCCTCGTGGCCCTCCTCTGGAGTTGTTCCAACAGTTCCATGTCCTTTTTATATTGAGGACACCAGAACTGCACACAATACTCCAGGTGAGGTCTTATGAGAGCAGAGGGTCAGGATCACCTCCTTCGACCTGCTGGTCACTTCTTTTAATGCAGCCTTTCTGGGCTAAAACTTTGCTTCCAAATGAAATTATTCTTAAGTTACTGTTTAATTCTGTGGTCTATTGAAAGGTGTTATAGAACAATTTAACCATAATTGTTTACTTTTCTTAACTTTTCCCACTTAAATAGCTATGTTAGTCTAGTAGTTACTGTCATATACTTTTGCATTTGTTCATAGAACTCCAGAGCAATTCAGTGATTTGCAGCTTTCTTTAGATCTTAAGTGGTTATATTTATTACATATCTCTTGGAAACTGGATGAAAATGAAAAAGGTTTCTATGACAATCTTGATCAGCAAGATGAAGTATTGACATCAGCTGGAATTAACTGGCAAACTTTCTTTAATCTATTTACATTAAATATTGTTAGTATTCTTTTACTAACATGAAGGTATTAAAGCTGAAAATTGTCATAGGAATTCTGTATTTACTAGAAGAAACTAAATCCATTGTCCCAGCATATGTGATAGTCACCTGTCTGAAGGGTATGTTACGGGGTTAACCTGTTTACAGAACAAGAATTCTACATAACATGTGACACATTGTTTTGAAAGAGACACTTGAGCAATGTCGATTAGAATGAAAACTTAGCTTCACTGTATCCAGTAATTATAAAGAAAATGATCTTGCTTAATCAACTTGTTAGGATTGAAAGTTTTTGTAGTTCAGTTCCTGGTTGCTGCTGAGATTAGGGGAAACTTCAGTACACTGTGTTCTCCATTATTAATCAGTAATGAAGTTTCTGGCAGTCTTTACTATTGAGCTAATGACTAGTTTCATTTTGGGCTTTTAACACATTAAATTACCATTTAAATAAAGATTAATTACTGCTATTTTATTTTTAGTATTTTAAGAGTAGTTATTAAAAAGTTTCATAATAAATACTGCTTTGTTCAAAACAGAATTGTTCAATTTAATAGAATATGAGGACAGTTATAGTGAAAAGAATACTTTGGAAATAGTGATGTGTTCTTAGCATTTTGTTTCTATGGTAGAAGCCCACTGGAAGGATTCTGAAAGCTTTAAGGTTGCTTCTGGGGAATTTGCTCCTGTAGTTACAGCAGTCTTGTCAAGGTCTAGCCAGGAATCAAGCTCTCTGCTCTGACCTGCAGCTCAGTAGCCATTATCTGGGATTTTATTAAACTTGAGAACAGTATTGCTGATTGCTGAGGCAGCTAAATGTACCGCCTACACTTCAGGAACGCAGTTTGGTTCTGAGCTATTATTTCCCCAACTACCTCATTCTCCCTTGGCAATACACTTTTAACTTTAAACGTGATAAAGCATAGTGGAGTTCCGCCAGAGAGAGGCCTTGCAGCAGATAATCTCCCTGGAATAGTTTATCTGATTTTATCACATTAAAGCCAGTAGACCCTCCAGATACAAAACCATTCACCTTTACTTTAAGATCCACAGGCAGTTTATCAGCGCCTGCGAGAATTTACTGTAATGTTCCCAAGAGCTGAAACATCTTCAGCACAGCTGCTTTACCTTTGTCCAGACACAGAAGCTGGACTGATGTCTGAGAACCAGGCTAGACCTCATTTCTGACTCCTTCAGCAATATCCCCCATCTGTAGATGATTACTGAAGTGATTGGCTAAAATTTACTAATCTTTTCCTGAAAGAGGAGGGAAAAGGAAAGAATTGTTGAACGTGCTTTTTTCAAGAGCTTATTTTTAAGCTAGTGTAAGCTGCTGATTTCTTGACTGAAGCTGGCATGTTTTTCTTCCCTGTGTGGCAGTGACCTCTACAACCAATTTGTGATCTCAAAGCCAGGTGGACTGCCACTATCTAGTCACAGAGGTTAGATACAGAGCAACTTGTTAGGGTTCAGTTCTTCAGAGTACTCTGAATTTAGTAGAGGAGTGAGTTCAGCTTTCACCATACACTTAGCTGCTGTGTTGACAGAGCTCCAGAACAGTGTATATGCAAAATACATGTATAGGTTTTACCTCTCTGCCTGATGACAGCCGGTAAGAGTATGTTGGTGCCGTAGTTGATGCTTTTCTCACTGGACATATAGACAGAGGTTTTTGCATTTACTACCACAGCAGAAAAGGATTTTTCATTTATCACGGCAAAATCATAATCTGAGTGTTGTTACTGCTGCCTGCCTCTGCCTTGTATTTTTTTGTGCTGTTAGTGTATTTTATGTATTGTGAAATGCCATAGTATAAAACATAAGAATATCGTGGCTTCAGCTTGAAGAAGATGACAAATACAGCCCTATAGTCTCTGGAGTGAGATGTTCCTGAGGAAAAAGGTACAGATTTATCTGTAGGTGCTTGATTCTGGTTGTTCATGTTGAAGACAGATGAATTCAAACTGAAAGAGAACCACTGAGTTGAGCAGAGGCCTGTCAAATTAAAGAAAAATAGTGCTAACTCGCTCGGTTAGCTTTGCAAAACAGTGTCAGAGAAGGATTATTTCATCTTCATATTAGCAGAGTTAACATGGGTGGGGAGGGGAAGGAGAAGATTATTTTAAACTAGAAAAGCGATGATAGGAGAACAAATGGGTTATGCTGGATAGAAGTAGGTTTTTTCTCTGAAAGCAGAGGAATGTTTTTGAGAGCTACAGATTTGGATCCAACTTCCACTAGGAATAAACACCTTTCCAGTGTTGAGAAAGAATGTGTAATTATATGATTTGATGACTGTGAAAGAAGAATATAAACTCAGATAATCTGAATCCTTATGTTTCATTAAACACAGTCACTATGAATTGAAACACAAACTGAGAATAAAGCTGAATAATATTCTACCTCTTCTGGAGCTCAAACTGTATCTTTAGGATAAAATCATCAGCATTAATAATATCTATTTATTCTCAGTAACAGTCTCCTAACAGAGCTGGTGTGTGTCTCTAATGTTAGAGTTTTGTGGGATGTTACAGCAGGATTTTCATATCGTCTTGCTAGCTGTAGAAGCTGCAGTGGGCATTGTTGGGATTGCTCGTATTGGGCTGTTAAGAAGCTTCATAAGGAAATCCTTTCTTTCTTCGTCCTTATTCTGTTTGCCTTTTGTGGAAACGTGTGTCATACAGAAGTCAACACATGGAAACAGTTTTAGCCCCAACATTTAAAAAGTGGGGCTTATTTGATAGATACTATTTCAAAATAAATTTCTCAGGAGTGGGAATTTAAGCCTTGTTCCTGGTGTTTATTGTTACAAGATGATGATGTTCAGTCTTCTCATGGGAAGTCATACAATACTGAGATAATGCCTTCTGGTGCCTGAACTTGTCCTCGTTTTCCACTCATTGCTTTCTGCTGTACTGATTTCACATAAAGGACTAACTGACATTCAGACATCTTAGATTTTATGTTCAGGGTGCTTGAATGGTCTGGGCTATATGAAAAGTCACCTGGCATATGGCTATGAGCTGTGTTTGCCTTCCTCAGGAATGCAGGAAGGTTTTACATTAAAAATAAAGTTAGTTCTCAGCAGTGACAGGGTTTTCAGAAAGGCAGCCTAGGACTTGAAGTGAACCTGAGGGAACTTGGGTGGTTAAGCATCTCACAGTCTTCAGTCCCAAGTTCACTTTGATTTTGTGTCCTAAGCAAGAATCTGAACGTGTTCAAAGCCAAACTTCTGAGTTTGTGACAACAGTAATAGAAACTGCAAGGTAAAAAATTGCCCTACCCACATAGTTTGTATCTTGTAAAGAAGATGAGGGAGGTGCTAGAGAGAATTCACTGAACAAACTGCAAGTTAGAAAATGATGTAAGGTGCTAGCAAGAAATCACCCACTGCTCATTCCTAAATTACCTCTTTGTTAAAGGCAGCAAATTTAGTTCCTTTTGAAACTAGGATGCTTTTGAAACATTACTTTGAGAATTAATTAGGGAAAAAAGCTCATACAGCTTAATTCTTTATCCCTTGACTTCATTTCTCTTCATCTTGTGAGGTGTCCCTGCCCATGGCAGGGGTGTTGGAACTAGATGATCTTGAGGTCCTTTCCAATCCTAACTATTCTATGATTCTATGATCTTGACATTCTTTGCTGCAGCTTGTCTCAAAAGCAATTGCTGACTCTGAAGGCTAAGGGATCCTGGCTGCCTGCGTGTTTGTGTAGTCCCTCACTCCTGTCTCGGAATGTTAGACACCAGTAGTATAAATTAATAGTAAGATATGTTATGCGTGTATTTATATTGCAGAAAATGCCAGCATACATTGGGCATATTTACTCTCTACAGACACATTGACAAGAAAAAAAATACTAAAAAAGAAAAATAATTAAAAATAATCTAGCATTGGAACTGGTGATGTAAACAGAAGAGTAACTGGTAGAAAATCTGTGTGAGCACTGCAAAAACTGCAGCAGTGATTTTGTATGCTGACACAATTGCTGCCCCTAAAGGGACACTGCGTTAATGAGCTGTAATTTATAAATTTGCTCTGTTCTGATGATCAGTCCCCATTTTGCTTTTTGTCATGATTATGCCTGTGAATTCAGTTTAAAAATTTGTTCTTTATAAGGCACGTGGTGTTCCATAGAAGTCAACAGAATTAGGAAGATTACCTCTGCAGTTTTCTGGTTTGCTGCCAATAAGATAGAATAATTGGTGCTTGGTTTTGGACTATGAATTTGGGGGGGGGGAAGAGCAGCGGGAGAGCAGCTTTATTATTTCAGCTTTAGTAGGTTTCTGTGAAAATCAGTCCAAGTTTGTTCTTGCCTAGGCATAAGGTAAATTAAGCCTTCTGGAAAGGTTAAAATAATAGCTAACTGGTTGTACAACTAAGTTTTTCAAGGGGTTGGGGTTTTTTTGTTGGGGTGTTTTTTTTTTTTTTTTTGTTTTAGTTATTTTTCTGTTTACTTCTGTATTAACTGTTTAAGAAGAAAAAAAATCTGCAAAAGCTTTAATGAGTATCATAAAAATGAACAGGTTGCATTTTTTAAGCCTTCCATTTCCTGGGCTTTGGAATACAAATACATCCTACCAATGGAACCTCAGTATGACAATACCTTATTTATCAAAAAGCTTAGAAAAACAAGTGCTGGCAAAGGAACTTTGTGAATTCCAAGAGAAACAAATGCAGGTTGTGCATCAGGGACTGAGCAAGCTGGAGCCTTAACTGCCTGCACTGGTGCTCTGCAGGAAAATGCCTAAGGGTCCCTGTGGCATCAGGCTGAATGTGAGCCAGTCATGTGCCTGACACTGGTAAAAGCAAACCATGCCCTGGGCTTTTTTAGCTAAGGCATAACCAGCAGGGCAAGGAAAGGCACTGTTTTCTGCTCAAGCATTTGTGAGACACATCTGGAGTAACCTCGTGCTGTTCTGGACTCTCCAGAGCAAGAGAAGTCACCCTGCTGGAGTGATTTTTGCAGGGGGTCATGACAAAGGGTAGAGCATATGGCCTCTGATGAGAGGTTAAAGAAATCGGGTTTGTTTAGAACAGCAAGGGAGGAGGGGAAACTAATGCAATCTTCTGTGACCTGAAGTGAGATTGCAGAAGAAAGAGGGCGAGGTGCTTCTCAGGGATGGTCAGGAAAGACACAGAGGGAAAAATGCAGTTGGATGTAAGGAAAATATTTTCATGGTGAGGTTGGTTGGGCACAGCAGCAGATTGTGTGGGGAGGCTGTAAAGTCTTTATCCACAAGGATTTTCGAAGTTTAACTGGGAAAGGACCTGAGCAACCCGACTCATCCTTAAAGTTAAAACCCAGCCTAGCAGGGGACTGGATTGGATGATGACTGAATGTCCTATCTAATGTGAAACTTTCAGCTTCTGTGACATTCTAGGGTGTAAGCACTTACCACTACGAAATGTAACTAGTTCTAAATGATCATTTATTGTGTTTTCTAGGATATTGTACAGTTGGATGTTTCTGAGCCTCCACTGTTACTGACTGAATAGAGCTTAATTTCAGTCAATAATATTCACATACAGCATACCAGTCAGTTCTTTCTCCTTATCTTTTCCTATGGCTGTGACCATAATTTGCATTACACAAGGCTTTCAGTACTTCCATTCTTAGTATCTCGTGTTTTTTCCTGTTAAATTTGTCTGGTTTTCTCATAATACCACAAATACGAAAAGATGCATCTTTTGTTCCATTAAGAGGTAGAATTGCATTACCTCTACCAGAGATCCTCTGGTCTTCTCTCAAAGAACATGTGGAGTTTTCTCTAGCAAAACATTTATTCAGAAGAAGAAAGTTCTGGGTTGGGGATTTTTTGCTTGGTTTGGTTTTTTTGTTTTGGGTCTTTTTTTCCCCCTCTCCTTTGAAGTTGTTCTGTAGCTATTTTCATGTAATGAGGCACCATGGATTTTTTAATGGAGTGTGTGGTATCTGTTGAGAATAAAGAGTCTTTGGCTTAAACTGAAAATCTGTGCGCATAACTGGTACTGAGAGAAACTGCTGTTCTCAGGAACGTCCCTAAAACTCAAGAGGTTCATAGAGTATTCAGAGCCATGCAACTATTTTTTAAGAGAATGGTAGCAAAGAAGAAAAGAAGTTGGAAATGACAGCACTGGCTAGATTAGTAGCAGAGCTCATGAGTAAAAGGCTGGAAGAAGAGCACCCAGTGGGTAGCTGTTGGATATAAATATCATGAGGAAGTCGTAAATGCATGAGATGGGGTGTAACTGTTGTGCATAATGGGCATTAGTAGGGGAAGATGAGCGTATGGCAGCATACAACATGGACTGTAGAAACAAAACTTGCATGTATGCTGGAAAGACATGGTCATGCTATCTAACATTCGCACCTTCCCTTCTCCTCCAGTCTTGCTTGTGGCCCCTTTCACAGCAGCAAAGGTGACCAACAGTGACTCTTAGGAAAAGCCTCCAAAGTTAATCTCTAAGACCATTCATGTTTTCTTCTTCAGTTCATATGGCTGGAGTACTTTAGTCATAAGACCTATGAAATTAAGCCAGTCAGTGATTTTGTATTTTTTTTTTATTGTGTTAGGGATGGTTGATTTGGAATTTCCTGCTTCATTTCACTTGGTAAATAATGAGATTTGAAACCAGCAATAGCTACTATATGTGCCGTCAGACTTTAGTTTTGATTATTTCCTTTTTTTTGTCTCAGCATCTTTCTCCTTTAAGTTGTTTGCTTTCTTGCCTTCCTGGTAATTTTCCAAATATTTACTGTTGTCCCCATACAGATACTGTTCTGGGAAGTATAGTCATACAGAAAACTGGATTTTCGAAGTGGTAAGCAGGTTGTGCTTACAGTAAATGTCCTATGCCCAGTGACATGAAAACATACTATGATAAATGTGAGCATTAGGACATGCAGATCTTGTCTCATTAGAATAACACATTAATAGATTTATTTTTTATATTGAAGAGATGGCAAGACAAAAGGGTTAAGCTGTGTCTCTGAACCATAAAGTTATTGCTCACTACCTAAAAATTGCTGATAAAGATACTGGGAGTGAGAGATTTGGTTTAGCAATAAATGAGCATAGATATTGCAGATATTTCTCATCTGCATTGCATTGAGCCTTCACACTTGTCACGGTGGAATAACTGCCAGATTGCTCGTGCTGTACTGCAAGTTGTGTTTTGCCATTGTCCTTGTCCTCTCTGTCCCATTGTTCTCTCCCAGGCTTAAGTGTTTGAGAGTTCTGGCTCCTTTGGAGTTGGCACCATCTTTTATTTTGCTTTCTTATGTTTTACAAGAATCATCTTGCTGAAGAGGATGATTTGTCCATGATGATTTTAAGCTCTTGAACATGGTAATTTGTTGCTGCAGCTGTTCCTGCATTGTCAAACCTGGGTTTGGGTGTGCCTCTGCACATAGAGAGTGTAATTTGTTCTGAGTAATTGAGGATACCTTGATTACAACAGCTGTTTATGGGGCCAGCTCCTGAGCTTGCCTGAGTTGCAGCAGGGACTGGTTTTCCCTTGATGTAGACATCCCCACACTTAGTTTCCATAAATGCAATTGCATTTGCATTTTCTTTTGACTAGAATACAATACTCCAACAGCATCGTGGTGTGCTCAAGCTTCTCAGAGTTTTAGGCAGTTTGGGAAACTCATAGATAATTGTTTTGTCAGAGAAAGTAGTGTCCTAAATTTGTGTGTCTTCATTGTTTCCTTCGGAAATTATTCTTTTCATGTCATATTTGTTATCATAATTGTTCCTTATTAATATGTTCTGATTTTTAAAATAAGTTCTTCTTTCTGCATTAGAGGTTTTTTTTTCCGCTGGTACTGTAGGCAAGTGAAATAAAGGCAGGCGAATGGATAACAGCCAAAGAGAAAAAATAGATATGAAAAATAGTTTCTAAATAAAGCATTAAAAGGCAGACCCTGTTAGAAATTTATTCTAATTGAATGAGACAACAAAAGGTATTTGAGCAAAGTCTTTTAGGTCTTCCTTTAAACACTTCTTAATTTTTTATTGTTTTAAAGTATCGTGAGAACATCAACCAAGATCAGGCTTGAGGGGGGGAAGAGAAAGCGAACTGTTCTAAACAGTTTATAGGCAGAGTATATCTAAATTTGTTAAGCTTTTTAGAGGTGAGTTATTTTGAGTCTAAACTGAACAAATGAGCTTGAACTTGATAAATAAGCTTGAACTTGTAGTACCATTGTGAAATGCAGATGATAATGTCTTTAAAATAAATTACTCATGAATAAATCAAGATGTTAAAGTTGCAAAGGGTGAGAGATGGTATAACAGGGAAATTCTCTGGCTAGGAAATTGTTTCTGAGACCTTTCTCTATAGTATATATAAAATGCATAGTGAACATCATGAATGAGAAATATTTTAAATGTCAGATACTGGTAAGATTGCATGGCAAAAATCATATTGAGAGGTACTGTGCTGGTTTAGGACTAGTAAAAGGCAAATGCAGATTAAATTTAGATAAATGGAAAAGAATAGGCCTGTAAACAATGACACAGAAGGTAGAAGAAATATCAAATGAGATAATTATGCAGGATGTCAGGTTACAAAGGAAAAAGGGTTGTGGATAATATCCTGTCTAATTATAATACCTGTAAAGGAGGATAGACACTGTATATCCCACAGGCTCCCTCTGTTCCAACTGTACAAATAGTGGAAACCAGTTGAATCCAAGGGTGAGTCTAGGAACCTCCAAGAAAAGCGCCTTGCTGGGTCTTTTAAATTGCTTTCTGGAGGTGCCAGCCTTTCACAGTTGATTTCATGCCAAAACTAGCTCCTAAATTTTAAGTGTTTCAAGTAATGGTCCACATGGTTGTCTTGCCTGTCTCTCTGCACTTCCCAATTACGAGATGAAAGGCTGGGTAAAACCAAATTCTTATTTTACAGCTGTTTTAACTGCGAGTGTTTCCAGTATAGTATTCCCCATAGGCAACTGTTGTGGCTTAAATGTCACTTCACTACTGCTAATAGATTTTCAGAGCTCCATTTTTTTTCACCATTTCTATCCTCAAATATAATCTGTAAGACCAAGTAAGTCCTGCAATCTAAGCTCTGTTAGACTTCTGATGAGAAAGGTGGTGGCTCTTACGGAAGGTTAGCAAATAAGGAAGGTGGAATTAAATTATATTGTGCCCATGAAAGGCTGACTTGTAGGCAAAAAGGTGAGATTTTATACTAGTAAAAATAGAGGGATGCTTACATCCTACACAAGGAAATGATAAATAGCACCTGTACCCTTTGATACGTAGAAAGCAGTAAATCTAGGGGAAAATGAAGCTGTACATAGACAGTAATTCAGGTAAGATAATTTCTTTCTGCATTCTTAATTCCTTCCTCTATTTGTATGATTTACATAAATAATATTTTTCATCAAATTTACCTTCACAGTTTTCATTGCAAGGGTCATATACACCTCTGCTTGGCAGTATATCAGAATGATTTTATTTGTAGAATTTCACATTTGAGTGAGAAACATATACTAGTACTCAATTGAATAATGGTGATGCAGAATCTTGTTATATGTAGTCAACAAAACCATTATTTATTTACTTTTTGTTTGACAGTAGTTAAATCACTGTGGTTTTATCTTTCTGGCATAAAGTGAGAATAAAAGTGAAGAACAAGAAAGCTTGGTTGGTGCTATTGTATTTCAGCAAATTGAAGTTTTCAAAATGGGTCTTCCACTTCTCTCCAAAGGAAAAGAAGTTGATTATAGAAAAAAATACCATGTTATCTTTGGGAAAAATAGTGTAGAAAGATCTGAAAAGGAAAGATCAGAGATGTGACAGCATTGTTAGAACCATTGTGCAGACACTTTATTTGTATTGCTGAGAACTGTAGATGTTTTCATTTACTGGGGAGAAAACTGTAAATATGCCATATTGCTTTTTATGTTACTAATGTCAGTGAGTTACTGTTTAATTGGTATCCAGTAAAATCTCTGCCAGTGACTTTACAACCAAATGCTATAATGAAATGTCACTTCTACTCAGAAAAATGTTACTTTCCCTTGATTAGCTGAAGTACTAAATCCGTTTCGGTAAATGAATCTATTGATTTTAGCTTAATGTGCTGTAATAAAAAATATTTGAGTATGTTCTCAGTTGGTAGATTCATGAGATGTCATGCTGGATTCTGTTCAGGCATGGAGGTGAGATTTTTATCTATTTTTCAAGCGTAAAGCAGAGGAGTCAGCGTTGGTACAGAAGGGAATTAGAGACCTGAGTTCTGCTGGAGGACAGCTCTCTCACTTAAGCTCTGCAGCAGTCATTCACAGGCTTCTTTTGCTGGGTCGGCAAGACCCTAACAGTGCTCTAAGGAGGAGGGAATGAGACTATAGCAAAATAGTTCTGTAAGGCCTCTTGATCCAGCTGCTCAGTCTGCTAGGACTCAGGCAGTCTTCCGGAGAAGGTTAATATCGACCGTGGACCACAATGCTTTGGAATCTGCCCATTGCTTAAGTATTAATGCTGCAACACACAAGAAATAAAATGCCCGATTAGTGTCATATGTTAACCTACCCAGTTGTAATTCGATAGCAATACACCCAAGTGCAACCCAGCTTCTGCTTCGTTTCATTAGCGGGTCATGGTTAGACACTCTTGACTGCTGACCATTGCAGGAGGAGATTAACTAAATGTTGTGGCTTTGTGGTTTTTTTTGTTTTGTACAGACCTGTGTGAAATGTAGGGAAGGGACTGGCCTATGGCAGGAGTGATGTAAAGGAATATACAAAAGCAGAATTAGAGACAAAATTGGTTTTGTTCTTTTACACAATGACACAAGGCACAATTACTGAATTTTCCTACCTCATCACATTCTCTTTCCACCTGTTACACTTTGAATGCCATTAATGCATGGAAAGAGGTATCAGGGTAATTTAACTTCAATAGAAGGAAAACAAAGGAAATCTCTGAATAATTTAGAATGATGTTTATAGATCAGCGAGTCAGAGGTTTTGGACTTAACAGTATTGAAGCTAATGCTAAAACAAACAGACCCTGAGTTACTTAATAACTAACTTGTTAATATTTCATTCAGAACTATAAGGAAAAAATCTGTAATTAGTAATTAGTGCTAATAGTTATAGCAGGAAACTATAAACCAAGGCTTTCTGTTTCAGCTCATGAATTCAGTTCACCGTGGGCACTCTTGCCTGACAAATAACTCCATTTTAGCTTGGGCTTTTCAGTACATAGAACTCTTTTATCTAAGCAAACTAATTAAGTTGGTTTCATTTATAAAAATACACATTGAGATTATTGGGCAACAGGTTGCAGAATTGCTATTGCCATTACCTGTTTTTTCCTCATTTTTTCTTTTCTTATTTCTTTCCAGCGCCGCCTATTCTTCTAGAGAAAAGCCTTTAAGAATTTATTTTTCTTTTCCCTGGCTGGAATTGTTAGTGACATTGGCTGGCTCTAGAATGGGTTTCTAATGCTACTTGCAATGCTGTTACATCATGTGGAAAACAAACCAAATGTTTTCAGATGTATTTGTTAGAGAACCAATGCTGCTTCAGTCCTTGGCCTCTGGAAGGGGAGGAAGGCTGTGCGAACACAATTGTAGCACTTGAGCAGAGTACTCAAATTAGGCTCTGGATTTGGGAGAATCTAAGAGTTGGCCCAAGTAGAGGTCTTTGCAGGCCACAGCTTATGACAAGGGATTTTTGAGATTTGAGAGGTCATCTGCCTAGAAAACTCAAGAGACTTCCTGGCTTTGCTTGCCTTAGCTCTTGCAGGCTGACTGGGTGCATTTTGTTAAGTAAGAATAAAGACTAAATATTTTTGCTTGCTTGTTTTGTTATTGATCTACCGTACAATAACAAAGTGCATGAGCAAAGCCGTGCAAAGTGTGCTTACATACAGTGGGCTTTTCTAGATTTCCTGCCTTGCAAGGCTTGGGCAGGACCAGCTGTCAAACCGTTAATTATCTCCTCTTGTCAGCAGTCACCTTTCAAAGATGTAATCCTATTTAGTTAATAGTAAACCAAAAACTTGGATAAAATCCTTATTGATTTGTATAGAAACACTCTAGCCCAAAGAAAGATGTTCATAGGTTTCTCAGACCACATCTGACAAAATCCATAAAATCCTTTGAAGCCAGTTGTGACTCTTCCAAG